>NC_071329.1:19625443-19935723 GCF_010183535.1 Caenorhabditis remanei
TTTCATTTCTCTCTCCACTTTCACATCTCGTTTACATTTAGAAGTAAATTTAAATTCGACAAGTGGAAGTATTTATGATTCAGTTAGTAGTCGGGTAGAGAGGTGTAATTTTTACTACGAATCAATGATGGGAAAGTGGGAAAAATCGAGAAAAACGAGGTTGTGTAGTTTGTGGCGTAGCTAGCAGACCAAGGGTTGTTTTAATACTGGTTTCTCAGTAAAATTTGAATAATCTTGGAAGTTTTCTGATTGATTTAGACGGAAGAGTACAGCAAAAGAGCCAAATTTCCCAAAATTAAAAAATTTTGAAGTAAACGAGAAAGGAATGCGAAAACCAAAATTGGTCTGCTAGCTGCAGATTTGTAGTTTGTAGTGAGCTAGCAGACCAACGGTTATGTTAACACGAAATTTCGCAGGTTTTTCGCCTGAAATCAAAATAACTTTGGAAATTTTCTGATTAGTTTAGACGGACGAGCACAGCAAAGGAACCAAATTTTGCGAAAATTCTCAAAAATTAAAATAAATTGAAGTAAACGCGAAAACCAAAATTGGTCTGCTAGCTCCAAATTTGTAGTTTGTAGTGAGCTAGCAGACCAAAGGTACTTTTCATCGGGTTTTCTCTAATTATCGCAGAGTTTCCAATAAGATTTCGACATTTTCAACCACACAGAAGCTTCCAGCAGAAAATATTACAATAAAAGAGTTCAAAAAGAGATGAAAACAATCGACTCGTTAAAAAACATTTGAGTTGGGGAGATGAGATAAATAAAGAAAAAAGAGAATTTCGCCAACTTTCTCGATTTATTGGTCTCTTTTTGTTAACCTTGTGTCTATCTTCTTCACTTTACTCAACAACAACTGCCGTCATAATCGAAGAGAGAAAAACTGGAAAACGGGGCTCAGCGATGGGGTTCAATTGGTTTTTAACGAGTTCGGAAACACTGAAAATTGTGGATTTGGTCGATCAAACACCCGAGAATCAATTAAAAATAGGCGTTGAAAGGGAAAAACAGAAATTTCAGTAAATTCAAAAATGTTACCGACGCTTAAAATAACTGGAAATTGAAAAATTTGACGAAACTAACGGAAAACAGCATCTCGAAATCAATTTCAGCTCGAAAATCGAAGAGTTTGCCCAAACTAGAATATTGAAATAAACGCGAAAAGAACGCGAAAACCAAAATTGGTCTGCTATCTCCAGATTTATAGTTGGTAGTCGAGCTAGCAGACCAACGGTTATTAAATTACGAATTCTCGCTTGTTCTTTAGTAAAATTGAAATACTTTCGGACTAGTTTAGACGGGCGAGCACAGCAAAGGAACAAAATGTTCCAAATTCAAAGAAAAATAGAAGTAAACGAGAAAAGAACGCGAAAACCAAAATTGGTCTGCTACTTAACTCCAGATTTGTAGTTTGTAGGGAGCTAGCAGACCAAAAGTCGTTATCATCGGTTTTTCTCTAATTAACGCAGAGTTGTCAACACGATTTCGATAAAATTCCAACATTTTCAACCTCACAGAAGCTTCCAACTGAAAATATTACAATGAAAGAGTTCAAAAAGAGATGAAGCTCGGAGCAGAGAAAACTGTTTGGCGAAAAAAACTGAAATTTATATAAAAAATAGAGCAAGCAGCAAAAATGGTGTCAAACCTGACTAAAAACAAACTCTAAGAATCATTTTGAGCGGAAAACCAAACTGTTGCACTCCGGAATCACAAAAATTGCTGAAAATTGCATTAAAATTCAAAAAAAATCTGTAAACACTTTATTAAAAACGGCGAAAAACATGTCTCTAGTGCAATTTTTAACCGAAAAATCGAATTTTGCACTTAAAAATAAGACAAAAACTAGTAAATTTCGTATTTTTTGGCAAAAACAACGAAGAAAATAAAAAGTTCGAGTTCGCTGCATTCGCGCTGAAATCGAGTTTCGATAAACAACACGCTGTGGCGGAATATCGGAGTGTCGTAATGATAAATTTCAGATTTTTGCATACTTGTCAAATCACGGGCCGGCCCGCGGGCCGGCCCGGGCTGGCCCGCAGGGCCCGCAGCAAGCTTTTTTTTCAATATTTTGACGGGCCGGGCCGGGCCGGGCCGGGCCGGAAGATTTTTTTAGCGGGCCCGGCCCGGCCCGGCCCGGCCCGGCCCGTGACAAGTATGGATTTTTGTTGAATTTCTATTGAATTTGATAATATTTTTCGCTTTTCTCGAGAAGGTTATGAAAAAAGTTTGGAAAATGGTCGGGTCTGAAAAGTAAAAATAATCGATACAACTTGAAAAACCTGAAAAATACAATGTAGCCAAAAATCTATTTTTCGAGAAACTTTTTTAAAAATCATATAAGGGGGGGTCAAACTTCTTAGGAAAAGACCGAAAAAAAATTGTTCTCATTGGCAGGTCTGTTTGTTTTAATCTTTCTCGTTTACCGATATGGGAAAGAAACGGACCGTTGGTCTGCTATCCCGCTACAAACTACAATATCAGAGCTAGCAGACCAATATCTAGTTATTTCTGTTTTTTGGGATTTTTCGAGATTTCCTGACGACCTTTGACTTTTTTGTTGTTTCTTCCGCGAAACGTGTGGCGCATTGAAATGTTGGTGAAAAAGCAACGCAAATGCAAAAAAAAACGACCAAAAACATAGGAAATCGAGGAAAAACAGACCAAACCTAGAACTCAGATGTTGGTCTGCTAGCTCACTACAAACTATAGTCGGAGAGCTAGCAGACCAAAACGTGGTCCAGCCAGGTGAGATTATAAAAAATTTTCCTCTACAAAAATGATGTATTTAGCATAAAAAACATTAGAAAATCGACATTTTTGTTCCGTCAAACAATTCACAACCAAAAAATCAGAATCTTATTACTTCCTCCTGCCCCCAAGTAAGAATGAGCGTTTGCACACCATCTGCACAATAAGTCGTTGACAGTGTGTAGTTAGCATATCCAGTAGTAGTTTTGGCAGGGATTAGCAAGAAAAATGAAAAGGTATGCTTTCGAACGAAAACCGAGAACTCACCATATTTTTTGGTAGAATACAAGACTTGGAAGGTTGGGGCGGTTAGATTGTAGAGGAAACATCTGAAAATAAAACAAATTGTTCTTATTAAGCAGACCCACAGCTACACTTCGGTGTAAACGTGTGTGAGCCAACTCACTCTGAGAGCTGTATGTTCCGGTGTGTCCGGCTGTATCGCTTGATCCTCTCATAGAGGCATTGAATCAAAACTTGCAAATGTGTATATTGTACACTTTCCTCTCCGCAACTGAGTTTTGACCCCTAAATCTTTAGTTTTTCAGATTTCAAAGCATCTCCAAGGATATCTCTGACAGGGATCTAGTTAGCGCTTCCTAGACTGCTTGAAGTGTTTCGAAACGAGGAAAAACCACATTTGAAAAGTTTCCCATAAATCAAAAGTCACCTAGAGACGGGCTAGTCTAAGCCTTTTCACACTTTTATCCACACACTTCAGTATTTCGATCTCTTTTCAAAAGATGAAACTTTTCTTCTTGATTTTTCTATTTTCCCTGGCTCCATCTACCCAAGCCATCACAAAAATGGTATCAGTGAACGGTCAGGCTGACACGAAAACCGGTTGGCCAAGTATCATATATTCCAATACGGATTGGGATGATTGCGTACAAAAATGTTATAACGATCAGTTCTGTGACGTGGCGTATGGAAATAGTTCTCTAATTTGTGTATTCTACGGAATTTCTGATTTTGGATTCGCAAGGAAAGAGATACCATCAGCAGCGCTTCATAGAGCCTCGTTTAAGGTAAGTGCGCTCTAATCTAGTTTAGACATCACGCCCAAGTTTTCAGCTGGACATTCCCAATGGATTATGCACTACCAAATTGGATGACCTGTTCAAAGGCAGTCAATCGTACGGTAGAAATGGAATTTCTATTTTCCAAATTACAATCACTTCCGATAAATATGATGCCAATTATTACTATGAAGAACCATGTGACAAGCCGTTTGTGTATTCGTGTGGGGTAAGCTAGCACAACATCGAACAGTTTCTGAAATTTATTTGTAATTTTTCAGTGCTCCGAGTCGATGTACTTATTCCGAGGAACCGGTCCTCCTACTGACCTAGGCACGACAAGAGATATTCCCACGTGGTTTCTATGCGTCTTGCAGTGCTCAACTGACGTGGATTGTGTACTTGCGTGGTTCAGTGGTTATCGAAAGTGTACAATGTACACATATGGAAGTTTTAATTCAATGTCACGATCAGAGGATTCAGCGATACAGCCGGATACACCGAATTATATTACTCTCAAAGTGAGTTGGCACACACGGTTACATCGAAGCGTTGTTTTGGGTCTGCTTAATAAGCCAAGTGTCTCTTTAATTTTCAGATATTTCCTCTAAGATCTAACTGCCCCATGACGGAGCATGAGGTTTTAAACCTAAAGAATATGGTAATTCCCGCTGAAACTACTTCTGGATACGCTGACTTCTCAATGACTTGGACAGCTTCTTCGGAAAATATAGAATTTTCTTGGGTGCCGACGGAAGTACGAACGTACTAATATTCTGATTGTGAATTGTTTCGCTGAATAAAATTGTTGATTTTCTAATGTTTGTAATACTAATCATATCGTTTCGGTAGAGGAAAAAGTTGATCACTTGCCTTAACCAAGTTTTGGTCTGCTAGCTCTGACATTGTAGTTTGTAGTGAGCTCGCAGACCAGCTGCGCGAATCTTTCCCGAGATGGGCACACGAGAAAGACTGCAGGATAAAATAAACTACTTATTCAATCTTTGGACCCCGAGTACACTCGAAAGTACCATGCCTGAAATTATTGAATCGTTTGATAGGATCTGAGGACTTGAGGAGTTCACAGATTTTTGAAAATCGCCTAAAAAGTATGCTTCGTTTTGCAAAAGCTACCAAAGTATATCCTTTTCAAATTATCTATGTTCTACATCATTGACGTCATTACCCAGAGTTTTTCTGTTTTCCTGAGGTTTTGGTTTTCATAAATTGAAAAAGTGAGAACATCACTATGGCTACATTCCGACACACTTCGCACATCCATGTTTCTTTTTTTTTCAGACTTGCACATTTTTTTCTCATTCCCAAAAAAGTCTGGTCATCCAAAAAATATGGCAATCCTTCTGACTCTATTCCTATTACTTCTATCACCCATACCATGTTTCCCACAAGAAACCACCACCCTGCCTCCTCTGATCTACAAAATGGTGAGTGTCTGGGGAGCTCCTGACCCGGAGACCAGTTTCCCGATGGTCTATTCAACGGGAGTTTCATGGGACGATTGCATTCAACTGTGTTATAATGAACCTCTGTGTGCTATGGTCTATGGGAATAGTTCATTGATTTGTGTTCAATATTATATTGGAGATGTTTCAATAGTAAGGAATGACAAGGAAGAGTCGGGTGCTGTGGAGAAGGTTTCGTTCAAAGTAAGGAGTAGAGTAGACCACGAACTATAAACCTTTCATTTCCAGATCGAAGCAACCACAGAAGAACAAAAACTGTGTACCTCACTGGATAAGGTGTTGAAAGAAGCAGTGACTACTGTTCGAGGAAGTTTTGTAAACAGTTATAAGGTTGTCATTTCGAATGACTTGTATACAATTTCTAATGAAAATATATTACTAACCACTGATGAGTATTCATTCGGACCGCAAGCTCCGTGTGATGTGAGTAAGAGGCGGGGCGATCATGTCCTAATGCCATACAGAACGAAATTCGAAAAAAACTTTCAGGAAAAGATTCAAAAAGCGATAATTGGCTTCCGTGGAACTCTTATACAACGCACGAAAGATATGGAACCAGTGAAGGTGCAATCATGGTTTGGTTGTTTGGCCAAGTGTTTTTATGTTAATTGGTGTTTTATTGCTGAAATGAGTGAAGCCAAGAACTGTTACATTTATACACCTGATAAAGTCACGGAGTTGCGGCAATCTGCGGATTTCAGTATCAAACAGATTTCGGAGGATAATGCTTATTTGGCGATGAAGGTGAGTAATATCAGCAGGAGCGACTCGTTTGCAACTAACGTAGTTGCGAAGTGACACGGAGCCACAAAAGTGATATATCATCACTGTAGAATTTCCACAACATAAACTACTACTTTCTTACTATTCAGTACGTTCCAAATGGTCTTTGCCCACTGACTGTTGAGGATATGTTCACGAAAAGCCAAATGAGAGTATGTACCAAAGTTTTTTTTTCAAAACCTAACTGTTTTTTTTTTGCAGCAGTTCAACTTTCATAATATATACACATTGTTCCATCTTCAACCAAATGCTGGCAATACAAAAATCGAACCTGACCTGGGTACAGTAACTTGTAAACAGGACAATGCCTTGAAGATAACTGGAATCGCAGGATGTTACAGGGTAAATACACCAAAAAAAGTTCTGACTGCAAACAAAACCATAATTTTCAGGTTTTCAACGTCCCAACCACTCACGACCAAGCGGTTGCTCAGTGCGCAATGATTAAGGGTGACGGATTGATGACGATTCCAGATACTGATAGGTTGTATGAAGTTATAGCTTCGTCAGAAACTTTAGGATTTGAGTCAGATTTCACGCATGTTGGCTTGACAAGATCCACGGCGGATAGTGTGAGTCTTGTTCTAGACAACACTTAGCAAAACCAAACTGATTCTCAGCCATGGGAATGGACTCTGCCTGGTTTAGCCCGAAGCGAAGATTTTGTAAATACAAGTGGACCCACATTGAGTAATTCTACAGGGTCAGTCAAGAAAAAACTTATGGACATTATAAAAACTATTATCCAGATTGTATGCAGCACTATACAATAAACAAGATGAGGCTGTGTTGCTGTATTCAATAAGGTTTGCTATTTTTGAAAAATACACATTTACATTGGTTTTTTTAGCGACACGACTGTTGTTGGGGCATTCATGTGTCATTTCAATTCATGAAGTCTTCTACGAGTATTTTGAATTTTGAATTAAATAAATCTTGGGTCTGCATTAAGTTTATTTTATTGTGTTGTTAAACAGTGTCTTGACACCTTAAGGGGAACGGTGGGCCCGTGTCAAAATTTGAGAGTGTCAAAAAGAGGAGAACACCACAATGAATGAACAAAGATCTCTTGCCCCTGAAGTTAGGCTTCTCCAGAGCTGCCATAGTTGGCGGGGAAGGTGCTGTTTTTTTTCTGTGGTCTTGGCTAACTTTAATCGGTAAACACGGTAAAACGGCAGAGGTCATGTCCACAATAGTGTTGGTTTCAGTATGATCTGTCACGGTTCACGTCTTACACAGTTGTTAGTGTTCATTTTATTATAATTTCTTGGTTTAAGTAGATCATATTGAATCTTGTGTGAGTCTGGCAATGAATCAGATTCAATACTCAAGGTCATGAATTAAGATTAATTAATTCCATGAAAAACAGAAAGTCTACACCAGACTAGCAATTCAAAAAAAAAGTTTTGCTGATTTTTGACACTTTGATCATTTGAAAACTCAGTTTTCCCTTTTGACATTGCCATAGATACTCTAGACATACTTTCCACTTTCCCACTTCTAGTCAGAATCCCGACACCCACTTCTAACCAGAATCGAGACACCCACACTTCCTCTTTCTTATTTTCGTCAAAAATAAACCAGAAAACATGAAATTTCTCATGATTTTTCTCCTATTATTATGTTTCCCTATTCAAAGTTTCACCCAAGATACCACTCTGACTCCTCCCGTCTATAAAATGGTGAATGTCTTGGGGGCTCCTGACCCGGAGAACAGTTTTCCGATGATCTTTTCAACTGGCGTTGCATGGGATGATTGTGTTCAACTGTGTTATAATGAACCTCTGTGTGCTTTGGTCTATGGGAATAGTTCATTGATTTGTGTGCAATATTATATTGGAGATGTTTCAACAGTAAGGAAAGACAAGGAAGAGTCCGTTGCTATGGAGAAAGTGTCGTTCAAGGTATGGGAGACAACAAACTACAAACTATCAAGGTTCGGAAAGTAATTTCCAGATCCAAGTAACAACAGAAGAACAAAAAATGTGCACTTCACTGAATGCGGTGTTGAATGGTGCTGGGACTACTGTTCACCAAAACTTGACTAAAAGTTATCGAATTGCAATTTCTGATGATTTCTATAATATCACTTATGAGAATAAAGGTATTCCGGAATGCGCCGCTACGCTTGGGCCGAACATGAAGTGTAAGGTAAGTAAATATAGAAATACGGAAGACGAGCGTTTCGGAACCGCCACGTTTCGCAGCTATACCATGTTTGCAAATTTGAAATAAAATGCTATGTGTGGTAAAAGGCATGAGAACACATGTGAAAACAGTTGAATAGAAGAAAAAACTGTTTGCCCAGTTTTTAAATGGAACAAGGTTGCATTCATTGAATTTTAGACAGGTTGCAACGCAACAATGGTAAGCTTTCGTGGGTATTTTCATCAGCGAATGGAAAAAACGGGCGCGTTGACTACAAAATCGTGGTTCGATTGTTTGATTCGGTGCTACAATACTAACTGGTGTTTCCTTGCTGAGATGATTGTTCCAACTCAGTGTTATTTGTACGTATTGGATGAATTTGTACTGCGTACATTCCCCAATTTCAATGTTCAAGAGGTTTCTGAGAATAATTCTTATTTGGCGATGAAGGTGAGACACAAAAAACTTTTAAGGTGTACTAAAGTCAACTCTGTGTTTTCATAGAATAATGTATACACACAGGTCGCCACAAGTCGTTCTCAAACGATCCTTTGCGGATGCTCCAGACGCACTCAAAATTTAAATTTAGATCTTAGACATTCGAAAAAAATTGACAAAAACGAGGGGTTGCCGACTTTTTTTTTCGGCCATGTCTTTTTGCAGTTTTTTCTCAAAATCTATCCAATTTTCATGCTGAATTCGACAAAAGTATTTAAAAAATCGAAAATTCTTGCTTTCTGGATCACGCGCCGAGTCCTAAGAAGTTTTCGGTGAAATCGCGTTTAAAATTACTATTCTCTGCTTCGATATTGCTTGCTGTTCTGAAAGGCTTATGAAAAATTCTTATTATTACATGTTGCCGAAAGTTGCCGAAAGTTTCCGAATTGCCGATTATTCTATTAAAAGAATTAGAGTTGACCTTAGAACACCTTTAAATTTGATTCTAAAACCGATCAGATGCGTTAAAATTTTTTTCAGTACGTTCCAAATAATTATTGCCCAGCAACGATAGCGGATTTCATAACAGTAAGACTTCCACGGACCGTTAGTGTAGAATTTTATTTTTCTAAATAAACAAACTTATTTTTTTTAGAATTTTGGTTTTAACACAGTTTATGTGTCTTATACATTTTTTCGATTACATGGTTTTTCTTTTATTGGCAGTAGCCCGGGACTTTTCGATTGTAATATGACAAACGTTCATAAAATTGCTGGTGTTGCGGGATGTTACAAAGTAAGAACACAAATTACAAAAGTCAAAAACTTATATTACATTTTTCAGATTTTTGCGATGCCCTCTACACACAGCAAAGCAGAATTTTATTGTAGCGGAACAGGAAGTGACGGTTTGATGACAATTCCAGATGTTGCGGGATTAAATGAGATATCGGAAGTGTTGAATACTATAGATTTTGCAGTTGGATTTGTTCATGTTGGATTAATGAGAGCCACTGAGAGTAGTGTGAGTCATGAGGAAGAAGCTCTGAGTTATTTTGGGTTATACACGGGTCGCATTTTCTCCTTCTCGACCCAAAATTCAGTTGTAGAATTCACTTACGGCGAATTCTATTCTCAAAAGCCCAAAAAACGATATACAGGGTGGCTGATAAGTATTGAGACACGTATTTCACTGCATAGAAAAAATCTAGGTGTCCATTTCAGAAAATAACTATATTTTTTGAATCAATACAACATTATGACCAGCTTTTCAAAAAAAGTACTACTTTTGATTCCGTGATCGCGTGCCAGACGTCCAGATGTGACAAGGAAAAAGAGACTCTGCGCCGTTGGTAGTTATCACATTCATTGGCTCATATCTTCAGGAGCACAAATTTTCTAAGACTAAGAATTTGGTTGGTGACAGCTGAGATCTTATCCTCAAAATTATATTAATACAGAAAACAGATAAACGCATGGTCACGGACCCACAAGGGCTTCAAGTGCAACCTTCAGTATTGAGAAAAATGAACAAAATAGCGAGTTTTTAGATAAACCGTCACAAAAGTGAAGGACGGAATATAGGAAAAGCTTAACAGTTCTGAACTAAACTTAAAGTGTCTAATACATGTTTTGATCATTTGGTTCTCAGGTTATCGCCTTCTTATGAATTGATAATCATGGTTTTCCATTATTTGCTTCAAAAACTAGACCTTCTGATATCAGAGAGGCCCCCACTCTCCTCAATTTCAAAAAATTCAAGTTGAGGGCTGAGTAATGTTCAGAAAGTCTACCGTGAGCTATTTAGACCAATAATGGGACAATCGAATAATTGTTGACCGGTTATTGAATCTCTGTGGTTAATCGTGAAACCTTCCTAGCCGCGGCGCAGAGTCTATTTTTCCTTGTCACATCTGGGCGTCTGGCACGCGACCACGGAATCAAACGTGGTACTTTTTTTTTCAAAAGCTGGTCATAATGTTGTACTGATCCGAAAAATATAGTTATTTTCTGAAATGGACCCCTAGAGTTTTTTTCTATGCAGGGAAATCAGGGAAATACGTGTCTCAATACTTATCAGCCACCCTGTATTGAACTTTTTGAAGTTTCATCTAGTATCAATATCTTCTCACTTTTCAGCCCTGGGAGTGGAAACTTCCTAATTTGACAAGAGATGATACAGAGTTGGTAAAAGTGCTGAGTAAAGAAACATTGGATCAGCCCGGGTCAGTACTTTCATCGAATTGTGTCTTTTTAAATACAAAATTGTTCAGATTGTACTCAGCATTGCATTTTCAAAAAGGAGAACCATTGGTATTGCATTCTATAACGTTTGTTTCGTATTATTAGCTTACAAACTGGTTGGTTTTTTCAGTGATACGGACGTCGGAAGTGCATTCATATGTCATTTTAACAACTGAGTTGTTTTTCCATGTTTTCCTTCAAATAAAAAAATGTTACAGTAATTTATCCTAATGTATTGTTATTTCCAAATTGATATCTGTTAGACATCAAACTCTAAACCATTCCAGACCAAGAAGTCAAAAAACTTCCGAGGGAGCAGACCACATAAATCCGTCAATCTTGTCTCGTTTGTCTTCATTTTTTCATTTTTTTTCTGGGGTAACCATAAGCAATCGTGTGTTAGTACTAGTAACCACTTTTTCTATCAAGTTTCTCCTCTAAATATGCAACTTTTCTTCAATTTACTAATATTTTTTGTGATATTCCATGTTGTCCTTCCTGTGAAAATGGTGATGTTCAATGGAGTACCTGACCCGGTTACCAGTTATCCAACGAGTATTAGTCAGGCATCAACAGGAACGATGTGTGCAGAGACTTGTGAAACAGACACGTATTGTATTTTGTCTTTTTGGAATACTTCTCTAAATTGTTATTTGTATTCTGTGGGGGATATGATAAGGATTAAGGAAGATACGAATGTGGAGGGAGAGAAGGGCAAAGTGGCTTTTAAGGTTCATTTGAATTATCGGCACGTCGATAATCTAACTCCTAAACTCTAGATACAAGAAACTGCTCCATGTGCACAATCCGCTGTTCAAATGTTTCAAGGAATCACCAATTCCTTCGCCAACAAACCTATTGAGTCATATGAACTGGCAGTGGAAAGTTCCAATTCTTATGAGATACAGTACAGTATGTTTTGGAGGATTTTGATATGACTTTTTAAAAACTTATGTTTTCAGAATACAGTCTACCCTATAACTGCCCTGATTGGGTTGACCCGGTTCCGTCTTGTCAGGTATTATAGATTCACTTCTTTTTTCCTTGTTCCTCTATTCTCATTTTCATTCAGAACTGTCCAATAACAATGATGAGTTTCCGAGGAACAGCTACAGTAGCCAAACAGACTGCTCCGACAGTCAATTCATGGACAGAATGTATGTATGCATGTTGGATGGATAATAACTGTTTTCTGGCTTGGATGAAAGCGTCCCCGAAGTGTGGGATTGCTTCTTATGGAGATGTGACAGCGGTTACTAAGTTGGATAGGTCAAAAGCTCCAACTTCAGATGGTTCTTTGAATTTTCTGGCAATCAAGGTGAAAACTACAGTAGGACATATTAGTTTGACACAGTTCTTACCATTGCGCTCTACCGAAATCAATTTTTTTTGGTTTTGGTGAAGCGCGGTTGTAAGAAGCGTATCGTAGTTGTCTGCCAGGAATCTTCTCTTCCAAGTTTTTCTATTTTCCAGTACGTCTCAGATGAAACCACTTGTGACCTCAGCTTCGATTTACTATGGGATGGAACTCACTCTTTGGTAGATCCCTAATTACCTTTTCAATAGAATCAGTTAATACAAATTCCAGAAAGCTAACTCGACCACCTACTCTGACTACCAACCAACTGCTACGGGAGCACGCACGGTATTCAATTGGACATCAAAGTCAGCAACCGAGAATTGCGATGGTGAAGTCTACAAAATGAATGGAGTCAGTGGGTGCTGGATTGTGAGTCCAAACACTACTTCGGGAACTAATTAAGGATTTAATTAACTAGATAATAAAGAAGACTATGAATCGTGCTGAAGCAGAATCGAGTTGTTTGGCTGCTGGTGGAGACGGGTTGATGCCTATACCGAAGCTCATAGCAATAGATAGATTTGCAGACGACTTACCGTATTCTGATTTGGAATATGGAGATGTTCATGTTGGAATATCTCGTAAAACCACTTCTAGTGTGAGTTGTACACCTAAAACTACAGTAATACGTAAACCACTTCCAGCCCTGGGAATGGACACTACCAGAACAGCTGATTGACAATAAAGGGATGGTATGGCTATCAGGTGAACCGAATTCTGCTCAGTAAGAAAAAACTATTTGACCTACTCCAAAATCAAAAAAACTATTCCAGCACATTGGCTCTCTTGTCAATTGCAAAAAATGAAGATGGACCCCATGGTCTGAAGTCGATTACGTATGGAACTTTTACCAAAAAGTTTTAAAAAAAAGAAATTTTTCAGCGCAACGAGTCTTGCGGTGGGAGCAATTTGTCATCTTCCTTCTTGATTGGAATTGCAGAAACTCTTTCAATTTTTTTGTTGTTTGCTTATTGGGTACCTTTCATTAAAAAAATAAATTGTTTTTTTGCCTTTTCTTTTTGCTATTAGCTCGTTTTTTTCAGTTTCACCCCTTTTTTCTTCGGTTTCGGTAGTAGTAAGAAGCGTGCCGGGCTAATATGTTCATTAAAAAACGAGACAGTGTAGTTGGTCATTGTAAATAGACACCAACCAATAAATTTTTACAACGACTATGCTGCAACTCTTACTAGCAGTACAACCAAGAAACCAACATCGTGCAAGTTTCAAAATAGAATAAAAAGAAGGAGTTAGACCACATAAAGCCATCAGTTTTCTTCTCTCTAGTTTTTCTTTTTTCTTTTTTGTCTGTCTGAAGTATCCATAAGCAACAGGGTGTTGGCAGTACTCAGTGTGCTCAGTCTGTTGTGTTGCTCCCAAATTTCTTCTCCAACATGCAAACTTTATGGATAATTCTGTTATTCATCTTGGTATTTCGTGTAGTCCTCCCTGCTAAAATGGTGATGTTCAATGGGACACCTGACCCGATTACTAGTTATCCAACTAGCATTAGTTGGATATCAACAGGAACGATGTGTGCAGAGGCTTGTGAAGCAGACGCGTATTGTGTTTTGTCTTTTTGGAATATTTCTTTGAATTGCTATTTGTATTCAGTGGGAGATGTTGTATGGATTGAGATGGATGTGAGAGAAACGGATCAGGTGGCTTTTAAGGTGAGATTTTCATATTAAGAAAAGAGACGCAGAGAATTGGGAGTGTCTCGTAGTCTGTATCTCTCTCTCTCTCTCTCACTGGAGACACCCCTCAAAGTTTAAACCCGTTTATCGAAAGAGGGAAGAACGCTATCAAGAAAATTTATTTGGTGAGAAATAGAGCTTAAAATTCTGCGCGTTTTGTTAGTTGACAACTTTTTGATAGCTGTTCAAAGTCGAGAGAAATACGGTGTTCTCTAAAAGCACTACAAACTACAAAAGTGAGCTAGCAGACCAAAATTGAATTCCAGATCCAAGAGGATGTTCCGTGTGCACAAACAGCTGAACAAATGTTTCAAGGAATCACCAATTCCTTCCCTCACGATCCTATCGAATCATATGAGCTGGTAGTAAAAAGTTCCACTTCTTATGAGATACAGTACAGTAAGTCTTGGAAGATTTTGGTATTACTATTAAAAAAACTTATCTTTTTAGAATACACCCTACCCTACGGGTGCCAAACGTGGGTGGAGCCTGTGGCGTCTTGTCAGAACTGTCCAATAACAATGATGAGTTTCCGTGGCATACGTACATTATACAAGGCGACTGAACCGACAGTCAATTCATGGACAGAATGTATGTATGCATGTTATATGGATGACAACTGTTTCCTGGCTTCCATGACTATGTTAAAAGGCTGTAGTATCGTTTCTTATGGATATGTGATATCAGTTGTCAACTTGGATAGGTCGAATGTACCTACTTCGTCGACAGCTTTGAATTTTTTGGCTATCAAAGTGAGTTGGAGACAAAAATCCATAACAACAACTTATAATTTCCAGTATGTTCCTGACAATTTCACGTGTAATCTAGACTTTGATTCAATATGGAACAAGCCACACACTTTGGTAAGTCAAAGAAAGGTTTCCTAGGTTTCTTGAGACGAAAACTTCAGAAAGCAGTCAGCTCCGCCGCCACTTACACCGCCTATCGACCCATAACTTCCGGAACAAATATGGAATTTATGTGGATACCAAAAGGACTCACAACATGTGAATCTGCAAACGTTTCGACCATCGAAGGAGTCAGTGGGTGCTATACAGTGAGGTTTTTGTACACTTGGCTAAGTTCTCGGATGCACTATGTTTTATGAAAAACGGACTTTCAGATCATCAAAAAAAATATGAACTATTCAATCAGTGTATCCGCGTGTACTGCAATTGGAAGTGATGGACTGATGACTATCCCTAATGAAGCTGCTATCACAAACATCGAAACTGCAATGACAAAGCTTGGAATGAAAGATGGATACTATACTGTTGGACTAACAAGGGACACCACTTCAAGTGTGAGTTTTCGTATTTATAATCAAAGTTTCAGGTAGTTTTTGAAATGAGTGCATTTTCAGCCTTGGAAATGGACGCTTCCTGAACTAGTCATTGATGCAAGTGGTGAAAAATGGTGCGCCGGTCAGCCGGGTGCTAGCAATCTGTAAGGAAAAGTTTCCATTTTCATTCCAAAAAAAATATTTTCAGCACCTACACCTACTTGAAATTTTTCCCAGGCGAAGAACCTGGTCTGTATCCTTTGAGGTTTGAGAAAAATTATATTTTTGATATAATATAAAACATGTATTTTCAGTGCAATTGGTGGCACTACAGGAACAATTTGTCATATCCCGTTTTAGATGCTTTAAAAAAAAAAAAAACTTTTCAGGATCACTTTTATTATTGCACAAAAATGTATACACTGGTGTACATATTTTTTACAACCTTGTTTTTATATGGAGAAAAACTAAAATTTTCAGTTTCAAATATTTTATAACCCTGTTTTCATTTTCAAACTTAACTTTCTGATTTTGGTCTGCTAGCTCACTACAAACTACACTAGCAGAGCTAGCAGACCAATCGTTGGTCTACTAGCTCTGAATCTGTAGTTTGTAGTGAGCTTGCAGATCAAAACTCACCTTTTTAGCAGTTTCCGGTACACCTAACCTATTTCAATATTCATTTTCTGATCATCATTCCTGCTTATTTTAAAAGTGTCAAAAACTCAGAAGAAAAGGAACATAATTCCAGATTATCCCCTCTTTCTATAAGTATAAATTGTTCTCTCTGCTGATGTAATTTCGTGACCTATTTCCATAATGTAGTTTTCTATGCTCTCCTTTAATTCCTTATCAATTTTTCGTATGTTGCATTTTTCACAAAAAAGGTGATAAAAACTTTTACTTGATAATATCATTATTTTTCTGATCATTGTGGTTCCTTGGTTATGGTTTTTCTGAGTTTATGTCTGCAGAGACTGTTTATTTTAATAAAATGTGTTGTCGAATCTGAAAATTGTTGTCTTTGTTGTATCCTTTTGGTTTAGTTACAATTTTCAAGTTTTCTGGAACATTCTACCAAAGGGGCGGGGCTTAGTCTGTTCTTTCCAAGTTCTTAGAAGGATATGGTCATCCGATATATTAATTACGAGCCACTTTAAATTTTGTACCTGAGACATGAGACTCATACTCGAAAACCACAGATTCAGTACCGCTCAAACGATTTTATACTTTGGTTGGTTTCAATAGAAACTGGCCAACTTTGACAGAGTATTTCGGTGTCCCCTGATTGTCCGATAAACTCAATTTCGTATGGACTGGACAGAACAAAGCTGGACCTTTATTTTTGCAGTTGACCATTTTTTTTGTAGGGACAATATCTTGAAAGTAATAGGTCATCATCTCTGAACTCGACTAATTTCAGAGCATATTAGCGAAATTTTGGAGCTATTTCCTTTGACAACCTGTAACTTTCAAGATATTGTCCCTACAAAAAAATGGTCCACTACAAAAATGATGTGTGTTTTGCTCTGTCCAACCCATACAAAATAAAATTTGTCGGACAAACAGGTGACACCGAAATGCACTATCAAACTTAATTATTTTCCACTGTAAAAGTTGATAACCTTTTGAACGATACTCATACTGCTCTACTATTTTTGAAAAATCCTTTTGATCTGTAGTCTAGTTCAGAAAACTGTATTCCGAGCTCAAATATTTCCCATTTCATAAAAAGTGAAATTTCTCATTGTCACCTTTCTCCCCCTTCTTTATGCATGTATATTGAGTGTGACCCATCGGAAGAAAACTGATAACAGAAGTTAATATGATCATTATTTTTTTATGATCAAAGAAGATTCTAAGGTCACATTCCTGCTGGGGAATAGTTTTTGAAATTTAGCTGTTTTCTTTGGTCTGCTTATTTTTAACAACGTTTCAAACGTGGATTCCAGATGTCCACGTCATCTGCCACATCTTCAGACAACCCTCAAAAACACACAATTGGATTGATCACAGCAATATCATATACAGTTGGAGACATTGTTGGATCAGGTATAATAGTCATCTGGGTTTCCTAAACAGGCTCAAACCTGAAATATATTTTACATTAACTAGCTCGAACCACATTTTTATTTTTTCCAGGAATCTTCATCTCCCCCACATCAATATTAAACCATGCGGGATCAGTTGGTCTCTCGCTCTGCCTGTGGGCTCTTTGTGCATTCATTTCTCTTTTTGGAGCACTTTCCTACGTGGAGTTAGGGACGACAATCAGAAAATCTGGATGCGATTTTGCTTATTTGAGTCATTTCGGATGGTAAGTCCAGGTTTTGGGTCATTTTCCCGATTTTCACATTTCCAGGCGCCCCCTGGCCTCCTCCTTCATGTGGGTGTCTACATGTCTTTCCTATCCAGCAGTTCTCGCTATTCAAGCAATTTCATTTGGAGAGTATATTGTCACAGGTACGTGGGTCTGCTTGGTCTGCTTATTCACAAGTTTCCAGGACTGGACAGTTGGATTACTGTAGATGAAGACTATCGGTTTATGACATATCGATTGGTGGGATTCTCAATGTTATGTGAGTTGAGAGATGTGGAAATGATGTAGTTTGTAGTTTTCAGGGCCCCTAATGCTTCTCAATTTCTTCTCCCTGAAAAAAGTGGCGGGCGCCTTCCAAATCGTCGCCACAGCCATCAAACTCATCGTAGCATCCGTCATTATTTTCACGGGACTCTACCATATTTTAATCAAAAAACAGACCCAAAATTTTCAAAATTCATTCCAAGGATCCGATTGGAATCCGGGGAATCTGGTATTAGGTGTCTATTCTGGTCTGTTTGCTTATAATGGATGGGATGTGTTGAATTTTGGAGCAGAGGAGATCGAAAATCCGAGGAGGTAAGATTATTGAAATTTTGGTCTGCTAACTACGCTACAAGTTATACGTCTGGAGCTAGCAGACCAACTTTGACCAACTAACTTTTACTTGGTCAAAGTTGGCCTGCTACCGCCTCGTGTGTAGTTCGTAGTGAAGCTAGCAGACCAAAATAATCTTTTTCACTTTTTCCATTTTTTCAGAACCCTCCCTATCGCCGCAATCAGTGGAATCGCCATCTCAGCAACCGTCTTCATTCTGATGAATGTCTCATATTTTTCAGTTTTATCTGTTGAAGATTTCAAAAATTCTCCGGCCGTGGCAGTGGTCAGTCTTAATAGTATTACATACTCCAAATTTTTCTTAAAATTCCAGACATTTGCCGAGCGAACCCTTGGAAACTTCCACTACGCAATTCCATTTCTGATTTCCCTTCTTCTTATTGGAAGTATGAACACCACTATTTTCGCATGCAGTCGTTATATGTATTCGGGTGCCCAACAGTCTGTTATGCCTACTCCGCTACGTGGAATTCATTACGCGTCAAGGAGTCCAAGGCTAGCGGTTTTTGCGGAGGTACAGTTTGGCTGAAATTTTTTTTTTGCTAAAATGTTTTCTCCAGATTCTCATCGCAATTTGCTTGAGCTTTATCGGAAATCTCGACCAACTCATCAGTTATATGTCATTCGCTCTTTGGTCTCAAAGAACTTGTACTCAAGCCGGATTCATTTATTTCAAGCTTCGTGGCACTCTAAAATCGAAAAATAGTTTTGAAGTGCCGATTTTTGTGCCAATTATATTCTTCATCATCTGCATTGCTCTTCTAGTAATTCCTATCACTCAGGTTTGGTCTGCTAATGTTCCTAACACTACAAACTACAAGATTTCAGAACTACCACGTGGCAATCTACGGGTTGAGTATGACTGCAGGCGGAGCCCTAATTTATATAGTTTTCATTTACCCGAAAGTTCTCCCGGAGGTTTTATACAAAATCAACGATTCTATTGTAAAATTTGTACAAATTATATTTAATTGTGTCATTGAGAAATCACTGGGTAACAGCGATGAACCTCGCGAAAACGCGCTCCGTTGATACGAGAGCCGCGTCGCCTCGAACGGAATAAGCCGCGACGCGGCGGACGGCGCTGGGCGCTATGAAAAATCTGCTTTTTCCACTGAAAACATAAAAGAAAAGTGTCTGTTTTGAAGAAAAAAGTCAAAATCAACTAGAATTACATTTTCCTGTTTCAGAAAACACAATTTTTTCTATAGACTCTAAAAAATGCGACAAAGACATGACATTTAATAAAGCTTTCCGACAAGGAAAACTAAGAGAATACTCACATTTGGTAACGTTTACAACGAAAAACTATCGAACAACATCTACTTTTTTATCAAAAAAGCAAAAAAACGAAGAAAAATTAGAAAAATATAGAATAATTTATACTGAATTTTGAAGAAGCGTTGTTGATGTGAAGTTGTGCCGAAGATTTACAACTTTAGCGAAAAGACGAGGCGTAGATGATGAAATCTGAAAGTTTTATTCATGACTCTACGGGAAAACTGACTAATCGGAAGTTATACGTGGAAAAAATAACCTGAAATTTTCGCCTCGACTTGTATGTTGATTTTGTCCATTTTTCGCTGCATTAGTTGACTGAAAAAAGATTTTTTCGGTTCTGTAACAATATTTCGAACAAAAAACAAAGTAAAAGTACGAAAAGTCGGTTTTAAACGAGAAAAAATGAAGAAAATTGAGCTTTTTTGACGAAAAAACGAGCTTCGCGGCTTATCACTTGAAGGGAGCCGCGACGCGCACGCAACGCATCTCTCTCGGTGTCGATTTACGAGATTGATTTGAGGTTCATCGCTGTTACCCCGTGAGAAATACGTGGAAAACGTAGAAACGAATTCAGACGACGTTTTTTCTGAAGATTCCTCGATTTTGAAACTTAAATTATGATTTTACCTGTAATTTTTGTATTTTTGGTCAGTTTTTGATGTATTTTCGCCACGTGTAACGAAATAAATGATCTCGAATCGCTAATAAGAAGTTTTCCTAACGTCTTCTAAAAAATTCTGCAAAAAACGAGTTATGCGCAAGCAGCACGAGAAATGCGCAAGAAAATTTGTTTGCGTATTACTCGTTTTTCGAAAAATTATTCATTTCTGCAAATTTTCAGGTTAATCAACATTTTTCCGATGCTTTTTGAGGTTTTTGAGTGTGAAATCAGAATTTTCAAGTGCTGAATTTGTGTAAAACTATTAAGAAGTTCAGAAAATTGTCAAGTTGAGCTTGAAATCCTTCTCGAATTATTTGTCTTTATTTCTTTCTGTCCTGTTCTCAACATTCCTTATAAAACTTTATTTTTTCCAGATGACCACGACAATCCCACCAGATTTGATTGCAAGACTACAAAAATTCGACCAACTCATCACAAAAATCGAGGACGCCATCGAGGAGATCGATGTCGGAACCGATAAACATTTTGAGGTTCCGATTAAATAAATAAATTTTATTTCTATCCGCAAACGTTTTTTTCAGCGAAGTGCCCACGAAATGGCTTTGGTCGACTCGATGAGCATGTTTTTGATGGATAGTCTGTTATGGGCGGTGCAGGCGACGAAAGGTGGTGGAGCAGATAAAAATGAAGATCTGTTGATTGATTTGGTAAGTTAAATGAGTATTTCAAGCTGAAAATCATTAAAAAATGCTTCTTCTTCAAAATTTCTACGAAAACAACCTGCTTTTAATATTGGTCTGCTAGCTTCACTACAAAATATACATTCTGAGCTAGCAGGCCAACGGTTGGTCTGCTAGCTCTGATAGTGTAGTTTGTAATGAGCAAGCAGACCAATTTACGCTGGATTTTCCCATAGATTCCTTTTTCCAGGCCCGAACGAAACGTGTCACCGCCGACATGAAGGCGATCAACGCTCGCCAGGACGCACCACGTATCAACAAGACAGCCGCCGCCAATTTCGTGAGGAACGCTCTCTGGGAGGTACCCGAACAGGGAACATCGACGGAAACAGCTCCAGATCCGCCAGTGAAAATGGAAGAATGAATGAATAACTCGATAATAATTTGTTTTTGTTTGTATTTTCTTGTTGAGTTTTCCTTTTTCCTTTCTTTTTTCCTTTTCTCCACCAAAATTGCGATAAAATCTGCGAATAACGCAAGCGCGCCCCTTCGCACACCTCACCGATCGCCGTTGTCGTGCTGGCTTTTTGCTATTTTTCTTTCTTCGTTTCAGAAACCCCACGTGGATGTAAAACGTGTGTAAATTTTATAGAGAAATCGCCACGTGGACGATTATTGATTAATTGATGCTCTCCGAGCTCATTATCGCTGGAACACTCGTCATCAACGCGTTCGCTGTTCTCAATTTTAATTTGTAAGCGATTTTTGAGGTTTTTTCGAAAAAGAACATCTAAAATGTACAGAAAAGCTCAGAAATACATCAGAATAAAAATAAAATAACTATTTAGCAGACAAACTATAATTGTTGACTGTTTCTGTAGATTTTGATGTGTTTTTCTAATGTTTTACAAAGTTCTTGTGTTTTTTCGAGAATCTTGCTGCTAAACCTGAATTTCTTGAGTCAAAACTCGGAAAAAATCACCGGAGTTCGACGGTGGTCTGCCACTACAAACTACAGAAAAATAGCTAGCAGACCAACGCTCATTTCGTTCTGATTATAATCAATTTCACTGCTTCTTTGGAATCTTTACTATATTGTTTTCCAATTTTTTCATTTTCAGATCAAAAAGCCCAGAAAACGCATTCGGAGTCGTCGAAACCAACCAAACCGATTCGCTTGGCGATAAAATTCGTAATTTCCTGAGGTCTCTGCAATACTTCCGTGTCTTCGTTGCTATCTGGAATATCTTCATCATATTTTTGATGCTCGTCTTCTTCTCTCATTAAATACCTGATTAGCTGAAAATAAATATCAAAAATGCCCGAAGTTTTACTTCATTCAGTGAGTTTTCACTTTATTAAATGTTTATTCACACAAATCAATTTTCTTTCAGAAATATCTCTCTGGCGTACCGGCGGGACGTAAAAATGGTGCAAGAATCGCTCAAAAAACTGAAAAATCCGACGAAAAGGAGGAGAAACAGTTTGATTTCTCTAGAAAAATCAGAGAACTTCGGCTGGAACTCGAAATAAAAAAAAGAGAAGAGGAACGAATTGAGAAAGACATTGCGATTATTCTGGAGGAGAACACTATCGGTAAGTAACGAAAAAATAAAAATACAGAAAAACATAGGGAAACTGCTTATTGGTCTGCTAGCTCACTACAAACTATGAGATACAGAGCTTGCAGACCAACGTTGGTCTGCTAGCTCTTTTTGTGTAGTTTGTGTCATAGCTAGCAGACCAAAGTTATTTTTGGTTATTTTTTCATTTTTTTTTCAATGATATCAGTTTCATTTTCAAGACAGACTTTGTGCATTTCCACAAGGAAAATTCTGTAGTTTGTAGTCAATTTTCCCTCAAACTTTTTTTTCAGATGGCGGAGAACAAAATCGCTCATTCGGTCTCGCCGTGACACGTCTCAATAATCATATGCTTGTTGTCGAGAACTCCGCGAAACAATTGACAAGTGCCCTCAAGAATATCTCCAGTTTAGCTGATACTATTAGTGGAAGAGTTGGTTTTGATGGAAATATTGGAAAAATAAAGTTTTTTATTCAGGTATCCGCGTTGGACGTCGCCAAGACACGTGTGGTCGGATGTCTTCAGTTGGCTGGAGATATGAAAGATTTGGGTGAGTTTTGATTGCAAATAGACTAAAAACGGCGAAAATAAAATGAAAAGACGATGACTACAAACTAGGCAGACCAACGTCTGCTGGGCTACAAACTATAGAACGAGAACTAGCAGACCAACTCAGAGATTTTCATAAATTGGTCGATGAAAATGCTTAAAAATCCAATGCTTCTCTTTATTCATTCAGCAAGAACTCAAAATTTTAATCTTCATCTGCTAGCAATCAATTAAATCTCTAATTAAAGTTCTTTGTAATGACATCTATTTTCAGGTCACTGCGCGGAAGGTATCGACGACGCCATTCGTTCCGAGGATTTCGAAATCGCCTCTCAACACATCCATCGTTTCCTCACTCTCGATGAAGCTGTATTCCAAATCAGAGAATTCAAACAAAAGGATGCCACTGACTCAATTCGTCACAGTTATGAAATACTCTCATCTGCCAAGGACCGTCTTTCGAAAATTTTGAAATCTCGACTGACGGAAGCTGTACAGAAGGGAGATATCGCTGAAATGCAAAGATTCGTGAAGCTGTTTCCGTTGATACATGAATCTGATGAGGGGTTACAGAGATATTCTGTGTTTTTGAATCAGAAGATCGATAAATTGGCAGATGAAAATTTGGCGGTAGGTAAAGCGGTGAAAAATTCTGCGAAAAAATGTAGAAAATATGGAGGAAAGCAGCGAAATCGAGAAATTGGTCTGCTATCTCCCCTACAAACTACAGAAAAATAGCTAGCAGACCAATTTTTGAACACGAACATTCAAAAAAAGATTGTTATCTTATAGATAATGAAAGCCGGTGGAACTGATGACAATCGTCGAAACGTTCTGTATGCTGATACTCTATTCATGTTTTTCGAAGGTGTCGCCGAAATTATTGAAACAAATTTACCGGTCCTCGAACACTCGTATGGAATGGAGAAGTTGTTGGATTTTATGTTCATTTTGCAGGTAAATATATTTATATCTTAACGATTAAAAAACTATTTTAGGCCAGAATCGACGAATTCTTCCGACGACTTCTCGAGGAATTCGATACTCGTCGCCGTCTTTCTCATCTGAATCGTCTCGTCGATGACGTCATTCATAAACAGAAATCCGCAGCTTCAGAGCATTCAGAAGACGTACCAGATGCACTCGAAATCGATGCGATCGCTTCGGAAATTTGTATGATGAACTCGTCAGTGGAGATGTATTGGAGATTTATATCGAGAAGAATCGGGAAGAATAATAAGGATACTTTGGGAGAAAAAAGTGGAAATGATGAGGAAGAGGAGACTGAAGAAGCACGTTTAGAGAGGCAAAGATTGAGAAAAGAGGCGAAAGATCAGAAAATGGATCAGTTATTGAATAGAAGTAGAGTTGGAACGAAGATGCAAGAACTCATTGGAAATTACTGTCGATTAGAACATTTCTACATGCTGAAATCTGTTCAAAAAGCTATCAAATCTGATGCCAAGGAAGATGTTGGCGGATTGACGAGGTAATTAGTAGAAAATAGCGAAAAAAGTGAAATCCACGACAGGTTGATCTGCTAGCTCTACTACAAACTACATTTCTAGAGCTAGCAGACCACTGTTGGTCTGCTAGCTCTGACCTTGTAGTTTATAGTAGAGATAGCAGACCAATTAACATGTTGCCGTTTTTTTTTCACGATTTTTTGTCATTTTCGATCATATTTATGGATAATTTTAACCATATTTATTCCAGTTCTCTCATCGACGACGTCGTCTTCATCATCCGCAAATCAATTCGTCGTGCAGCTGGTTCTGGAAATGTGGATAGTGTATGTGCTACAATAAACAACGCGACAGCTCTTCTGGATACTGTAATTCATTCATCACTTCATCATAATATACAATCTGGATATGTGACATCTGCCAACTTTGCATCTGAAGCATTCACCGCGTATCAACAAGGAAAACAAGTGAAAGAGGCCGCTGAATCACAAAAAGAACAATTCTTGTTAGCAGTGAATAACTCGGCGAAACTGTCAGAGTTATTGATTGAATTACAAAAAGGATTGATATCCGAATGGTCTGGAATCAAGAGACCGCCCGTTGAGAAGAATAAATTGGAGCATTCAACGACGCAAATCGAGGAATCAGCGAAGAAATTGAGTGCATTGGCAAAGCATGGAGTGGAGGAGCTGTTTAAGAGTGCATTCAAGACGAAGATTCGACAGGGGTATGTTTTCAAACGGAACAATGTCATAATTCGGAAAAAAAATTGAAAGAAAATGAGAAATTGGTCTGCTAGCTTCATTGCTGTAGTCTTCAGCCGTTCTCTCAGAATTGTGAAGTTTTCAGCTAAAATTTCGGTTTTTCGTTACAATTAGAAAAAGAAATGAAAACAACTGAAATTCAACTTTTTCAGAAAGAAAAAGCATGAAATCAGCGAAATTTAAAAAATCTTTCTAAACTTCGTCATTGGTCTGCTAGCTCCATTGCTGTAGTTTGTAGTGGAGCGAGCAGACCAATATTGAGTTTTTTGCTTCTCTACACTATTTCCCTCTTTCTTTGTCTATTTTTCCTCCATTTTTGTTCGAAAATTCATAAATTTCCGTGTTTTCAGAGCCGACCCATACCAAAACATCGACCGTCAGATGACAATGCAAGACGTTGAATATTTTGAAGCACACGATCCATTTATGGAGAACTATCTCGCTCAAATCGATCGATTATTGGTTGAAAATGAGCCACACCTCTTCCCGGATAATTATCAAACGATTCTTCTATTCACGGCTGCCGAAATCGCTCGTCAAATCGAAGGATCCATTGCCAAGTGTCAATTCAATCGATATGGCGCATTACAATTAGATAGAGAATATCGACAGATTTGTGCTTATTTGACGAATGTTGCCGGATGGTCGGCGAGAGAAAAAGTCGCCAGATTGGGACAGGTTTGTGATGTTTTGATGAACGTTGGTCTGCCAGCTCCCTACAAACTACAACTCGGGAGCTAGCAGATCAACTATCCCCTCATCTCCAATATCTATTCAAAACGTTTTGTTTCCAGATTGTCGCGCTCCTCAATGTAGAAACAATTGAAGAAGCAATGGAAGTATGGCATAATTCAAAAGCAATGACAACATCATCCACAACTCGTACTCTTTCTCTTCCAGAAGTCCGGAAAGTTCTGTCTCTTCGAGCTGATTTCCCTACTGTAGCTATTAAATCAATTGAGTAAATATGTCTATTTTAATTTTATCATAATTTATTGTTCCCATATTTCCTCCCAAACATGTGAGCACTCTTCTCCGTCTATGGGTTCTTCTTTCTGTGGTTTTTGTTGTGATTTTTGTGTTTTTAAAAGAAAAAAAGGAGAGAATTGATGAATAATATAATTTATTGAAGTATATTTATGTGTTTATGCGATTAACTTTCGTTCATATTCTGATTTTATATTCAAAGTTAACAGAAAAATGAAAAAAAGAGGAGATTGGTCTGCTAGTTCAACTACAAACTACAATATCAAGGATAGCAGACCAATATCGGTCTGCTATCTCAAGGTTTGTAGTTTGTATTGGTGCTAGCAGACCAACACTTTAGTTGATTGAAACGATTATTTAATAGATTTTAGTAAAATTTTTTCGAGGTTAAAGAAGAAAAGACAATAATAATCAGCTGGAAATTATACAAATTCTACACAAGGTTGATATTTCGTATACCATTTCGGATGCAATTTAATATCATCATCATGCTGAAAATCAGCTGGCAAATCTCCGAAATCCTTTCGTTTGTTGAAAGCTCTCCGGATTGCCACGTGGCAAATCACTCCTCCAATTGGTTTTTTAGTTTCAAATTCGTCTTTTGTTGCTCGATGTTTACATATAAGAAATTGATCTGTGAAAATCATTGAAAAGGCGTCGACACTGATGAAAAATGAGCAGAAAATTTTGAATGAAGAGATCAAAAGTTTTAGATGATATCTTTGATTTTGGGATTCCAGTCCAATCAGGAGAATAATAGCATAAATAAGATGTAGAAGTGCAATAACTTTGACGTATAGTTTGACTCCGAATGAGAATGGCATCATTTTGACGGGAAGTCGAACATAAAGACGAGTACCAAGATTACAAAACAAAAGATAGAAGAAGACATATGCGTGGACTGCTACTGCATCAATTATTCGAATTATCTGAAATATTGTGATCTTTAAAGTCAAATTTGACGTTTTGGGAGCTTTGGTATGCTAGCTCGATCTGTGTAGTTTGTAGTCTAGCTAGCAGTCCAATTTCAGTGTTTTTCATGAAGAATCGCAAAAATTCGGAGATTTTTCAAAAAAATCAGACAAAATTGTCTATTTTTTGTTAAAAATTGACGATTAATTGATCTGAAGCTGGATTCCTCGAAAAATGTCGGAATTACTGCGACTTTTAGTCAAAAATATTGAAATTGGTTTGCAAGCTACAAACTACAAGTTCAGAGCTAATTGTTGGTTAGTGATCTCACATTTAAATCGAATCCTTTTCTTCTTTCTGTAAAAATGCAGAAAATTTGTGAATGAACACTCAAAACCATCCCGAATAATCCAAGTTGAACGTGAATTAGACTTTGAATACTTCGAAGTAAAAAGGAGACCGAAATCATCAAAATAAGGAAACATATGAGGAAAAAACAAATTGTGAATGAGAAAACTTCACTCTTCCTCTGTTCATCTTGCGACTCGTAGAATAAAAACGGATGAGAAATGAAGAAAACGAGAAATGAGTGCCAGAATATCATATTAGTATTGAATATGAATGTACGAGTGTATGAAGTCACACATTCCACATAAAAATAGATTGGACTGATGAGAAATTTCAGAATACATCTGATATAATCTCGAGTTTCGAAATATTTCAGCGATTTCTTTTGACGTGGCATTACGTTGAGTCTCTATTATCGGAATAAAAAAGTTCCGACATTTTTTACCGACGCGCAAGGTTCGCGCCACTGATCTCCGGGAACGCCCACTCATCATAAACATTTCTTCTGCAAGGGCAGGGCACAGTTTCATTGATTTCGCGGGTGAAGTTTTGTTTAAAAATACCACTTTTAAAATAAAATTTGACCTATTTCCTTTAAAATTTGATCTTTTTTCTTCAAACTTCATGGTGGAAATGAAATTTTAAAGGAAATAGGTCAAATTTTATTTTAAAAGTGGTATTTTTAAACAAAACTTCACCCGCGAAATCAATGAAACTGTGCCCTGATCTTGCAGAAGAAATGTTTATGATGAGTGGGCGTTCCCGGAGATCAGTGGCGCGAACCTTGTGCGTCGGTAAAAAATGTCGGAACTTTTTTATTCCGATAATATCCCATTCAAACCTCCCGCTCAATAATGAAGCAACGACACTCCGTTGTTACGTCATCGCGTGTTCTCAGCGTTTCGTTTCAACGGAACGGCAACGAAAGAGAGGGTTTAACGAAACCGCAACGAAACCGCAACGAAACGAAAACTGAAAATCGGTTTAACGAAACGAAAACGGAAGAAAATCTCAACGAAACGGCAACGAAACCGCAACGAAACGAAAACTGAAAATCGGTTTAACGAAACGAAAACGGAAGAAAATCTCAACGAAACGGCAACGAAACCGCAACGAAACGAAAACTGAAAATCGGTTTAACGAAACGAAAACGGAAGAAAATCTCAACGAAACGGCAACGAAACCGCAACGAAACCACAACGAATCGGAAATCAATCGATAGTGTCCCTAAACTTTGCGCGAATGTCAAAACGAAGCTCTGTTGAAATAATATTTTTTTAGTAATGTTTTTCCAGTTTTTTTAAATAAAATTTTCCGTAGAGTTTTCAGCGAGAAAAATTAATGCTGCGAACAAAATTAGTTTAACTTTTTCAGGTAGCCGTGCACTAATGGAACAAAATCGCAGAAAACTGTTGTCACAACCTTTTCTGTCAGAAACCAAATGAAAAAGGTGACGACGTCGAATATCGAGTATTTAACTAATATTCTTTTTCAGGCTAGTCGCTGCTCTCAGTCAGGATGGAAGTTCAGAGGTTAATTTTTAGAACCTCCTTTCCGACATCACCAAGTTCGCTGGGATTGTTTTCGACAAGGTACAGAGAGCACTGTATAGATACTTAAAAATTTGTGTAATTTGTTTTCAGTATTGAGTTACGACGCTTCGACATTGTCACACTCAACATACAGCAATTCGTCAATGAGGAAGTCTACGAGTTGTTTATTTGAGTTGTTTACGCTGATGTTTACGCTGAGGTTTACGCTGATGTTTACGCTGAGTTGTTTATTTTGGTCTGCTAGCTCAAAATATGTAGTCTATAGTGAGCTAGCAGACCAATAGGCGTTTCGAACTTTTTTTTTCGATTTTTCAATATAAAAAGTTATAATCTTTATAATTTCCTCTTTCTGTGGTTTTTGTTGTGATTTTTGTGTTTTTAAAAGAAAAAAAGGAGAGAATTGATGAATAATATAATTTATTGAAGTATATTTATGTGTTTATGCGATTAACTTTCGTTCATATTATGATTTTATATTCAAAGTTTACAGAAAAATGAAAAGAGAGGAGATTGGTTATGTGTTTATGCGATTAACTTTCGTTCATATTATGATTTTATATTCAAAGTTTACAGAAAAATGAAAAGAGAGGAGATTGGTCTGCTAGTTCAACTACAAACTACAATATCAAGGATAGCAGACCAATATTGGTCTGCTATCTCAAGGTTTGTAGTTTGTATTGGAGCTAGCAGGCCAACATTTTGCGTTGATTGAAACGATTATTTAATAGATTTTAGTAAAAATTTTTCGAGGTTCAATAAGAAAAGTCGAGAAATTTTAATAAGCCGTACACGAAGGTTGATATTTCGTATACCATTTCGGATGCAATTTAATATCATCATCATACTGAAAATCAGCTGGAAGATCTCCCAAATCCTTTCGTTTGTTGAAAGCTCTCCGGATTGCCACGTGGCAAATTGTTCCTCCAATTGGTTTTTTAGTTTCAAAATCTTCTCTCGTTTCTCGATGTTCACAGAGAAGATATTGATCAGTGAAAATCATTGAAAAGGCGTCGACACTGATGAAGAAAGAACAAAAGATAAGAAATGAAGAGATTAGAATTTTCAAATGATAATTATGGTTGTTGGATTCTAGTCCAATTATGAATGCAATTGCGTAAATTAGATGAACAATTGCAATAACTTTGACATATTGCTTGACTCCGAATGAGAATGGCATCATTTTGACGGGAAGTCGAATATAGACACGAGTACAAAGATTAAAGAAAATAATATAGGAGAAGATTAATATCCAGATCGATACTGCATCAATAATCCGAATCGTCTAAAATTTGTTTCACTTTGAAAGGGACAAACATCACGGAAAATTGGTCTGCTAGCTTCACTACAAACTACAAAGCTAGCTAGCACACCAATTTTTGTGAATTTTTAAAAAGCAATTTTTCTCATAATTCTCAACGATTTCCGTAGTTTAGCGGTGTTTGCAAGCTGAATTATACTTTTCACATAAAAAATTAACTATGGAATCAGCGTGGATTGAACAATAACAACGACTAGTTGTTTTGTTTTCCTCTTTTAAAAAAATTGATTTCAGTGAATCAGTAAACTCACATTTAAATCGAATTCCTTTCTTCTCTCTGCAAAAATGCAAAAAATCTGTGAATTAACACTCAAAACCATGCCAGATAATCCAATTCGAACTTGTGTTAGACTTTGAATTTTTTGAGGTAAAACTGGGGAAATTAGAAGTAAAAGAAATAGGAAAACTGAGAATGAAAGGAGATAATATGAGAAAATTTGATTTTCTCTCATTTCTTCTACCGAATTGTAAAATAAATACGAAAACGAAATAGAACAAATGGGTAGTAGGTGCCAGAATGCTATATTAGAGTTGAACATGAATATTCCTGTATACGAAGCCAATAATTCCATGCAAAAGTAGATTGGACTGATTAGAAATTTTAGAATACATCTGATATAATCTCGAGCTTCGAAAGAATTTATTGAAGCTCTCTGACGTGGCATTTTATTGAGTCTCTATGCCATTCAAATCTGCCGCTCGATACTAGAGCAACGACACTCCGTTGTTACGTCATCGCGTGTTGTATATTTTGGTCTGCTAGCTCAGTATATATAGTTTGTAGTGATCTAGCAGAGCAATAGGCGTTTCGAACCTCGTTCAGTCTTTTGTCGATTTTTCAATGAAAAAAGTTATAATCTTTGATATTTTCAGAAATCGAACAACGTCGTCGTACGACGCGTCGTCTCGTCGATCCCGAAGGAATAAATTTATTGTTTATTTTCGATAAATAAATTAGTAAAACTGTTCATTCTGGAATTTCGGTTGTTTTTTTAATTGTTATGCGATTAACTTTCGTCAATATTATGATTTTTACAGGAAAAACTTGAGAAAAGTTCGGAAATAACACTAAAAACGGAGGAGGAAAGAGTATTGGACTGCTAGCTCCATTATCGTAGTTTGTAGTCAAGCTAGCAGACCAATATTTAATTCCCAAATTGCTATTTCTGAATTCAGCTTATTCGTAAGCGTTACATTCGCTTTTCAGAGAAATTCCTCCCATTTTCATGCCAGAACGTAAATTGGTCTGCTAGCTGAACTACAAACTATACGAGAAGAGATAGCAGACCAACGTTGGTCTGCTAGCTCAAAACAAATAGTTTGTAGTGAGCTAGCAGACCAATTAGCGTTTTGCTTCGTTTTAACCGGATTTGCCGAGTTTTCCCAAATTATCCTTTATTGAAACACTACAAAAGTGAAATAATCAGACCGAAAGTAATCAATTTTTTACAATCCCTTCAATCGATTACTATTTTTGAATTGGCAGTTCTCCGGGTCGTATTCCTCCTCCAATCTCGCTTTGAGCTCATCCTCATGCTCTTTTCCACGTACTTCTATCACCATTTTGACACGTTGCGATGACATATCGTTACGCATAAATGCACGTTCCTGTAGAAATAGAATCGTGTGGCGAAATTGCAATAAAGTGGGCGGAGCCTCAAAACCTACCAAATACAAATCTCTGACATTTCCGCTCAACTCTCCCACCAATCCAGTCAACTTTGATAAGCCACCCGGCTTATCCGGTATGATTACAGAGAGACGAATCACGCGGTGATCATAAGCAAGACCTGTGAAGCGTTTGTAGTTTGTAGTCATCTAAGCAGACCCTACCTCTCTCTATGCATCTACCCAACGAAGTACTGTCGATGTTTCCACCCGACAAAATCGAAACCACATTTTTTCCCTTCAAATGTGACAGTTTTCCCGATAAAATTGCTCCGATTCCAATAGCTCCGGCTCCTTCGCACACCACCTGAGGAAAAAATGGGTCTGCTTATTTTAAGCAGCGCCAGAAATTAGGAAATTAGCCTCACTTTCTCATTCTCAATCAAACGAAGAATAGCAACGGCAATGTCGTTTTCAGCCACACTTATCACTCGATCCACTTTTCCTAAATTCTTGGTCTGCTTAGAGCACTTCCAAAATTGGTCTGCTTAATGAAACCCACCTATCATCGATGCGAACGCATTAACTCCCGCATTAGGCACCGCCAAACCGTCTGCCAATGTAGGACGAGTCGGTGTGTAGACCGGATGGCCTGCTTGGAGGGATTTCTGTGGGAAATGTAGTATTTGTAGTCTTGTTGGGTCTGCTTACCACAATAGCTTGACACGTCTCACTAACCACTCCAATCACTTCAGTACTTGGAGAGAGCGCTTTCACAGCGGTTGCCACTCCTGGAAGCATTTGGGGATTTAGGTCACGCTTAAGTAGGCCACGCCTATCTAGATTCCGCCCATTTTGTAGTGTCGGCTCGAAAACCAGGAAAAAGTGACTTCAGTTAAAAGAAATCGAAAATGTTGGTCTGCTAGATATTGATTTGTAGTTTGTGTTTGAGCTAGCAGACCAACATGTGTTCCTATCGTTTTCATTGGTTTTCTATACATTTTTCGCGAAAACAATAGTTTTTTAAAACATTTTCTCAATAGTTTTCGGCAAAAGTTCCAAGAAAATCACAATTTTGGCCTCCTACCTGCAACAAGTCCACCACCACCAACGGGTACCAAAATAGCATCAGGCATCGGACACTCCTCTAAAATCTCCAATCCCACAGTCCCCGCCCCCGCTAGAATATCATAATGATCGTATCCGTTGATGTACGTTCCTTGGTTATCATGAGCCAATTGTAAAGCGATTTCACGACTCTCCGCTATGTCATTTCCCTGGAATGAAATAGAGCTGCTTATTTGTGGAGCTGCTTAGAGAAGGAATACCTTCACTAGGATATTGGCGCCCAGTTCTTGGCAACGATTGATTTTCATAAGAGGTGCGATGATAGGCATCACTACGTTTACCTGGAAATGGAGGAACTGACTTTGGGTCTGCTTAAATACTTCCCGGTCTGCTTATCCTAAGCCTCACCTCTACCCCCAATTGCTTCCCATGCAACGACAGAGCCAATGCATGATTCCCGGCGGACGCTGCATAGACGCCCGCCTTCTTTTTCTCCTCCGTCAAATTCTGAAGTGCATAACGGGCGCCTCGTTCCTTGAAACTTCCAGTGTCCTGAAGGGGCGTGGCTTAGAAAGGGGCGTGGCTTATAGAGGCGGAGCCTAAGTACCTGATTAACTTCCATCTTCAGGAAGACATTCATATCGAACAGTTTCGAAAGACACCGAGATTTTCGGCAATCCGTACGAACTACACCTCCCTGAAAAAAAGGGGCGTGGTTTTCCTTTTTCATTTTTGTCTACCTGAATCCGATGATGAGCCATCGAAATATCACCGAATTGCAAAATTTTCGGTTTTTCTGGGTCACAAAATTGATCCTTTAACGTGAAACTCGCCACGTGGCGACGTGAAATTTGATCTAGAACTTTGACGTGGCATTAATTTTGAATTCGACCTACAAAAAATCGATTTTTGCAACGTTTTTCGGAGCATTATTGAGCCGAGGACAGACGAGTAGAAGAAATGTTTCGAGAGGAAATGAATTTATTTATTTAATTTGCAAAAAAATTATCAAGAATTGCCACGTGGCTAGTCGAATTAAGGATGCGCCCAAATTGATGATGTGGCACGATCGTTCTGTTGATTTTGGATAGGTTCCAAATAGACACTGTTTCGGCGGGAATTTGAAAAATTTTGGGAATGACGATTTGATGGGGAGACGTGGCAGGTGGAGAGACCTGAAATAATTGAAAAATCTAACCAGTTTCAAGTGAAGATTAGCTTTTTTGACGAGAAAAATCAAGTTGGTCTGCTAGCTCTCTACAAACTACAAGTTTAGAGCTAGCAGACCAACGTTGGCATGCTAGCGCGTTACTGTAGTTTGTAGTGAGCTAGCAGACCAAAAGGTGCTGTCAGTGGTTTTTCAGTTGCTTTTTTGCGGTTTTCCGAGAATTACAGTCTGGTTTTCTGATTTTTGCGAAGAGACCCATATTGTTTAGTAAAAATTGCTAACTTGTCGGATTTTCTGATTTCTGAACGTCAAAAACATGTGTTGGTCTGCTAGCTCAACTACAAACTACAAGATTGGAGCTAGCAGACCAGTCTCATAATTTTCCAGTTAGTAAGCATTCACCTTGCACGCTCAATGGATCAGGCATCATCATCTGACTTCTTGTCAAAAATCCACGTGGCAAATCCATTTTCAAATTTTTCTTTCGTTTCCATTTCGAAGTCAAAAAGTAGATCACAGTGCCAACAAACATCAGAAACGTCAAAATACACATAACAACTACAGTAATTGCCACGTAGGCAGGTACACGTGGCATTTGGAAGAATTTCCATGTGGAACTATCTCCAGAATACTCGACGTCGTCTTTAAATAGACGTCCGGATTCTGAAATCGCCACGTCATCAGCAGTCACTAATTCCACCGGGTGTACTGTAGTTGGCTTTTGGGTGAACGTCTCCAACGCCAGAGATAGTTTTTGGGGTTTTATGTAGTCGTCGAGAAGATTTTGAAGCTGTTTTTGTGAGCCGGATTCAGAAGATGATGACGTGGCACCGTGTTGTTCGAGAATTTTTCGACGGAATGACGTGGCGAATACAGCTTCTTGGAGACGGTGACGGAGATCTGACATGGATGAATCCACGATTTCACGTAGAAGTTCATCTAAGACCACTGCGTCGATCTATAAAAAGGCCAGCTTAGAGATTAAAAAATGTAGAAAAAGTAGTTGGTCTGCTAGCTGAACAAATGTAGTTTGTAGGTTGAGCTCGAAAACCCGGAAAAATAAACTTCAAGTGAGAGAAATCGAATATTGGGTATGCCAGCTCACTACAAACTACATGAAAATAGCTAGCAGACCAACGTTGGTCTGCTAAATACTGATTTGTAGTTTGTGTTTTAGCTAGCAGACCAACATGAGTTCCCTATCTTTTTTAGTGATGTTCTACTTATTTTCGCGCAAAAAAAGATTTGTTTTACATTTTCTCAACTGTATTCGGCAAAAATTCCGAGAAAATCGAAATTTTTAAGTGAGAGAATTTCGAACAAAAAGAAAAATGGTCTGCTAGCTCTCAAGTTTGTAGTTTATAGTGAAGCTAGCAGACCAATACATGTAATTTTGGCTTTTTCATTGGTAATCCGTTTATTTTTTGCTATACTATTAAGTTTTTGGCTACTATAACACGATTTTGCTTCACATCTAAAAAATATTCCCAAAACTATACCACTCACCTGTGAAGCAGTGGATCCCATTGATATCAAACATGAAGAGAGAATAAATAGAATAAAAGAAAAGTATTTCATCTTCAGAAGTTATAAGTACAGTAACCTGTAAGGTCAAAAAAGAAAAAACTAACCGAATAGAGCGATCCATCCCCTTTTTATACCTAACCTTAGACAGGTGTTATCTCTTCCAAAAAACCCATCTGCCATTTTTCCCAACGTCTTATTCTTTTGTTTATTCAGAAGACTTTTTCTCTTTTTCACGCAACACCGACATCCGATATGTGATATCTTTGCGTTCTCCTCGCAGCAGGTTGTCACCTTTTCTTGACTAATTTACTCTCATGTTTTATTTGTTCTACTGATTGATGAGGTGGTAATGTTATGGGGGTAAGGGCAGGTGGTCTGGCTATCCTGGACGAGGACAATTAGTAAAAACACGGAAAAAATGAGAGATATTGATGAAAAATTATATTTTTATGCGTTGGTCTGCTAGCTCCATGTTTGTAGTTTGTAGTCTAACACATTAAGCTAGCAGACCAATATCTAGTTGGCTTCAATATCCATTATTATCAAAAAGAAACCTCTGAATTTTCTTTTATTTTCAAAAATTTCGTAACGTTCTTGCTTGATTCTTCAAAATATTGACTTTTTCGCTGTAAAATTGTAAAATTCAGGGTTTTGTAAGGAAAAAAACAGAAACAGAGATTTCTATGCGATTTTTTCTCCTCGAATTTTACTCAATAAGTACTTATTTTCCATAAAAATCTATTTTTCTATCACAAAAGAAAAACTAATTTCAAATTTCCCTCTCTTTTTCCTTCAGTACGACACTCCGCTATCCCGTGAGTGCGTGTTGTTTATCGTAAATCTACCCCATTTATTTTCACTTCCAATCCATTTTTGTCTCTTTTCACCGATTTCTTCTCGATTCTTTTTATTTTTTGAGTAATTTTCAGAAATGGAGACGCCCGAACTATCCGAAGATGTGCTCCCGATGTCAAACGCTTTCAAATTGCTGGTAAAAGTTCAATTTTTGGGAATCCCATCACTAAAAAATTAATATCTTTCAGTGTGACGACTCTACGCCAAAAATGAACAAAAAAGAAGTTGAAAGACATCGTCAGACAGCGAAAAAGATCAAAAATGATATAGAATCGGCCAAAATTAATCTAGAAATCGAGGTTTTTGCTAGGAAAACAGAAAAATTAATATTTTATAAATTTCAGTACAAAAACTTGGACTTCTGGACAGAACACGACATCAAACATCCTCTCCATCATCTTCAGAAGGCTATAGATGCCACGTCATCAAGTGTTACTCAGTTTAAATGGGTCAAACCTTCAAAAATCACAATTTCGGATCAAGTTTTCGTCGAAATGCCATCAGAGCTACTAGGAAATCGAGACTTTCTCAATTTAACCTATCCAACAAAACGAGCTCATTTCCTCTGCTGTATCGCAAAAATTCTGTCGAAAAACCACGCGAAAATCCACTTTGCGGCTGGTGGAATCCATCAGGATGACCCGATTTTCCCGGATTTGATTGTGGATGGTAGGCGTGGCTGCCACGTTAATAAAATACGTGGATTTTTGCAGGAATTCGAATTGGAATCTATTGTTCGGACGTGGCAAAACCGAAGAGATTCGCACCGAATATCGGAAATTTGAGACCGGCGACAGTGTTCGGAGAGAAGTTGTTCAAAGGTAGAACAAAAATAAATTTCGTGTTGAAAATACGGGAAAATGTTGAAAAGCTAGCAGAAAGAATACCAGAAAGCCGTAATTTTCAACAATTTAAAAATGTTGGTCTGCTAGCTCACTACAAACTACAAAATGGGCATAATAACTGGAAAAAACTATAACAAATGTGATTTCTAGACGAAAAAATATAATTTTTAACACCAATTTTCATTCAGGAGTCGAAATCGCCACTCCACGATTCAATCAACGTATGCTATGGTCAGTTCTAGAGTTGGATCTGTATCAGGAGTTGGAAAAGACTATGAAGGTAAGAAAATAGCAGTTGAATCAGAAAAAACTTCCTTTTTGATCGAATTTTCATTAAAAATCATTAGAACGTCTCCAAATTTCGCTGTTTTCATTCTTTTCCCATCGATTTCGAGATATATCTCCCTGCTTTCAGACTCATCCAACTGCTCGTTTGGCTCTTCATCTTCTCCAATCTCTCCTTGAAAACCGTCATCTCACCCACGCATTCTCCAAAATCGTCACAACTGCGCGTGTCGTTCGTCTCATTAAAAATGGAGAAATCACTGAGAAACAGGAGATTCTCACTGTTTTGAGAGCGATTTTCAAAGATTTTAGTGAGTAAAGCGATAATAACCGCAGGAAATTGCAATAATCATGAAAAAATAGCAAAGAATCTTCAAGTTAGGAGAGTTGGTCTGCTAACTCACTACAAACGTTGGCATGCTAGATCTGATTGTGTAGTTTGTAGCGAGCTAGCAGCCCAATATCAGTCTGAACCAGTTTCTATTATTTTTATCGATTTTTGTAGCTTTTGGGTGCGATTTTCAAAGATTTTAGTGAGTAAAATTACTCCATTTGATAAAAAGCGCAGGAAATTGCAAGAATCACGAAAAAATTACAAAAATGTTACAGTTGGTCTGCTAGCTCACTACAAACTACATAACTGGAGCGAGCAGACCAATGTTGGACTGCTAGCTCATTCCTGTAGTTTGTAGTGAGCTAGCAGACCAATATCAGTCTTTTATAATTTTTGTCGAATTTTTAGCTTTTCAGATTAAAATTATTGATTTTTCAGTAACCTGGTCACTTGATGATGTGGAACACATGGATGTCGATGAAGAAAAACTGGAAGATGATGTGGAAAAGGAGTATTCTCAGAATTTCGACGTTAATCTCATCTGGAGACATTTGAATATTGCATCGAATATCACAAAGAATCAAATGGCTAGAGTATGCGAGAATTCTAATAAAATACTTTAAAAAATATATTTTTAGATGAAAAAAGAGCTCGCCACGTGTTATCCGTTGCTCGGACAAGTCTACACATTCGATCCAATTTTTATTGAGAAATTCCCAGTTTTTGCACAATATGACCATGTTTCCAGGTAGGGGAGGCTCCGTAATAAAAATTTAATCAAAAACAGTAAGAAATGACGGAAAACAAGATTTTGGTCTGCTAGCTCAATACAAACTACAATAATGGAGCTAGCAGACCAACATTGGTCTGCTAGATACTTGAGCGTAGTTTGTAGTGAGATAGCAGACCAATTCTTCAATTTCCGCTAATTTTCAGACTCCACGTGAACGTCTCCCAACTTCTTCCGATTCTCGGTGAATTCGGATGTGACTCCGTGGATAATCGTGACGTCATCAGTCAATTCATCAAAAGTTTAGAGCGAAAAATCCAGCAAACCATGTCAGAGAGATACGAATTCATCGGAATTCATGAAATTACTGAAGACTTGAAAACCACGTGGCAACTCACTGACTACGCGTCACAGGAACGTCAGAAGACGTTTTTGATTGGATTCAGAATCACTTCGCAATGGAAGAATCCGTTGACTGTCGGACCATCTGCACAGACTAATGAGGCGAAAGGTGAGGAAAAAACAGTCGAAAAATGTTGAAAATTCAGATTGGTCTGCTAGCTCCACTACAAACTAAAAAACCGGAGCTAGCAGACCAATTTCAAAAATTTTAATTTTCAGTCAATTTTTTCAGAATTCCGTGAATTATGGAAGGGAAGCAGTGAACTTCGCAAGTTCGCCGACACACGTATCTGCGAATGTGTCGTTTGGGCGGAGAAACCATCGGAAAAGGTTCCGCGGGCTGTTTTGCAATTTGTGCTGCAAAAGTAGGTCAAAAATAAATTTTTCGAACTAATTGTTTTTGATCTACCCCTCTACTATTTCCAGAATGTTCGATCTACCAGCCACATGTCTCTCGTGGAGATCACTGACAACTACATCTACGTCAGCAGAAAGTGATCAGCAACACGAGAAGAAGAGCCAAGAGGCTGTATTCAAAGCATTCACTGATTTGAGTACTGTGTTGAGAGGACTCAAAGGAATTCCTCTAATGATCACTAATGTTCATGGAGTTAGTGGTTATTTGAGAGGCACTGAGGTTGGTTTTCAAGAGAAATTGTTGCAAACGATGAGTTCGAAAATTAGATATAACTATTCACGACATGAAAACTCAAATTTTCAACAGTTTTCCAGTTTTGGTCTGCTAGCTCACTACAAACTACATGACAATAGCTAGCAGACCAACTTTTGTCTGCTAGTTACTGACCAACACGTGTTACCTACCATTTAGAAGCTATTAAATCGAATTTCTGGCGATTTTTTAAAACATTTTCTCCTCTGAAAATACGATTTTGATTTGGAACTGACTGAAAATCCACAACGCTACCAGAAAGAATACCAGAAAGCCGTAAATTTCAACAATTTAAAAATGTTGGCCTGCTAGCTCACTACAAACTACAAAATCGGAGCTAGCAGACCAACATCACTAGAGCGTATTTTCTAACCATATTCTAATTTCTATTTATTCTCCCGAGTCTTATTTTCTTTCCAGCCCGCCTATCCATCAGTCTTCGCTGCCACGTCATCAAACAAGTCAACCGACAATCACGCTCTCCCAGAAAACGGAAAAATTCCGTTGTACTCTCCGGCTGTCACTGTTCACATCAAATTAGAATATTCTGGAAAATGGGGAAACGATGTGGAGGCAATCAGACGGTTGACGTCTTCTCTTTATGTTAAGGTGAGACTACAAACTACAAAAGAAAGAAATTAGCAGACCAATGAGAGCAAGTATTGGTCTGCTAGCTATCATATAAACTACAAACTACAAAGTCAAGAGCTAGCAGACCACTATTTAATTTTTTCTGCAGATCGCCGAGAAACTCCGCACGGTGCACAAACTCACCGCCGTTCCAACAATCGATCAATTATTCGTATTAAAATCTGGAATTGTGTTCAAAATTGTCGTTGTCAACGATCGAATTATGACGATTTTGGAGGAGGAAGTTCAGAAATTGAAGGATTCTGGAGCCACGAGAATTGAGAGTTCAATTCAGGGAATGCGATTGGCGATGTGGAAGAAAAAGTAGACATTTTCTATTTGTCTTCTTTTTTAAAGTAATTTTTATGAATTTCAATTACAGATTCGTCGCTGAACCACTTCTCCAAATGTCTCTTCAATCCTTCTCAACGAGTCACAAATTCTTCGGATCCACTGTACAATTATTCAAAAAGTATTCAATTTTCTTCCATTTTTTGTCTGAAAACTCCTTTTTTATCAAAATTCATCTAAAAATGAACAATTTTCCAGATGGCTGGGTTCGAAATTGCTATCCGGACACCTCAATGATCATGTCATCGAGCTATTGGTGGTGGCTGCAATCAGTAAGAGAGGAAGTGTCGAGCCGCAGTGAGTTTATACCAGAAGAACGATAGAAATCACTCTAAAACTCACTTTTTTGCACTAAAAATCGTTGTTGGTCTGCTAGCTCACTACAAACTACAAATCTGGAGATAGCAGACCAATATTTTTCAGTCGAACTTTTTGCATTTTTCGATAAGATTTTGTTTGAAAGGAAAAATTAATTTAAATCTTCTTTTTTTCAATTTGATAGTCCTTTTTTGGAAAATTCGCGATTTCTCACTGTGAAACCCACTTTTTTTTCACTACAATTGATTGTTGGTCTGCTAGCTCACTACAAACTACAAGGTTGGAGCTAGCAGACCAATATTGAAAAACTCGGTTTTCAGTCAAATTTTTCGCAGTCTTCAATGATAATAAGTGCCTTTTTCATTCATTTTTTCCAGATCCACGTGGTCTTCGTTCTCCCGTCTGCTCACTCTCCTCTGCACTCATCCATGGTCTTCGCGCCCACTCGTTGTCGATTTCGGACTGAAATCATGGACAGAAGAAGAGAGATCGAAACTCGAAGAGAAATTCATAAAAATGCGTCCAATTCTCCCGCCGATGGTTGTCATTCATGAGGAAGATCAACTCGGATCCAAATTTACACGTGAAAATCCACAGGGAATCGTTTTGAATCGATTAGTTGCTGTTGCAAAGGAGGCGTTGAAACTCATGGAAAAACAGACGACCGGAGAGAAATCTATCGATTTAGAGGTGATTTTTGAGAAGAAAAGGCTTGAATTATTGTGAAAACGCGCTGAAGGAGCCCCAGTTTTCCCTAAATAAGGCAGCAACTCATCCGGAACAGCTTTTGACAGAAAGAATAGAACAAATTAGCGAAAAATGTAAATTGGTCTGCTAGCTCACTACAAACTACAAACCAAGAGCTAGCAGACCAACTCTCTTAATTTGTTGATTTTTTGTGGTTTTTCCAGAATTTTGCGCTTGTGCTCCTTTGACGCGTTTTTATTGCTGCCGATGAATTCTCTATTTCCTCATTTTCAGACCTCCCTGCTCACTGAAAATCTCGCTCCATACGACGCGATCATCAACTTGGAACCAGCAGCCGTCGTCAGAAAGAAGGCTCTCATGGAGAGAAGACCGTTACCGGAAAACTCGAAATTCCAACACAAAATTCCAGTTGTCGAGTTGGATCCGGTTGATGAACTCGTCTATCAGCTCAATAATAGTTTCCAGTCGGTAAGAAGGCGTGGCCTCGTTCATGGGCGAAGCCTATCAATACAAATGTGTTATTCAGGTCGCCATGTTCTTCTACAATAAATACGGTGGTCATCATATTGGAGTGATGTTCAAACCACAAGAAGAAGAGGTTCCGGCAAAGGTGAGGAAGATTGGTCTGCTAGCTCCCGCTTTGTAGTTTGTAGTTAGCTAGCAGACCAAAGTGCACTAGCGTCGTAAATCGATATATTTCACTATGAAATTCGTGTTTCTAAACCACAAACTAGAATTTGAGAACGAGCAGTCCAATTTTTGGATAATGAAATTTAGAAATAATTTATTTTCAGATATCCCGTTGCGCTCTCCACAAATCGATATCCGATTCGGCACTCCGTCTGAACCGTGCCGAAATTCTCGAAAATATTCTAATTTTGGGACAAGGAATTGTCGGTGACGTGGAATTGAAGAAGCAGTAGAACCGAAGTGTGCTTGTTAACTTTTTTATTGGTTTTTTTTGTTCATTTTCGTTGTTATTGTTACTTTCTTTACACAAACTTTTATAATCAAGTTATTTTTATACAGTAGAAAAAGCATCAAACTCAGAGAAAATTTGAAGCCATTTTTGAAGTGAGATTGACAAAACAGCGGCAAGAAAAGCACGTGCGCCCCTGCATTCATAATTAAAAGGGCGGAATTCGAGGCGTTGGTCTGCTAGCTCCACTACAAACTACATACATCGAGCTAGCAGGCCAAAATTTTGAAATTTTCTCGAGAAACAACTTCTTTAAATGCAAAATCTGCGATCGATTTGAATGTTTAAGCTTAGAATTGGAACTTTGGTTAAAAAACAGAAAACAATTCTAAATAATCTCAATAAATCGCGAAAATATAAGTTTTCAATCGAAAAATATTCATCGTGGTCATTATCTCTCTCTCCATTGTTTGTTGATTTGGTGTTCAGAATCAGAAATCAGTACACATTTTGAGAAGAAAAAACATATATAAAATTCCAAAATTTAGTTCAAAATTGTTCCGAAAGATTTCCAAAAAAAAATCGTTTGATTCGCTCATAAACGTTATTTCACCGGATCATATACACCAAGTATCACCGCGTGGATGTAATCATTGCGAATCGGAAAAGAGCTTGTTTGCTCCTAATTACCCAGTACGCAGTTACCCGGAGCCGGCACTGACTTCCTGCAACGTTTAGAGCAACGTCCAGACAGTACTGACGTACCCGGAACGGCTTTTACTTATCCGTGTGGAACACAGACCGTGTGCAGACCCTCGGAAAAAAACGGGTTCGATTTCGCTTTCCATTGGGATTTCTTCCTTTGGGTGGACATGCTCCAAACGGCATGGTCCAGGAGTCATCTGAGAGACTCCTGACCCGGAGACAGTCCTGCCTTTCACGTGAGCAGTTACCCGGAGCCGGCACTGACTTCCTGCACCGTGTAGAGCAACGTCCAGACAGTACTGGTGTACCCGGAACGGCTTTTACTTGTCCGTATGGAATACCGACCGTGTGCAGACCCTCGGAAAAACGGGTTCGATTTCGCTTTCCATTGGGATTTCTTCCTTTGGGTGGACATGCTCCAAACGGCATGGTCCAGGAGTCATCTGAGAGACTCCTTGACCCGGAGACAGTCCTTCTTATCAAATGTGTAGATACCCATGTGAGCAGTTACCCGGAGCCGGCACTGACTTCCTGCAACGTGTAGAGCAACGTCCAGGCAGTACTGACGTACCCGGAACGGCTTTTACTTATCCGTGTGGAACACAGACCGTGTGCAGACCCTTAGAGAATTCTTTCTCAACTGGGATTTCTTCCTTTGTTTGAACATGCTCCAAACGGCATGGTGCAGGAGTCCGCGAACAGACTCCTGACCCGGAGACAGTCTTTCGTATCACGTGGCAGTTACCCGGAGCCGGCACTGACTTATTCTGCAACGCGTAGAACCGTGGGGCACGGAGCGTGTGCAGAAACCCGGAAAAAGCGGTTTTGATTTCGCTTTCCATTGGGATTTTCTTCCTTTTTTGTAGAGAACGTACTTGACGGATCTGAAAATATATGAAGTTTGCGAGGCGGTAGTTGAAAACAAACGAGAGGGGCGGAAAGAAAAACGAGTGAACGAGAAAATATGAGTTTAAAAAACACAGCGGAGAGTCTCAGAAAGTCCGAAAAAGAATTGGCAAGTCTAATAGAGCAGAATTGATTTTTTACGTACGAATGTTGTATTTTTTTTCAAATTGCGCGCAGTAGAAGGCCGCTCTGCAGAAGGGCGTGCTAAAGGTGATACAGTGGACTAAAAATGCCAACACCGGGGAAAATAAGTTAAAAAGCCAGCAAATCGAGAACATTTTGGAAAAAAAAAGAAAATCAGTCAAAATCCTACATATGTTGAAGTTTGAAAAAAGCGAACAATTAGCCAAAACTTCGATTTTGTTGAAATTCGAAGACTTTATGTCGAAAATGAGGAGAAAACTGTGCGAAGCGATTAGGGAATGAGCCAAGAAAGCTGAAATTGACAAAAGAAATGGTCGAAAATTGGTTTTCCTAAAAAAAATTTTGAAAATAGCGTTTTCAAAGCGATCAAAAATGGTCTGCTAGCTCTCCGACTGTAGTTTGTAGTGAGTTAGCAGACCAATTTCCGAGAACTCGATTTTGGTCTGTTAGAGATTTCCTCGTTTTTGGACAGTTTTTGCCAATTTTCATTGTTGTTTTGCAAACATTTTCACGAGGAACACTTTTTTCGGAAGAATCCACAAGTGAAACGTACGTCAGAAAATCGTAAAAATTTTTTATTAAACAGGAACAACTAGATATTGGTCTGCTAGCTCTACTACAAACTACAACTTCAAAGCTAGCAGACCAAAATGAGTGTTTCTGGTCTCTTTCACCAGTTTTTCTCAGTTTAAAAACAAATTTTGTGGTTTTCTCCGCGAAAAGTGTTCTTTATAAAAAATTTAGTGAAAAAGCAATGAAATAAGCAACAAAAAAAACGACAAAACAGCGGAAATCAAGAAAAAACAGTCCAAAATGAAGAAATCAGATGTTGGTCTTTTTTTCACCAGGTTTTCAGTAAACTTTTGGAAAAAACACCTAATACTACGAACTGTGCAACATTGGAACAGACCAACTGTCATCACCATGGCAGCTGTTGAATTGTAAACAACAGCTGAAGTAGTCTTTTGGGTGCGCAATACACAATTACACTTTCTCTCTATTGATTACTCATACTCGAATGCTCACCTACCCCTGTCAATCTGTAGTTTTTCTATTTCTGGACTTCGAAAAACGGTAATTTTCTAATTGGCTCCGCCCACATTACTATTCTATTTCCAGATGCCACGTGGCGAAACGTTGCCGTCAAGTTCGAAATCGTCACCGAATACTGCCACTGTACATTAGAAATCTAGAAATCTCTCAATTCGAAAACTACTTTCATCTAAAAATTGATAATTATAACACGTGGATTTTTCCGGATATGGACCGCCCGTTTTCAGAACATTGGACGTGTATAAATCACGAGAAAGAAGCTATCGGAAACGAGAAAACTCAAAAAATCAATTGCCACGTGGAAAAAATTGTGGAGAAAGTTTTGATCTACTATTTGAGAAGAACGGATACCATAGTGCAGAATTTAACAATAAAAGTGAGTGATAGACTACAAACTACAAAAAATTCTAACATTTTTCGTAGGGAAAAGTTCGGATTTCAAGCCAGATCTCTCCTATGAAAATCTCAACACTGCAAGTTCGCTCCGATGAACCTATTGCCACGTGGTACCACGTAGCTTCGGGTAATTCGTTCAGTGACGTGGCAATGGGAGGACGGGCGGTTTTCGATTTATTAAAAGAGCCCGAAATCCAAAATTCAAAACGTGTGACAATTGCTACGTCATCGAAAAATATTCAAGTGATCGCCAGAGAGAAGTTGACAAAATGCCTGAATCTGAGAATCGAATTTAGCAGTTTTCTAGGGAATTATCATCAATTATCACAGGTTGGTCTACTGGACTATAAACTATAAAGATGGAGCTAGCAGACCAACTTCGCCACATCACATTGGTCTGCTAGATACCATATCGTAGTTTGTAGTGAACTAGCAGACCAATTCTTCTCTTTTTCAGGAAATCTTCGAAATTTCACGTGAAAACCGTCCAATTGGCGCAATTATCGACTACTATGTTCATGACTATTTCAACACTAAATTATACCCGAATTTCGCAAAAATCGTGGCTGATCTCAAAGCGAAACGGACGAAAATTGGCAGGATGTAGGCTAAATTTTTTTTTAGGAATTATTGAATTAAATGGAACGATCTAATTTTATTCAGAAATGCAATAACGATTCCAATGGAGAGCGACGCCGAATTGAATGTATTCATAGTTCCAGAAGACGAAGAGAGAATTAAAAATACGTGGATTCTAAGGATGGCAGTGATGGAAAAAAGAAGAAATGCTGACTAATTGACTATTTTGTTTATACCTAATAAACTATGAAAAAACACGCTTTTTCAATAAAAACGAATCAAACGATCGTTGGTCTGCTAGCTCTGGATTTGTAGTTTGTAGTGAGCAAGCAGACCAACTTTGCCGTTACGAAAGTAGCGAAGCTTACCGAAAACACAAAAACATAAGAAGGTGCCGCATTTGTTTTTTAATCGATTTATGCGCAGGTAGATAGAAAAAAAAACCGCGAAAACCTCTGTTTTCGGGATTATTGATTGACTGCGCATGACAAAACACCGGCCGGAAACGCGCGTATTCTCGTAGGTCAACACAACGACACAAGAAGGTATGCCTAGAAACTCAATATCCAATAAAAATGATTGTATAAAAATACCATGCCTTCAACTATACCGTTGGTCTGCTAGCTCACTACAAACTACGAACAAATAGCTAGCAGACCAATTCAGATGTTTCGCAAGCGAAAAACTGCAGTTTTATAATGAAATATCGGAAGAGCATCGGTTTGCGACTGAAATAATTAATTTAAAGTCCCCCTCGAAACAAAATCTTCATTATATTCGATTTTCTTCCCCAAAAAATGTGGAAAATTCAATAAATATGATAAAATTAAAGAGAATCTGGGCGGGGAAAACATTGTACAATGAAATGAGTAAGTAGTAACGAGTGTAAATACATATAGACGTCAATTAGTAAAATCTTCACACACAAATTAGTATTTTTCGATGAATTTCTCAGAAGACGTCGACGCTCCTGCATCGGAATTCATTGCATTTTCGAGATTCTGAAGATGACGATGATCACGGAACCATTTTGCACGTTCCTCCTCTTCCTCGTCAAATTGAATGGATTTCGAGTCGGCTGGTGACTGAAAATGGGTGATTATTGTGAACGAGCGCTAGCTAGCGTTGGTCTGCTAGCTAGTGAACCTGTAGTTTGTAGTGCGCTAGCAGACCAATATCGAATTATTTCTGCTTTTGGCGATTTTTCGAGATTTCCTGACGACGTTTAACTTTTTTGGTTAAAAAATCGGTGAAAAAGCAATGAAATAAGCAATAAACAACCGAAAACACCGGAAATCAAGGAAAAACAGGCCAAACTCAAAAACTCGGATGTTGGTCTGCTAGCTCACTACAAACTACAGTCGGAGAGCTAGCAGACCAACACCAACGAACTGTTAAATTCCAACTCACTTTTTGCAGTTCTGGAATCTCTTTCGGCGTGCTCGTATCGATCGGCAGTCCCACGTAGCGATCGGTGACCTGAATAGGGGAAAATAGGGCATTTTTTTCGTGCTGATAAGCTACAAACTACAAACAGGAAGCTAGCAGACAAACATTTCTTTTTTTGTAGTTTATAATCTACCAAGTGCATTAAAAATTTTGAAAAAAGCAAGTACATTATTAGAAGAATCAGTAGTATTGAATGAGAAATCCGTTGATGACGAGAAGCTGACAGTTGACACGTGGCGGACGGGAACACCGTTTCGCAACTCTTTCATCACTTTCTCCTGAAAATCGATTTGTTTTTAACTGATTAAACACGGGCGGTACTTTCTGTCGACGTGTCTCCTCGAGTTCCATCTCCAGAAGAAACGCCTTCTCTTCAAGGCGATGAAGATTCACTTCGAGACTTCGACGCTTCTTCGCTGCACGGTCTTCTGCAAAATTAGATATTGGTCTGTCAACTTGGTATTCGGTTCAGTTCAAAACTATCGAAGAACAGCTGAAGACACCAACTGGTCTGCTATCTCAACTACAAACTACAAAAAGAGAGCTAGCAGACCAACATCAAGCACATTGTTGCCATTTCGCTACAATTTTTACAAATTTCTTTAGGAAATCAGTCCTTTTTCCTGCTTTCGTCAAAATTGCAGAAAAAACAAAAAATTAGTATGGAGAATTGTGGAAAAATCAAAGAAAGATGAAGAAAATACAACAAATTCATACTGGTCTGCTAGCTCAACTACAAACTACAAAATCGGAGCTAGCAGGCCAACAAAAAGAAAATCGTTGCCATTTCGCTATAGTTTTGGCAAATTTCATCACTTTTTGCTAGTTTTCAGACTCAAAAGTCAGTCCTTTTTCACCTTTTTCCTGCTTTCGAACTAAAAATTGCAGAAAAAACAAGAAATTTGCACGGAAAAACTAAAGAAAGATAAAGAAAATGCAACAAATTCATATTGGTCTGCTATCTCAACTACAAACTACAAAATCGGAGATAGCAGGCCAACAAAAAGAAAATCGTTGCCATTTCGCTGTAGTTTTGGCAAATTTCATCGCTTTTTGCTAGTTTTCAGACTCAAAATTCAGTACTTTTTTCATTTTCTGCCTGCTTTCGTACTAAAAACTGCAGAAAAACTAGAAATTTGCACGGAGAACAGTGAAAAAATCAAAGAAAGATGAAGACAATACAACAAATTCATATTGGTCTGCTAGCCCTCCGACTGTAGTTTGTAGTGAGCTTGCAGACCAACATCCGAGTTCTTGATTTCCGCTGTTTTCGGTCGTTTTTTGCTTACTCCATTGCTTTTTGTCATCAGCATTGTTATGCAGAACACTTTTCGCCGAGAAACCACGAAAAAAGTCAAACGTCGTCAGGAAATTTTGAAAAATTCACAAAAACCGAAATAACTTGATATTGATCTGCTAACTCGACCACAAACTACAAAACGAGAGATAGCAGACCAACAACGAAAATAACTTTTTTTGGTCATTTTCGTAATTTGTAGCGCCCAAACTTACTTTCCGATCCCAAAATCGACGTGAGGAACTTCATCGAAAAGTAGTTTTTCGCTGAAAGAAACTCGATTAAGGAGAAACGAAAACGTCACTCTGAAAAAGGAAAAAACGAGCGGCACCATCAGAAAAAAACGAATGCGGGGAGAAAGAGAAAAGAATTAATTAAAATGATGGATAGCCAGCGGTCGGAGAAGTGGGGACCACAAAACAAGCCGATAAAACTGCAGAGAAAAACTGACGAGACAGAAAATTCTAGAATTCTGGCCGAAACTCTGTCCAAAAATAAAGAAAAGACGGCCTCATTGAAAATTCATCAAATTTGTTTGACACACAGTTTTGATGAGACGTGGAAAATGTTGAAAAACATATTAAAAATTGATGAAATAAAGTTTTCTAGTTTCAAAAAACAGAAGCTTCGCGGTGATTCTTAAAATGCGTACAGTGCATTTCATTTTACGAGCAGGTTACTGTACTGAAAGCTAAAATTTGGTGGGTTTTTGCTGATTTTTTCTCATTTTTTAAGAAAAAATAGTGTTGGAAATAGCAAAACTAAACTGATATGTAAAGTTGATGACTAAAAATTAAATTTTCAACAAAAAAAATTGCAGAAAAATGTATTTTTTCGAGGTTTTTCAGCTGAAATGCGTACAATGCATTTAATTTTATGCACAAGATTTTTGACGGTTTTTGCCGATTTTTTAAATAAAAACTGATAATGAAAGACATTTATTAAGTGGAATTTTTCAATAAATTATATAAATTAGCAACATTAAAAAATGTTACAAGCAAAGAACTGTAGCCAAGACAATAGTGAGGAAGGAAGCGATCACCGAGAACTGGGCGGAGCTTCCCTTGGGTGTCAGTGGATAGGCATCTGGTGCACCAGTTGGAATGGTAATCTCGGATCCATCAGTGTTTGACCATGGTGGGTAGAATGTTGAGGTCTCTGGGTTACCAGGGAATGGAATGGCTGGACCACATGCTCCCTGAACCTCGGATGATTCCACTAGTTTCAGGTAGACGGCTTCGGAACATGGGATTTGCAATGATGGATATCTTTGGAAGATCCGTGAGAAGAACTGGGCGTTGATTTTGATTTGACGTTGACGGATGGGGGTGCACGATTGGCAGCACTGGAAATCGCAAAGTTCAAATTTTATAACTTCTCTATAACTCACTCCTTGTCCGCTTAGATTACGGATACCACAGGATACTGTAGCTTGGAGGAAGCGTAGGTCGATGGAACAGCATTCACTGAAAACATTTATATTAGTTTAGAATTCTCTTGACTACTCATTTTTAGATACCCCCTAAAAACGTACCTATTTCCTACTGGAATCACTGGTCCAGGTGTCGTTGTTCCAATGGATACTGTAGCTGTCGTAGTCTCTGGAATCAGATATGAATCTACTGGGGGTACTGTAGACGGAGGAACAGTCGGATATCCAGAAGTGGGCGGAGTCACGTAGGAAGACGGTGGTGACGTGGCATATCCTGTTGGAACTGAGAGAAAACAGATTGGAACTTAGATGGGGGGAGAAATAAGGGAACTCAGAAAATGAACAGAAAATGAACAAAGAAATCGAAATGATATATGGGAGGAGGCTTACCAGTTGGTGTTGGAGTAGCGGTGGTCGGTGGGGTGTAGGTGCTGAAAAATAATTTCATAACTAGACTTTCGGTAATTTTGACATACCATGGCGCTGGAGTGGTTGTAGTAGTAGTAGTGGTAGTTGGTGCCTGAGTTGTGGTACTAGTAGTAGTGCTAGTAGTTGTGGTCACTGGTACGCATGGTGGATTAGTGACAGGTGGTGGAGTCACGTATTGTCTGAAAATTTATATCGTTTCTAATAACCTTGGTTAGAGTGCACTTACCCTGGAGCAACTGGGTAGGAAGGATAGACTGGGTGTCTTGGATATTGTGGGTTTTGTGGGTTCTGTGGGTTTTGCGGGTTCTGCGGGTTCTGTGGGTTCTGTGGGTTCTGTGGGTTTTGTGGGTTCTGTGGGTTTTGCGGGTTCTGTGGGTTCTGTGGGTTCTGTGGGTTCTGTGGGTTCTGTGGGTTCTGTGGGTTTTGCGGGTTCTGTGAGTTTTGTGGGTTCTGTGGGTTCTGTGGGTTCTGTGGGTTCTGTGGGTTCTGTGGGTTCTGTGGGTTTTGTGGGTTCTGTGGGTTCTGTGGGTTCTGTGGGTTCTGTGGGTTTTGTGGGTTCTGTGGGTTTTGTGGGTTCTGTGGGTTCTGTGGGTTTCCTGGGAATGGAACAGTTCTATATCCTCCGTGTGGGGGTACTGGGTAGGTCCAGGTTCCTGGGTGGACTGGTGGGGATGGTTGAGCTGGTAGGGATGGTTGAACCGGTGGGAATGGTTGAGCTGGTAGGGATGGTTGAACCGGTGGGAATGGTTGAGCTGGTAGGGATGGTTGAACCGGTGGGAATGGTTGAACTGGTGGGGATGGCTGTCCTGGAGGAGATGGTGGGATCACCTGGACCGTTGGATTATTTCCGTAACAGCAGAGACGACACACAGCGCAGTTCTGTAAAGTAAACAAGATTTATGAGGCTAGTGACTCTAGATATTTTTTTGAATATTTGAATTTTGAATCCCAAACTTCAGCTATTTTCCGATTTCGTAAACTGTTTTAGGTAGCCTGATTAAGATCTCTGTGCACTCCTATCAAAAACTCACAATTCTGATTCTTGTACCATTTTTGACATAATAAATCGCATGGGGCACACCATTTGGAGCCTGGCCACCGCCTGATCGGATTGGATAACCCAATGAGTTAAAGGCGGCGACAGAGCACCCGAGAAGGACGAGAAAGAGGGAGAAACGAAGCATCGGTAGGTGAGAAGACTGCAATTACAGAATATTGGGAGAAATTTTCTATAAAAAGTTATTTGATGAGAAAAACTAGAAAAAAAATGTTTTCAGAACCTGAAAAGATAGTAGAAATGAAGAAACTGATATGTTCTTCACACCATCTCACTTATCTTTTATACCCATATCGATTTCACAAAAGTGGGCGGAGCCTCTTCCGGGTCCAAAAATTCAAAAAGCACAGGGAAGCGTAGAAACAATAGATTTGCGAGTAACTATACGATTTGATTAGATGAACATTTTGTGTCTCTTCCTGTACCAGTACTACATGTACCTGAAAACAATAGAAATGGACAATAAAGGGTCTGTGACTCAGCCCCACCACTCCTACTCGCTCCTTTTTCTCTTTTCTTACTTTCTCTCCATATTTTGCACTATTTCATTGCCTTTTTGTAGAAAAATTTCATATTTTTTATTATAGGTAGTAGTTCGTACTATAGTTGGTAGTACACGGATGTGACGAATTCTGTAAGCGGGCCCCGCCCACTTTTTTCGTCTGGAGAATTGTCTGAAAATGGAAAGATGGGCGGTATAAAAGAGGGATCCGGAAGGGATGGGCAGAGCATCTTCTGGTTGTTTTGTAGTTTTTTGAAATCTTTGAGAAATATTTGATTTATGACTTTTTTCCCGGATTTTTTATTCGAAATACTAAAAACCAGTCCATCGCGCGTCTGTAAAAAAAATCGGAGCGTTTAGACATCCTTCTACTGTTGAAAACCCCATATCTAGAAAATATGCGTTTTAGGGTAAAAATAATGAACATTTTGCCATTTTTGACATAAAAATCATTTATAAGAGGCATATTTTACCTCAAAAACACTTCTTCAGCAAAAAAAAAAAGAAGAAAAAAGCAACCTCCAGTAGAAATACGTTTTTTTCAACTAAAAATTGCTAATTTTGTGCTGAAAATCTGGGTTTCTTGCTATTTCTCACCTCAAAAACGACCAAAATCGTCATTTTTCGCATGAAAAACACTTTCAGCACAGAAAATAACTGGCCGGATCAGAACTGGTACGAATCAAAATCGTCGAAAATAGGTTTTATTGTTTTAGTACAACATTTAACCAGTTCCGATTCATACTAGTTCTATATCGGGTAGTTCCGATTCGGTCTTTCATTTCCAGTTAACCAGATAATACAGTCCAACAAAAAATTGATGTCCGAGAAATAACTTACAGAAATTTTTGATTCGACAAGTTAGGGCTGTAGGAAAAATTGAAAAAAAAATTGGTCGTTTACCCGTCACCGCACAATTTTTTTGTTGCTTTCATCTATTCATCTCACTAACTTTTCTTATTTTTTCAGAACCCCCATTCTCATCTTGACTCCGCCCTACCTACCACCATGTTGCTTCTCCATCCAACTCTCCTTCTGCCCGTCCTCATCGGCTGCTCCCTAGCATCATTCATCTCTCCGCACTACGTCAGCTCATATAACGGATATTATCCAGTCGGTCCGATAACGGATCCAGAAGGTTCTGGAACAGGAAGTAGTGACGATACAGGTGCAAATGGAGGCTACGCGATTTCCCCATCACCTGGAACCATTTTCAAGGTTTATAGAATAACACCACAAGGGAAGGTGCTAGTAACGGTAAGTGAGGAATGTTGAATAAGCAAAAACTATTTTGTTCAGAACTGCAATGTGTGCCGTCTCTGCTGTACCGGTCGCAACATTTCTGTGGAGATTGAGACCATCCCAGGGCATCAGAATCCAGGAAATCCAGGAACACTAGACATCCCGCGCCTGCCACATCCAGGAACCCAACCAAATCCGAATCCTTTAGGAAGCGACAATCAGTGGTCATACCCATTACCATCACAAGAGGGTTACAGAACTGCTCCTTTCCCACCAGTACCAGGACAGCAAACATCAACACCTGGACCCCTTCCATCCCCGGCTAGTCCAGAATCAAACCCACCAAAGCCGGATTCGCAATCAACATCTCCGGTTCCGCCTGGACCCATCCCAACTAATCCAATCCCACCTAACCCAGACACTGTATCCACCCCAAATAATCCTCAATACCCACCGTATCCAAACTACCCCTACTACCCAGTTGCTCCAGGGTAAGCACTTTCAAACCGAGGTTATTAGAAATTAAATAAAATTTCAGACAATACGTGACTCCACCACCTGTCACTAATCCACCATGCGTACCAGTGACCACAACAACTAGCACTACTAGCAGTACCACAACTCAGGCACCAACTACGACTACTACTACATCCACTCCAGTGCCATGGTACGTTGAAAAAGTGAAAAAGTGACATAAAAACTATCTCATAAACTTTTTTCAGTACCTACACCCCACCGACCATCACTACTCCAACACCAACCGGTAAGTCTCATACCTTTCCTTTCAGTATCTTTTGTTCTCTTCCAATTTTTTTAAAGTTTACTCATTTCTTCCTTTTCTGAGTTCCAACTTTCTGTTCTATCTCAGTTTCAACCGCCACGTCACCACCGCCTTCATACGTGACTCCACCCACTCCTGGATATCCGGCTGTTCCTTCCTCTACAGTACCCCCTGTAGATTCATATCTGATTCCAGAGTCTACGCCAGCTATTGAAAAAACGACACCTGGAACTGAAGGGCCAGGAGGAAATGGGTACGTTTTTTGAGGGTATCTGGAGAAGTGACTTCTAAACTAATAATGATTCCAGGGCATGCTGTACCATCGACTTACGTTCCCTCCAAGCTATTGTATCTTGTGGAATTTCTGTTGGATCCGGAGCCACCCAAGGGGTAACGGATACAAATTTTGAGAGTTTTGAAGAATTCTCTTTACAATTTTCAGTGCTGCACCCAATCTTGCTCTCCGGGATCAATCCGTCAGCGTCCAATCCAAATCAACCCACAATTCTTCTCCCGCTACTTTCAACGACTTGAATCAACACGGATCACATGTGAACAAGCCGTCAACATGGGATTGATCAAGTCTACCGACATCGAGGGATTCTGCAATCAATATGTTCCATGGCCAACAAATCTAACTGGACCACCATCTGGGGGAGAGACAACAGTACCCTCTGTTGGGCCAACCGGTGAACCAGGGAACTATGTGATTCCACCTACTCAAGGATCTGCCAACCTATCCGTTATCACCTCCATTGTCACTATTGTTATCGCAACCGTACTCTGTTTCTGAATTGAATAATTAGATCTTTGATTCCTTAATTTATTTCTCATAATGAAGATTTGTAACGTTTAACAGTTTTCTTCCTTTATTCATCATAAGTATCCAAAATATTTGCAAGAGGGGTTCCAAAATATTAATGTGCGTTTTTTTCGAGGGGAAGGAATAATAACTCGTACTATTTACAAGAGTAGGTGAGAGTGAAGAGGGGACAACTAGACGGTGGGAAGACTTTTTGTGAGAGAGATGAGAAGAAAATGATTCTGGGGAGACAAAAGGTTCAGACGACAAATCAATAGATACGACGGAACATGAAGAGATGGTTCTCTCCGTCGGTGTCATCTGAAGCGGTGGTAACGTCTCCGGAAGTCATGGCGGCCTTCTTGATTTTGGAGTTCCCGTTGAGCATACGCAAGAATGTGCGTTGTTGGAACGAGGTCTGAAAAACAAATCAGTTGTAGTTCTCATTCTCAAGTTCTTGACATTTCCAACATATCACCTGTCCTTTTAAGTCATGCAGCCTAGAACCCATTCCCCAGGTTAAATATTTCACTTGGCTCTCTGCCAACCCCTATTACTAACCTGACTGTTCTCCTGGTTATGAACAAATGGCAATCTGAGAACCATACGACGTTTGACTGGCATCGCCTTTGCGTGACAGCAGCTGATGATGATGGTGGACACCAAGATCCACATGATGAAACCCTTTTTGAGACTGTTCATTTTTAGAGTGAGTTGTCTGTCGAGTGTTGGCGATGAACTCTGGAATCAAAAAGAAATTGGAAATTTTAGGGGGAAAATTGGGAAGCAGTAAACAAGTAAGAAAAAAAAGAATACGAAATGACATACTTTGGGGGATAGAAGTTTGAATGATAACAAAAGGAGGCGGAGCCAATTGAGCAGTTTTTGGAGCGGTTTTTGATTTTTTGGACTTCGAAGTGGTTTTTGAGGGAGAATGGGAGAATAGGGTTTTGGAAAGGGAAAAAATATTTTTCAGATGTGCCAGAACTAAGATTCCTGAACATTTCTAAAAGGGTTTCATGACGAAATAATGGGGAGGAAGACCTTACCCAAAAGATTAGATTTTTCAAATTTCGATGCAAAAGCGGTAAACAAGAAATGTGCCATTTTGTGCTATTTGATCCTCCTACGTGAGCTTCTTGCCGTTTTTGTTTGAGCTATGAGCTCAAACCAATTAACTTTGGACATAAAATGACGAGTCCTCCCTCTCAGCGGCGGACCAACGAGAGGACAAAATGAGAAAATGAAATAAAAATGAGAGGGTCCTATTAATATATACTTCTTTTTAGAAGAAGGAGGTGGGGACATGTCCCCCCACAACGTCATCCATTCAACATAATTTTCCATTGAAATAATTTTTTTGGAAGAGGTTAGGATTACGGACAATGGGTATCCTAATCACCCCCAACTCTGATTCATTTAAGGAATAACAAGTTAGGGAGGTTTTAGGGTATACGTCAAACTGTGTATGCAGGAAGGGCAAGAAAACGAAGAAGAGAATACATATGTAAGTTGGTCTTTATTGACCGGGTGGAAGGAATGGTCTCTGGGCTACAAGCTTTCTTGACAAAACGGCACTGTTATGATCAGAATTTAACGGAGAACACAAGTTTTTGAAACCTTTGAAAGTTCGCATTTCTAATTTCTAATTTATCCTGTTGAAATCGACAAACTTCTTTTTTTGAGATGCCTGTAGTTTTATTTTAATTAGGAAAGGTCATAGAGATTCAACTACAAACACCTTTCAATTCTACAAATACTAAAAACCCTGCCAAACATAACACTACGTTCAAAAACCACCCCAATCAGTCTTCATACAAGTCTGGAAACGTGGTTTTCAGCAAGTGAAGCATCACACTCAAAATACTATCAAGACTCCTGATTCAAGAGTAGAAGTTCTAAATATGTAGAGAGCGTCACAGAGTTCAAAAGTTGGGAAAATTTGGCTGGAATCCCAAATTTGGTCTCAATATAAAAAATTGCATGCTGAGTCCAAGGAAATACTTTAAAACCGGCTAAAACTACTAGTTTTTCCAGAAAACCCTTAATTATCACCTAACTTTTTCAAATCTCAAAAATCGCTAGATCACGAAGAGAATTTTGGCTTAGAATAATCAGCAATTGATGAAATTTTCCATGAGTAATTCTTCTCAACTTTCACCGTAAATATTCCCATTTGGGAATAGTCACATGCACTTGTTATCGATAACAAGAAGAATCCAAAAAGTGAACAATCAGACTAGAATTGAGTTGTGACGAAACGAAATGAAAAGCAATAAAAAGATAAAGACAAAAAAGTCAGAAAATAGAATTCGGGGGGATTTTAGGTATCTAGACATAAGTGACGTAGAGGAGAGCGGAAGAGGAGGCTTAGTCTTATCATGTATATGATAAGATAAGGTAAAAAAGACAATAGGAAGTAGAAAGAGGCCTACGTAACAAGAAAAATTAGATAAATATATGTATATGCACCGGAAATTTGATCAGGTTGGGTTTTTGAGCAAAACTGGGGATTGGGATCTGTAAAACAGTACAAAAATTAACTAAACTATGAGCAATAATTTTATAAATTCAAAACTTCTAAAATAAATCCAGCTGGTTCCGAAACCTAATCTTGACACATAAGAATGTGCCAGAATGACAAAAATTCTCAGAAACTCTGCTCCTTTTTAAATGCCAGATCTCAGTGCACAAGGTCCAACGGCAGGTGGTATTGAAATTACGTAAAATGTACCTGATTACCTCATTTGGGTGGAAGAAGGTAATTTAGGAAGGCAAATCAGAACATGAATCCGAAATAGAAACTAATTTGAAAGAAAGTGAGCAAAAAACACTTTTCTGCTTCAATTTTAGAGCCCAAAAGATTTTTTACACTATGACTCACTGAAAGGAGATACAAAAATTAATAATCTCAAAAACTTCTTTCTACAATCCATTCACGAATTCTTTATAACTAACTAATACCTCCAAAAAGGTATAGAAAAAGTAAAAACGATACATCTTTTTTAGGAGTAATCGTGCTAATCCATTTTACTATTCAAAAACTGAATAGAAATGCGATAAAAGGTTTGATTTTTACACTTTGACTTTTTTTGGAATTCCTGGGGTTCAGTTATTAATGATACGGGATGTGCTAGTTCTCAGAAGAATGGAATTCATATGAAGTATTTTGATGACAGTTGGCCTGAGCTCCAACTGACACAACTTTTTCTGACACTGGGATACTCCCAAAAATTCCCTCCCCGAAAATTCTAATGTATGCATGTCTGAGTTTTTTCTTGGTCATTTCTCGTGTCCAAAATTAAAAATTCTCGGAAAGATTATGATTTATGTCCGGGATGGTGACTCCACTATTTTTTTAAAAGTTTTTTTTCTTTCCTACGTGACTTTTGATCAGTTTTTAGGGTAGAGGGTCCTGGGCAGTCAGGTGTTATCCATAGAAATAATTTTTCTGGAAAAATAGATTTTGCTAGAAGTCATGTTTCCGGGAGAATAAAAGATGCAACAAAGTCATGAACAAAAAAAAATAGCGATGGGGTGGAATCAAGGACGTCTAGATATATTCTGAGATTGAGTTCGATATCCCAAAGCCTGTGTCAAAATAGATAAATAAGAGAAAAGTAATGAACAAATTCCACTAAAGAGATTAGTGACAACTTGCAGCTTTATGATTCGTACCAAGCTAAAGAGGGAGTTCTAAAGAAAACCACTTCAAAAGATAAGAAATGACTAAAAGTGTCCACCTTCTCCAACGCCTCTTTTGTATAAATTATTAATAAGGGGTGACTAAGCAAAGGGAAACGAAAAAATGAAGAGATGAAAGATAAATGATATATATGAACTCCGGTTATGGTATGTTTTAAGGAGGAAATAAGGCTAATCTGGATATACTGATGTTTAACCAGATTGGGAGACCAACATGTAGAAGCTAGACCAAAAAAAAGTGAACCATCAGAGTACAAGTACATTTTTAGGGTGGATAAAGCTATGTTTAGACACAAAGAGAGGAATGACCCACGCAATTATTAAGTGATGATTGGTCAAGCTCAGAAATATTAGAAAAAGGGTGCGGAGGAAGAAAAAATTAGATTTGTTGACTATATTCGTTGAGATAATGAAAGTCAGTGACAGTTCACTGCGTGATTGCTGGGATACAGGTAGTGAGGATATATTCTTTTCTTACAACCGTGCTCTACTGAAAGCGAAGAAAATTGTATGCGAAATTGAGAGACTCAAAGAAAAATATACATTTTCAAGGACATTTTGGTGAAAAATTGAAAAGGAAATAGCAAAGGAAAAATCCTAAGAACCCAAAATTTGGTCAGATTTTTTCTGTCCTGGCCCTATATATACCTTTCCAACTACATACAACTCTTTCATCTGACGTGTACTCATTACAACTAATACCTCCAAAAGTACTCATCTTCCAAGAACTCATCTTTTCAGGTACACCCACAAGAAAATGTGCTAATCCTTGTTTTTTTCCACAAAAAAGGAGTGGATCTGAATAGCAATCCGTTGAAAGCTTTGATTTTTACACTTTCGACATATTTGGAATATCCTGATTCAGTGATCTATATCCATAATCAGTGTTGTCGCGTCACGAAGAGTAGGATGTGTCGATTTTCGGGTTTTCAAATTTTTGAAGTTTTGGAGAACTTATTTTTGGATTTAGAAGGCGACATTCATTTTGCTATGGTAGTTAGACAGAGTATACAAATTTTAACATTCGAGATCCCCATTTCATCAAAATTTCAAATACCGTAAATAAAACGGAATCCGTAGATTGTTTAAAACTTTTTAGTATCGTTTTTACAAGATCAAACCATCCCATATCGCCTATATCAAACCATCCCATATCGCCTATAAATCAAAATAACAACCTGCAGCCTGATTCACCTCAATGTGATCTGTTGAGCGGATGTCTTATAAAAAACTTGAACTAGAACTTTGGTTTCTTTTGCTTTTTTATGGAATTTTTCTAGCTCCAGGACCAGAAAACATCTGGAAGCAAAATGATATCATTCTTGTTCCCAAGCCAAAACATTTTCTTCTTTTTTGAAGATCACCAAAAAGAGAGGTTATGAATAGATAAGTAAAAAAAAGGGGGGATTTGGAATTAGGGAACATCATTTTTGAAAAGGAACGAAAAACATGATAATAAGGGGGAGGGAACCTGAGTGATGTTTGTGTTTTAATATTTGAACAAAAAGTTATCGAGGAACTGAAAAAATTAGGGTTATGTGCCTACTCAAAGCTGGAACACCAAAAATCCTTTTGTTAAAATACCTGGTTATGTTTTGAAAAGAAGCTGCTCGTCAACTTTTTGAATTTTTTACAAGTTTTGCTACCTATTTTAGTGACTTGTTGTCTAGACGCATCCTTAAGTGCCTTCTGATTTAGTACACCCAGCAGGTGGAAACCAACAGAACAAGAAAAAAAAGCGAGGAATTTTAAAAATACGGTGTAGTTTCGAAAGGAGGAAGACACAAATTACCAACTGGGATTATCGCTGACATCAGGAAGAGACAGAAATTTACGAATTCTTTAAGGATTAATAATAAGTCAGATTAGTTTCAAGAATGGTGTCATTTTAAAATGTAATTTTATTAAAAGAAGAAAAATTAAAGATGCGGGATAAAGGAAGATAGTTATAAAAATTTGAGATTATGTAAAAAAAATCTTAGAAATTTTCTGGTGTGTTGTAGAACTAGTGAAACGTCCATTTTTGTGATTAAAGTCCAAAACATTCTGAGACTTGTGAAACAGTTATAATAATGGTGATTATAAGGCGGAAGACTTGCTAAGAGCCTAACACCTAGAGCTTTGGAGTTTGACCTACCTCCGTGAACTACAGTAGTAACCTTTGAAACCTAGTGTTTCGTTCAAAACACGCCAACTCAAAACATGTTGCAAAAAATACGTGAGATTCTGGAAGTCAAAGTCATGTGGTCCATTATTTTCATATTTGTTGCAAAAATAATATGACAAAACAGGGATACGAATATATATCCATTTTTTCTCACATTTTTTTACCCACTTTTTATATGTAGTTTTGTAGGGGATGACGCTTTGCGAAGAAAAAATCTAAAAAGAGGTGGTGGAGACAAACAAAAAATAAATGATGAGTAGTTTAGAACTTTTTGGAATTATTAATGAACACTTGAGAGGAAGAAACTAAAAGGACGGAAGATCTATAAATGTGAGAAAAACATCTAAAGATGTAGTAAAGAAGAACAAAATTTACATAAGTGTCCCAGCAATAATAAAATAAGAACTCAAAGTGCACAAGTGGGTTTGACCTGGATATGGTAATGAAAAAAGAACAAGGGTTTCCTCAAATGTAGATCTCGGTTCCACCAACAAAAATTGACTTGATAAAATTTGTGTTCAAAGGAACTAAATCATGTCCGTCCTAACAGGTCAAGATGGGCTTTAAACTTTCAAATTTCATGACGAATCTGAATATTTTATTCAAAACCTATCAAAACCACGTCTTTTTTGACAAAAAATACCGCGGGGTAGAAGTCAGACATGAATACATTTGCTATGAGGAACTTTTTCTCGGATATGATTTTTTGACAAGATCGAAATTGTAATAGGGAATGTTTTGGAAGCTAGAGGGACAGGAACTGATTGGAAAGCATAAAAAACATGAAAAATCTGAATCTGTGGCCTAATTTCTGGAAAAAATTAATTAAAATTGTGTTGAAACAAAGACACGGAATGATCTAGTTTAATTTATCTTGCACGTGACGAGTTCTTCCCATTTTTCTGGTCTAGACCTGTCATTTCCAGAACATTTTCTAATATTCAAAATCAAGACAATTAAGAAGTGCAGTTTTTGAAAACTTAGGCCCTATATGTTTATTTATACAAAATATGAATGTTCCTTTTGACCAGTACTAACCAAAACACAATATATGCTGAACTAGGTCATGACCCATAAGGGTCTTCCACATTTATGTTATTCGGAAAAGTCATAGGAAGCCTTAATGTACAGATGGTCAACCCATAGATCTCTATCAAATTAATTTCTCGAAGAAATATATTTTTGTCAAATATCTAACCTGACTCAATACACACATTATGTTTCCCCTCCCTTGAGAATTTTCTAATTCCATGTGTCTAGGAAACTTGTTATGTGCTCATTTGCTTATTCTGACATTTTCGTGTTCCTGATTTTTCAAATTTCTTCTTTGAGTGACCGTAAATCTTTGGGCAGGAGTCATAAATCTTATCTTCGGTGTTCGAGAGGGGTTTTGGAGGAAAGGGAATGGCAAAACGAGGAGGAAATTGCAAATGAAATCGAAAGATTAAAATTGGAAAATAAGAGGAGAAGTAGAAGAGTACCACAAGTGACAAATTAGAACATTTGAATGTGATCCTGATCATTATTACACAAAAAATTCACACAACATGCACTTTACTTTTTCATAATTCCCTTATACACATTGCTCAGTTCACTAGTCTGAAAAAGACAGGTCTGAAAGACTTCGGAGAGTAAGTAAGCACTTGGAAAAAGGGAAAAATGGGGAAGATTTTGGTGTAGGAGAAGTGAAAAGCTCCAGATTTCATAAAAATTCAAAAATCACATTCCACAACAAAAAAAACCAGGAAACTCCAAAAGTTTTTCGAGCAAAAATCCTATGAATAATGCGACAGATAAAAAAACTCGAGAAATAAAAAATAAGGAAGTGAACCGGAAATAATAGGAAGAAATTTTCTTTATTTTCTTTGGTTGCTTCTTATTGTTTTTTGAACATTTCAGAGAGTACTCCGTCTGGGAGCGGTGACTAACAATAGGAGGTACAATAATTGGGACTAAAGATTGTTTGACCTACTTTATTTTATTCATCAAGGTCAACATGGAAAACATGAAAAACAGCAAGACATTTTTGACCTATCAGAATAAATTCTGCAGAGTCACTCAAATCAGGTACACCTATATATACTCCCTTTTTAAAGATATACTCCATTTTTAAAGTCCTGCAAAATTCTAAAACAAAAAAATGACGTAAAACTAAAGGATAACCCAACAATGATGTATACATCTATATTTCCCTCTCTTTCTTCAAAAACCCTAATCCACCCACCCTCTTGCGTTTGATGGGACACAAGGAGAGGGGGAAAAAGGGATTTGTTATAATTGAGGAGAGCCTAGAACACTTTTTGTTTGTCATTGAGTTTAGGCTTGTCAAGTTTTTCAGGTTTAAAGCACAAATCATGGTTACACAAAAGGAAACAACCATAAAATTACTCAAAACTCACAAAAAAGAGGAAGTTCCTGACAATTAACCCTGAACTAAGACAATGGAAAATTCTGAAAAAGGAGTCAGAAATTGCTCCGAGCAGTTCAACATAAATGACGAATTTAGAAATAAAAGTTCTGACTTTTTGGTTTTATTTGGGACACAAACTTTGAGGTAAGAAACAAAAAATAGCGGAGGAGAACTCGATGTAAAAATGAAATATAAAACTTGTCTGCTCAAAAAAGTTCAGGGGTCTCCAGTTACCAGGAATATATTCATATAAGTGATCTTTACCCTGACGGTAGAAAAATTCAAAATTTGAATTCGTTCAAAAAATGTTCCGACTACGCTCTACCGAATTATTTTTGAAAATGCTCCAATATTTTCCCTTAACAGTATATTCCGGGATCTACTATATACTTATGCTTAAAATAAAACGATAAAACATTTAAAATTCATTCTAGAAAGTTTCAATTTCCATTTTTCCCCATTTTTCCTTTCTCACTATTAAGTATTCCACGTGGCATATATACATACAACATTTAATGACGCAGCGTTTTTGTCGGAATAAAGTAATCTTGTATTGTAGGTCAAACATCTCCTTCAAACTGAACTTCCGGATACAAAGTGATGACATTAATGGAATTTGACTGTTTTTAATCCTTTCTTGAGGTTTCAAATCCGAAATTTTGTATCCATGATGTCAGGGCCTATGTTTTAAAACTCAAAACACAAAGATGAAAACTAAATAAGCAAATTTTGAAAATAGGGGAACTGGGAAAGTTGCCATTTTTATTATGCCCATTCATACAATCACCAGAATTCACAGAAATTAATGCTTATTGTCTCTAATCTTCCACAGAGTACGATTTTTGTCCGACGACTTCTTGGAGGAGCACTCTTTCTCAAGATTGACTGGGAGAAATTTCAGACTGCGTTGTTCGAAGGTCTGAAAAATTGATTAATGCTTTGAATTATGAAAAAACTATAGTAAACGAAACCTACTTTCAATGGGCAAAACTCAGAGTTATGCGGACATCCTTTGGCAAGATGCGTGATGACATGGTAGTTGTGATGGAACGCGCTGTGGAATAACACCTTAAGAAAATCAATAAGTTTTCTCAACAAATGGTTCCGACCTACCCTAACACTTGGTCCTCCATTTTTCAAATTCCACAACTCCACGGCGACCGAAGCTGTATAGTGGGGCATTCCTCCCTCGATGACTTTCTCCTCATCTCCAAAAGTAGTCAAGAAGGCGTAGACAGTGGTGTCGTGCTGAAAATGAAAAATTCTAGTATGAAACGGTAAAATTTTGGAATTCACTGCCTACCGCACTATACGCATGATATTTGAGTCTTCCAATCCATGCACACTCCTCCCCTTCATTATTTTTCTTTGCACAGCTTATTTTGTGATTCATTTTGTCAATCATAGCACCCAGAAGTGGTCCTGAAACAAAATTTTGCAGTGCGTGCAGTCCGAAAGTTTTTTGTACCTCCTCTAAGACGGATCAGCTCAGGAACATATGGGTCACCGATTCCGAATAAGAATCGTGTGGAGACTTGAGACAGGTTGCGGAGCTTCATTCCCACGTCATCAGTTATCCAATCGGGTTGAGACATGTTGTAGAGTGTCTGAAATAATAACCTAGGATTTTAAAAGTCTTATAAAAGGGCCACTCACCTCAATATAATGTGCATCATTGATCATGTAAATCTCGGGCATGATCACTTTTTTCCCAGTCTTCTCCGACACAAAATCCAAAAACTCCTGATTCTCAGCTACAAATTTCTGGAATCCAGAACCCAAGTAGATATTTTTAGTAAGCTCCTCAGCACGTGGACACGGTGCAAACACGTTTCCAACTGGATCATCTTTTTCGGCAAGAGTGTGAATCGGAATGGGTGTCCAGTTATTCGGCCATCTCTTCGAATCTGGGTAGTCTGCGCCGCGGTTTCCATTCTCGAACATTCCTGCCAAGTTGGCTAATGCTGATACAAGCGTACGGTTGACGTCGGTAGAGCGAATGTAGACCTTGAAGCAAATAAGTGAGAGAATATAAATAATTTTAAACTGATTTACCTCTTTCGAGTTATAAGAAGAGCTCAACAGTGGCTCGGCTGGTCCAGTTGAGTTGACATATCTCTTGTATAGAAGACGACCCAAGGCATACTGTTGGCGCATTCCAAGCTGAAAGATTTGCTTTAGAATTGCTATATAATAAATAAACTTGATACCTGAGTAAGCTCTCCCCATCCATTTGGCCAAGCCTCTTCCTTATGTTGATCTGTTGGATAAGTGCCAGTTGGGGCGCGGTCGCCGTGACGCCAGACCTGAAATAATTGAGTGAAGTGGATTGTCATGCAAAAATCGCAAAAATCCCTTGAACTCACAACTTGTGAGAGCAACAGCTCATCTCCTTCTTCCAACTTTCTCGGCTTGTATCCACGTGGCTTATGCACTGGAATGTCTTGTTCGGCTGTGATTACTTCCTCATCTGCGTGAGTTTGATCTTCAGCGTGCCCTGCTAACACTAGTGAAGAAACCAGGAGGGAAAGGAAAATGAGGTGAGAATACCTCATTTCTTGAATCTGAAATATCTATTGAAAGGTCTAGACAAAAATCGAAAAATCGAAAAATGAAAAGATATCTAAAAGTGCTTGCCTGGAGAACGGGCTCCTGGCACCATCAGATTATTACACAGTCAGAAAGAGAAGAGAGATGAGGTCAGTTGGAGACGCAAAGATGCACAGACATAATGGAATCCCGAGGGATAGATGACATGTGTCACTTTTTTATCAGTAGGTTTGAAACAAAACGATTGGAAGGAATCAGGTGGTGTTTGAGTGGGGGAGAAACTTTTTGACCGGAAAAAATATTTTTTATCAAGGACAAAAACAGTTCCAAAAACCAGGAAAACATGTTTACAGCGTTGAACCTTACAGGAAATTAAAACGTTTATTGCATTGAAAAATCAAAATAAGATCAAATTATCCTCCCGGAGGCGGTGGACACTGCACAATTTCGTACATCGGCGGAAGGTGTTTTATAATCGGGCATTCTCTTTGTTGTCCTCCATTATCAGTCTGTAAATAACAATGACAGATAATAAATACTTGATGTCACTGTGATAAAAATTATAGTGTGACTTGTGCTCCGACCCACTCACCCCTCCAATGACTCGTCGCATTTCGCATCCCTTATCACTTATTTTGTATAGTTTTTGGGAATTGGGAAGTTTGTAGCACATCTGAAATTCGTGGAAAATTGGGAAATAATAAAAGTATCTCAAGTTCACATTTTTATGATTCCTTGAACAAAACGGAGCAGTTTTAAAATTGGGTTTCGTAGCCTCCGTAAATCTGATGAACTCATGACACGACTTTTCCAAAAATACACAGCCAAAATTCCTTCCATATGAGTATTGGTCGGCTTCCGGTGTGATATAAGTGCGGTTGATATGATACCACTGTCTGGAAGTTTTTGTTGGGACATATCTTGATTAGAAATACTTACTGGTCCCCATTATATGTCCTCTCAATAATTCCAACTGATATCCAGCTGAATATGTTTCCAGAAGGTTCCAAATGAGTGGTCATCAGTTCGTTCTAAAAATAAAGTAGTTACATAGCCAACAAAGGTATAATATTCTTTAAATGCATAATTTTTAAAAACATTTTAACAACCCTCTCCAACTTACCCCAAAAACATACTCATTTAAATGATTTTTTCTCTCTCCATCTGCCGGTATTCCCTTCATGTTTGAACACCCAAAATGCTCCTTTCCTGCCTTTAAAGCAAAATTATCGAAATCCAAAAAGTGTCTGTTTTCCGGATGTCCCACTCCGTTGGCGCCATGCCATGTCATTTTTTCAGATGGTTTATCGGTAAGACCTGTCTTATCTACTATCAAACCGTAACCCAGTCCGTGAAGAGTTTCATGACGGAAAAGGTCGTAGTAGAATCTGGAGTCCAATTGTGAATTCTGATGACGTGGATTGTTTTGAAGACAAATAGACATAACAGCGAGGGGAGGTCTGTAAGGAAATTTTAGACACCGAATAATTCACTATCATACCTAGTGTCCGGTAGCAACACTATTGGTAATGCTTCTGCTAACAAATCTGGTTCTCGGGCGCATCGTCTAGGGTCCTGAGCAACTATGAATACAGTGAAATCGGAAATTTCTAGCAGACTTTTGAGGCCTTTGATTCTTATGTTCTGACGGTGTAGTGGAGTCTGAACTAGTTAACAAAGGTTTTTCTAATTCAATTTATTACCAACCTGAACGAGAACACTACTGAATTTTTGATATTCCGGAATTCTTTCATAGATATCGCTGATTTGTACAGGATGAGAGGATTTATGAACAAGAAATGCGGATTGGAACCAATTCAGGGAGTTTTGGAGTTGACTCTGAAAATGAAAGCATTGCCAAGTCTGGCTGTGCTGTTCTGGGTAAGTCTTTTCTATTTTTCTGAAATATATAGGCTCTCCACATTTACCCTGAACAGGTTAAGAGCAAAATTGCTCCTTACTAGGGAGGCCAGTGTGGAGTTATTGAACGTAATTAATATCGTTTGAAAACTGAGAAAACGTTGATTCTAAATAAATAAATAAATAAATATATATATATTCAGTTTAGGCCCTTGAAGTCTGGTATTTAGTTTTCAGACAGTTACTGTGAAAAAAAACGTTTACCAAACTTTATTTTTTCACAGTAGAAAGCGTTGAAAAAAAAAACGCGAAACTTTTTTTGTACAAACATTTTTTTGGAGACTTTTGTGCCTAAGGCTGAGCCAAAAACACATATTTTGTGTCTATCTGTCTATCGGTGTGTTTGAATGTCTAAATGTCAAAAAATTCCAAAATTAGGTTATGTTTCCCGAAAGTTACAAAGCTTTGCAAAAAAAATTGCAAACATTTTTTGCGTGTCAGAAAGAGAATCTATCAATTTTGCTGAATTTTAACATTGTTTTTAGAATCAGCGTTTTCTCAGCTTTCCAATAATATAGATCATGTTCCGTATCTCTACACTGACTCCATGACCTTCCCTAGTTAGGTAAAGGACAAACTACTCAAGTTTTTTTAGAAATATGGAAACCGCATGTTCCATACATATGATATAACTTGTTCTTACTACCACATTCTTATCATCCTCCTCTCCCATTCGTCAGTTGCCATAAATGACCAAGTAACCAGTTTCCTTCTTATCACTCCACACTAGTCTCCCCCATCTGATAACATAACATTTCCTTGACTAGCATAGACCAGTTCTTATTAAACTAGTTGGTTCGTACCTGCATCTCTGGTTCCAAACTTCCATAACCACTGACCACCGCTATTTTCATGGGTGTCAGGGACCCATGTGCTGACAGAAAGTAGGTCAGAAAATATATCAGTAGAGCTTGCATGAGGAAATGAAGGCTGTGGGATGTTAATGTTTTTTTATGGGATATTTGATTTTGTTGTGTTTCAGACAATGCGCTCTTGGGAACGAAAACATTGAAAATGACTCATTTTATTTTCCCAAAAAGGGCTGAAAGACACACAAAATGGCACAAAAAAGGTGTGTTGCATGACACCCCCATGACTTAATATCCAGGGGCGGTACGTGGTGGTGGACAGTGATCGCATCCTCCTCCGGATCCTGGTGCTCCTGCCTCTCCAGGTGATCCTGGTGCTCCAGCGTTTCCTGGTGCTCCGTCCGGTCCAGCGTCTCCAGCTGGTCCTGGTGGTCCTGGCTCGGAAGCTCCGGCAGATCCTGGGTTTCCTGCTGGTCCTGGTGGTCCGGCTGGTCCTGGGTTTCCAGCTGGTCCTGGGGTTCCTGGAGTCTCGGTGACTTGTCCTGGAGCTCCTGGGTTTCCTGGTGCTCCTGGGGCTCCGTCGTTTCCGGCTGGTCCTGGTGGTCCTGGTGGTCCGGCTGGTCCCTCGCCTCCTCCTGATGGAGTGTTTCCTGGAGCTCCGGCTGGTCCTGGTGGTCCAGCTGGTCCTGGTCCTCCGGCTGGTCCGGCTGGTCCTGGTGGGCAGTCAAAGCAGAAATCGGCGGCGGTTGGAGCGGCAGCGGCCTCGGCGTCAGATCCAGCTTGTCCTGGGTTTCCAGCCTTTCCGTCCTCTCCTGGGTTTCCGTCTTTTCCTGGTGCTCCGGCTGGTCCAGCGGCTCCGATTCCGCAAGAGCAGCATGATCCTCCGGCGGATCCTCCGCCTCCTCCCTCGGAGTATCCTCCACGACGAGAACGGGTGTCTCTCTTGATACGAGAGTCAACTCCCTTCACTGTCTCGAACTGAAAATAATTGTTTTTTTCTGAAATCTCTAATCAAAAATGGAAAATGGAAAATTTTCGTCTGTATCTTTAATTTTAAGAAAATGAATATAAATATAAATCTAACCTTAAATAGAAATTTCGAAAAACTGTTTTCAAAAATGTCGCTTTGAGTTCTGGTTAATTATTGAGTGGATAATTGGAATATCTTTTTTCATGGTAATTAATTTCACAAACTCACTCTGTGGAACTCATCCCAGAGTCCGTCGGTTCGGTGCTTACAGAATTCGACCTGTAAATAATATTCATAAAAAATTCATTCATTTCATTGATATGCTTTACCTCATTCTGAAGGGAAGATTGAACGTGTTGCATGTAGTTGTAGAGCATTGGCACGGCAATGATGGCGGTCAGGGTGGCGATGGTCGACACCGAGATTCCTAGAAATAGTTTGATAAGGAAAACTAGCTGGGAATAAGGAATAATAACATTTAAATTAATTTAAGTTTTTTAAAAAGAAATATTACTAGAGGAAAAAAATCCAGTTTTCTAAATCACAGAAAAACTGAAAATAATGAAAATTTTAGTTATTTCAGAAAAGTTATACTATGATAGTGTCAAAGCTAAATTTTTCAGAAAATGTTCAGAGAACAAATAGATTTTCAAATAAGAGAAAATAAAAGAAAACGGAGAAAAATCAGCTTAATATAAAGATAATTTTTAAAAGAAATAAACTTTTAATTCCGAAAAAACATACCAAAGAAAGCGAGTTTCTTGAGGCTCTCAGCCTCGGCAATCTTCTGTTTCTCTTCCATGATTACTGTGGGTTGTGTGTTTAAGGGTATGGTCTACAATCAAACGAAAGCAGACGAACGAATGGCATAATGTCTTCGAACATCTTATATATGATCCGAATAAGGCGACGGAACTTGTCATCCTCCTCCCCCTCGCCGTTAACTTGTTATTTTTGTATTTTTCTTCACTGCCTCCTTTTCTTGTACGCGTACTAGTTGGTTAGTTAGTTAGTCAGTTTGGAAAGAGAAGGGGGACAACGGATGAGAAGATGATAGGCATCTTTATTTGGGGGAGAAGAAGGGCAGATGATGATAGAAAATTAGTGTATTTGTTTTTTATTAATTCAAGTGGAAATGCCTGTGGACATACATGTGTGTGTGTGTGTGTGAGTGTGGGGGGATAAAGATCTGTTAAACTTTGCATACAGAAATCAAACAACACAATATATGCAGAGAATGGTTTATGTAAGAAAACAATAATCAGGGGTATATGACAAGTTGAGAATCAAAAACTTATAAATTAATTGCCATTTTTTTTAAATTCTTAAGTTTTCCAGATTTTTCAGAACATTTTTTCAGAACTATACAAGTGAATTTCATGCTTTCTAGTGTTCATCTTCTATTTGCAATACGGCGTTATTGTTACCGTTTAACAATTTTTCAGTTCTAATCTGTTGACATTTCGATTCTGAAAGACTACAGTTGTCAAGATTTCCAGTCATTGTACCCGAATAATGTATTTTTTTTGTAAATCAGCTACCAAGCTACTGTCTACACCAATTATCTTATTGTTTCAGTTTGCGCACATAAAACTGAACAACACAATTGCAAATTCATTTTTTCTCTTGAATTTTAGTTTTTCTCAATATTTAATGCTTTCCGCTTCAGAATATCTTATCATCAAAGATCTTCTATGATTTCATATCCATAATATTACTTATCGACTTCTCCGATACTATATCAATATCAGTTCCAGTGTTCTGATCAAATTAGTTCTCCCCACCCAGCAAACCAGTATACTTATCAATACATGTGTCCTGTGTTTTCATCTGAAACCAATAATCTAATTTCCGAAATTCTTACTTTCCCAAAATCTAGAATTTTCTGAATTTCTAATCAAGAGGAACGTGTTCTCCCATTTGTTCGATGTCTCAAGAAAAATGAAAGTGAAAAGTGATATGGAGAGAGAGAGAAAAGGGGAAACTACTATTGCTTGGTATGGGTGATAACAATAAAACAATTCTGTCCTCCTCCTTGTTTTGATAGTGACCAGTTTTCTTTTTGCAGGAAAATAAGGGAAAAAAGGGGTTTATTACTGTTTTATGAGTGGCTAGGGGCAACGAAAAGGTTCGGAACAATACATAGAACTCAAAAATATGAACAATTATAATAAGTTATTCTGATAAAATCGTGGCTCAGGAATATTCGAATAGCTCTCGGGCTTAGCCCTCGCCAAAATACTCCGCAGTTTAGTTGTAGTATGCACATCGAACCCGTTAACAGAAGAGTATGCCTCCCGGATTGCTCTTACTGGGTCAGCACAAGAAGAGTACTGAAAATGACAATTTCAAAAACAATTGAAGTTTGTTTATCTCACCTCAAAGTTATCAATAGACTCCAGAATGTTGAAAAACTTATCGCAAATTGAGACAAAGTTTACCATTAGAAGTTTCAGAAAAATCTTGTCTTCGTGAACTTCAGAGTATTGTTTAGCCACCTGCCAAGCTTTGTACATAATACTGTACGCAGAAAACGTGGAGCAATGAAGATTATTGAGCTCGTACTGAAAATGAAAAATGTCTCGCTCAGATAGTTATATCTTATCTGTGTACTTCCATCTCACTCCTCGATGTTTCATACACCATTGTGTTCTCAAAATTTGAAAATTGCATTTTCGCTCCAGCAATCGTTTTCTGCAGCATTTGCAACCAATCCGACCATTCTTTTTCTTTGACATCAAAACTTAGTTTCAAGATGAGACACTGGATCACTGTATCGGTGACTTGCTGGAATCGAATGAATGCTTCTTCTTCACGACGCTTGGTTTCTTGCTGACAATGAGAATAAAAATGATTTCAGAACTCCGCTTATTTCTACTAACCTGATAGCTCTCCCTTTCCTCTCGTTTTTCCCTTATTTTTTGTTCGTTCTCTCTCCTCTGCTCTTCCAATCTGTGGAGATAGGTCTCAGATTTTTTCTGGCCACCTTCAAAAATTTTTTTCCATTCTTCTTCTCCATTAGTCTGGATAGCTAATTTCTGCCTGTTGTGATGAACCAGAGCCAACTGTTCTTTTTCATTATCTATCTTATCTTTCATCGTTTTTTCTTCCAGTTTCTTTTTATCTATTTCGGTTTGTGCAGTAAATTTGTTGTTAATTTCAGAAGCGACATTTTCGGTTTCTTGGCCTAAAGTTTGTGGGATTTTATGCTTTAAATGATAAAAATCTAACCGCAAGTACTCGGCACTGCTGTTGGGGCTATCCATGCAGTAACTGCAGAACATGCTTCTTGAATCCGTGCGAGCATACCAGTCATGTTCTGGAAAAAGATATTGAAAACTATTTATTTAAAGTTATCACCTCCTCTTCTGACGGTACTTCTGTCAGGTTATCATTCATGAATTTTTCGTCCTTATCGATGGGTACAGCGGGCGTAATGGATAGAGATTCAGGAGGTTCAAGGCTGTCCGAAGATATAGAACCATTTGGTTCTTCCTCAAGAATAGGATTTACGACAGTTCCAGCGGAATAATCCGTTACTGGTGGAAAAGCTGCATCGTACTTCGCTTCTATTGCTTTAATGTTTGCTGTGTGAAACAAAAATACACGCATTATCTCCCAGAATACATCCAGTTGGTTTCCTCTCATTGAATTCAGTCCATTTTTAAGTTTTTGGAAAGATTCTGAATTCCTCTTATTTTTGAAATTACGATCCTTAATAAGCTTCTCTTTTTTTTCAGCTAACGATGAAGATTCTGGAAGAAGCAAAGAAAAAATTATAATCAACAAACTATTTCTGAAACTCACTTGAATTCAACTGCTTTGTTTTCTCTTCAAGTTTTTTGTCGTTTTTTGAATTGACTGGCCTTGTTTCTTGATTTTTTATATAATCCTCAACTTCCTTCTCCAGTTTTTCAATACTGTTATGAAGGTCACGTACCATGTTCAAATCCTGCAACAATTAATAATGTAAAAGATTCATTGGTGCTGACTAGGGAAGTCTGTGGAGACGCGGCTTTCGATCGATCTATAAAATTGGTTATAGGTATTCTCGACTACGGGGAGTCCATTTCTGCAGTCAAAACCTGCTGAATGTCTCTGCGAGCCAAGTTTTGAGCTCTCAAACTTTCCATGTGGTCAATATTTTTTTCTGAATCGGCCGCACATACGCCACCGTTCGGTCCCATGTGTGTTCCCCAATGGTTAACCTGTGTTTATACGTTGCAAAATGAGAAAATTTTACGTATACTATTTCCCTATTTTCAATTTTGTGTGAAAACGCTTAACTATGTGAAAAGTTTGAGAGCTCATAACTCGGCTCGCAGAGACATTTAACAGGTTTTGACCACAGAAATGGACTCTCCGTAGTCGAAAGTACCTACATATAACCACATTTATAGATTGTTTGAAAGTGGCGTCTCCAAAGACTTCCGTTGTGAGGGTTTTAAGAGCAAGAAACGTTCAAAGCAATCTTACCTTCTCAAAGTTTCTGTGCCACGACTCCGCAGCACGTGTCCAGTTTTTGCAATCATCAGCAATATAATTACAAGTTTTTTCGAAAAACTTCGACATATTCCTGCAAAATAGTAATTACTGAAGTTTTATTCAATAATGACAAATAGTGAATTTCTTTTATTTTCTACCAGGTCGCGAAATATCAGATAACATTATTGCTCACTACTAACTAGTAGATTTTTGTTTGATAACAGCAATTCAGGTGTAAACAGGACACAAAATTTACTGATAAAGACAGGGAAATTTCACTATGATTTTGTTTCATGTTTACAATTATAACATGTCCATGACATGATTTAACAGTGAGCAATAAAATCGTAAACAAGGCTGAGGAAAAAAGGGCGTGGCTATATGAATACCAGAGAAAATAAAAAGAGATGCATTTCAATGCTTTATTGTTTCTCTCTGGCGTTTAATTTTCTAATTTCAACTTGAAATTAACTCATTATTTTTCAGAGATGGGACTGTTCGGTGAGACCGACGATGAGCTTGCTGAACGGCTGAAAAATGAACGGCGCGCCAAATTGATCGAGCTCCGAGATCAAACCAGAGAAAAAATTAAGTGAGTTGACAATAAAAATCCCGAAATACTTAAACTGTTTATTCCAGAGCTTTTGAAAACCATTTCTCCAAAAAATGTGAAGAGGAGCGAACTGAAATGATTGAGACTAAGAAGAAGCAGATCAATGATTTGAGAGATGAAACTGAAGATCAACTCAGAAGTGAGTTTTTGTAGTTCGCTTTCAAAACACTTTTCATAGTTTTCAGAGATCGAAGAACTCATTTCTGCTGAAAATGAAGGGCTGTTAACACAACAAAATGCAATTTTGAACCAAGCAGAGAATGCTTTGGAACAAGCAGCTTTGAAATTGAAAGAAAATATAGCGGATATCATTAAAAATTGGGATGTACAAGGATTTGAAATGGATCAGGTACTTTTTGAAACTTCTTGTGATGAGACTTTCACTGTTTTAAGTAGTTTTCATTTAGGGTTGAGTTCTTGCTTGTTGAAATATAAATATATATTCGTGGGACAGTTAGTTGTACTACTATGACACACTCTCAAAGGTGGGCATTTTTAATTGAAAATGGTAAAGTATGATTTTTTTTGGCCGGTACTGTATAATACCATGATCTGAAATGTATCGCAATACATTTATCGTGTTCTTTGGTTTTTCTCCATCATCAATGTTTTTATTTTAACAATAGCAATGTGCGTGTGAATTTTAACATTAGCAATACGACGCTACTCTTCAATCCTCATTTTTTAGAAAAGGACAAAGATCAAAACTATGAAACATACCTATGTACATATCATATCATGAGCAGAACATATGAGTCTTAGAACGCATTTGTTTTATAATTGTGTAACTATCAACTTGGGGTCATCGGAACTTGTGAAGAAATCTTTCTCTTATTTTCAAACTGTTTAATTTCATTTGATCAAATTTTTAAAGTTTTTTTCAGAAACTAGAAGATCAAGAGTCTGGCCTGGAGCTAGCTCGCCAGAAGAATCAAATTGATCAAATCCAGGGAACCCGAGAAAATGAGCAATTCAGAAGTGAAAAAGTGGCAGAGCAAGAATCTGAAGACAAATCGAATTTTGAGGAAATTCGTCGACAATGCAAGGATAACACGGAAAAAGAAATGCAGTTGAAGAAAGAACTAGTGAAAAAACAAAAAGACGGTGCTAAATTAGTAAGTGACGATAGTTGTCAATTATAGAAAAGTTTGAATTTCAGGAAAAGAAACGACAAAAAAAGTTAATGGCATGCAAACTATCCGCACATAAAACGTTGAACCAAATCAAGCAAGCCGAAATTCAAAGTGATTCTACTAACGCATTGCATCAAGGAATCACCGATATGAAACTAATAAAAAATGGGATCCAAGGAACACTAGATCAATGCTACCGGTATCTGGTAAAGGATTTCGAATGGGATAAAGAAGCGAGGGATTCTGCAATCAAATATTTTGGAGTCCTGGCAACTCGACTACAATCTCTGTCTGTTCATATTGTGAATATGCAACAGATGATATCTGATATTGAGAATGACACGGAAAGGGAGAAAAGAGAGAAGGAGATTGAGGATATCAATGGAAATGTGTCACAGAGCGGATCTTGTATTGTAACGTTTTCTAGTCAATTGGTGGTAAGTGTTTTGTCAGTAAAAATAGAATTTGCCGGTTAAAAAAACAAAATCTAAGAAAGTTTGAACTCAACTCCTATGCCTAGGCGTAACGCTGACTTTCACATCATAAATAACGCTGTTCCAGAGCGGGAAGACTGATTGGGATGAGGATCGAGCAACAAAATTTAATGATTTGATGAAGAAAATCACCTCTGGGGTATGTCCACTAATTCTGTACCTAGTTTTTATGAAGGAATTTCCCAGATTGACAAAGTCAGATTACCGCCCTCTGGTCATTTGCAACTGAACCGTCAGTTGAAAGCTGCTTCAACAAGCAATTCGATTACATTTTAACGTATTAAATTAATTTTTGCCTCTAGAAGTGAACAAATATATATTGTATCATTTTTTATTTAATTCCGTTTTTATTATTGGGTTAACTTCCCATCTTACTTTGTGTTTAGTTTATAGGCTTTTCTTTATTTCAAATTCAGGTCTTCATCTTTTTCAAAATGAGTTCTGCACCGGCTATATCAAGAAGGGCAAAGCTCCTTGAAGACCATGAAAAGAATATGATGAATGAGACGAATCAAGTGATCTCGGAAGAAGCAGAGGACGCGAGAAAAATTCGAGAGGTACGAATTCATTATTTTCCGAATTGAGATGAGCCAATTAACATTATACTATTTTAGAGCTACGTCCAACAAGCCTCAAATAATCGAAAACTTTTTGACTTGGATGTTGTCAAGGAGGGAGAGAAATGCACTGAAAATGTAAAACGTGGAATCAGTCGTCTCGATGATCTACGCGTAGAAAACCGTCTCACCTTGACGAAACTCAATGAGGATCAAGCGAAATCTAACAAACAAAAACTTCAAGAAATGGAGAAAAATGGGCAAAATGAGGTTGAGCAGAGGAAAAACCGAATTCAAGTACTTGAGAAGAGAATTCAAGATGTGAAAAATACCACAGAGAAAGGTACCGAGTTCAGAAGAGTAGTCCTGAAAACCTTCGAAATATTTGTAGAAAGAGAACGAGAGCTAAGAATTAATGGTGCATTGCAAGCAGAGAAAACTAATATTGCTAAGAAACTGGAATCGAAGAAGACAGAAAAAAGAGAGAGCCACGAGAAGAAAATAATGGAGCTGGAACAGAAAAACGCAGATATTAGGTTAAAGTATGAAGAGGAAATGAAGAAAATGGAAGAGGAGTTGAGGATCAAGAATGAGCAGAAGATGGCAGAGGTGTTCAGGTTGCAAGAGAAATCAAGTGAGTTTTACAAGAGTCATCTTTCACAAAGTTATGATGTTCTATTGAAAACGATAGACATCTCAAATCATGGAACTACAGTTGTAAACTTTGCATTTTTTCAGTAAAAATTCTCCAACTTTGAGAAGATGTTACGGTAATACTGATTGTCCCATCAAGTAGATTTTTAATGAATTATGCGTTCACAAGAATAAACCTCTAAGATTAGTTTTCAAGTATTTGAAGTGAGACGGAATCAGTACTTCACAAAGAATGTTTTCTGATAAACCCACAGTGAAATAATGTGTTTTTTTACAAAAAAAAAAACAAATGTATCTCTTCAGTGACGGGAAATGGTAAAATGATCGAGGCTGCTCACAATGACAGAAAACATAATGATTTCCGTCGGCAATGTCGGATGGTCGTTCATTTATTCATTGAAGCCAGAAAACATTTTGATGATGAAGAGCTCCTAATTATGCTCATCATATCCGAAATCAAAAACGAGCGGAAATTGGTATTAAATTAAATAATAGATGTTCTAATTTATACTATATTTCAGACTGCCAGTCCAGTGTTGGGAACAATCACGAATGCTCTTCAAAACTTATTAAATGCTATTCAGATGCTGGCAGTTCCAGATGAACAATATGAGATACTTCAAGTGAAAGTTCAGAGAATTGCATCGGATTTGACAGCTGAGATCAAGAAAATAGAGAAGGAAATATTCTCGTTTAAGAATGTAGTAAATTATTAATTTTTGAAGTGAAGTCCTACGTATTTCTCATGTTTTTTAGGGCAAAGGAGACATTGAAACTCTGGAATTGTCACACGAAACCGCAAGGGCATTGATGCTTCAACTGAGTGAACTTGTGCTTTTGGTAAGTTCTGTATTTTTGGCCAACTATCATTATTTTGGTCAACTATCAGTGATGAAACCTAATAACGGCTAGATTGGATAACTATCTTGACAATATTTCAGTTTAACATCCGCCCTTCGACACAATTCGGCGAAGTTCTTGCTCTCGAAGTGAAGAACTTGAGTATTACCTCTTCTCCATCAGAACTTAAAATTGAAAACTCGAAATTGGAAAATGGTTCAGAAATTCCAAAAACAATAAACAATATTTCTGCCAATGACGAAACTGAAGACACAGAGGAAGGAGATGCAAGCGACGAAGACGAGGATCAGGGAGAGCTACGATATGAAGGATTGGTAGAAGATGTAAATGAAACTGAGTCGGAAAATTTTGAAGTTCTCGCTTAATTTTTTTTGATCGGACGATTTTTGGGAATAAATTTTTTGCAGTTTTTTATTTTTATTGGTTTTTTGGTCGTTATTTCGATTTGGTATATTTGAGACACCACATTCTTCAAATAAAGTTAATCATAGTTACATATATTCAATATTTTAGTTAGTGATGGGATCTCGGGGGTCTAAGACGAAACAAACAAAAAAGGATGCAACTCATATGAAAACTGGTAACAAACTGTACGTGTTTTCAAGGTTCACCTTTACTTTATTTAGACTTCATCAATGATTTCGCCCAACGGATCGAAGAAATCTTTCTTAAAAACGTAGAAGAAGATTTGGAAAACTATAGAAAACAGTTATTTGAACTTACATCAATGACGGATTGCTTAGTAGAAATCCAAGGTCAGCTTCACTGCTGAAATTATTGTAAATTCAACGTAACAGTTTCAGATATTCCCACCTTTGTTTCTGAAAAAGAAAGTTTAACAAATTCAAAATCTACGGTTGAGCAAGGACATAAAGCAATTACCCATGAACCAATTGAAAAAACTGATCTGCCGCCAAATCTGGATGCAGATATGTTGACTATTACACAAATTAATCTACAAACTGAACAGTTGATTCAAATGTGCAAGTTAGAAGAAACCAAGTGTGAGTTCACTACCCTTTTATTCACCAAAAACCTTAGTTTTTACAGTGAACAAGATTTTCGAAGAATTATCAACAATATCCAGGAAAAAACGATATGAAAGATTCAGAAGAGATTGCCAGAGTCTGGTTTCGATATTTGAACAATTTGAAAGCTCTGTGGAACAAAATATTTCTCGAATTCTGAAAAGAAATGAAATGATGAAACAAGGAAAACGGTTGGTGAGTGTTTCACATTGCTAATAGTAAGACATGTTGTAACTATTATTCATGCACTATTACAGACTTATCTCCCAAGTCTACCCGATATCTTACGCTATTTGCAAGTTTTTACCCAATCCAATCAATTGCTTACATTGACTACCGATGAGCCTCTCAGTTTCGATTTGTATGAAGTTCAAGTTTGTATTCTACAAAAATCATATGAAATCCGCTTTCAACTCAATCAAATTTTATGTGATGTATATATTTATGAAGAAATTCATTACAAGTCTGATATCTTAAGAGAAGGATGCAATACGGAAACATTAGGGAGAACAACGAATCCACGGAACAAAACGAAAAGAAATCACGAGAGAAGAAAACGAAGGAGGCAACGACGGAGAAAATGGAAGAGGATGAACAGAGTGAAGACTGAACAGGACACATATCGAATTGGTTCAAGCTTTGAATATCTAACAAATTTGGTGTACGAGTTGAAAATACTAGTGGAACAGGTAGTATCAATGAAAGTATAAGTTTTCATAACATCTATAATTTCAGTTGAAAATTCCTCCATTTGAAGAGCGACTTGTGAAACAGAAGAACATTTATAAATAACTCAACATTTATGTATATTTATTACGTGAAAAATTTCGTGGTTTTCGTATACAAAAATAAAGTGAAATTGAATCGATATAATTTCAAGAGGAAAAAATCATAAAAGCAAAAATAATACAAGAATATAGTTCAGTGACAAAAAAGCTCATAACGGAATGAATCGAACAAATGTAGAAACGGAGATATAAAGCTAGTAAGGTTTTTGTCTGAAAAATGGACAAAAATCGTTGGGAAAAGAAAAGACAGAGGATCGTTGAAGAATCTCAAGGAAAAACATATTGCGAGAAAAAATGAAATAATTTTTTGCTTTTTTTTTTGAAAAAAAATTTCAAAGTAATTATAGATAAAGGAAATAGGTTTATTGTGGTGTGGATTCAATGAACTTGAGCTCTTCAGCATTGTTGACCAAGTTCTTCTTAGCAGGTGATTCGAAGGATCCATCCAAGTTGAGTCCTTTACGGAGTCGCTGGAAAAAGAACAATTCGAATTAATTTAAAACGTTTTCGAGATTCCTATAAAAAAAGAAACGTATTTCTTACCTCCTTAAAAGTGAGATGCTTATTGGTGAACAGCAAATAGTACACAGCGTATCCTGGGATAACAATCATAGAGCATGACGAGAGGAACCATCCGAATGCATTAGCCCAGACTGGGAAATCCGCACCAGTTGGATACTTTACTGGGTGGTAGTACACAATGCAGAAGACGAAGAGCACCTATAAAATAGGGAGTGAAACAAACAAAAAAAAACAAATCTCAGTCACAAAACTCACTAGACTAGTAGCTGGGGCGCAGAACTTCCAGACGTATTCAATCCAAATAGGCAAGGTAATTCCAACCATTTCCTTGAGAGCATGACGAATGTTGTGTGCGCCGAAACCGTAAGCCAGTCCAACAACTTCAAAGAAGACGACGAAAAGGAGAGCGTATCCTGATGCACCATAGGCGTCAACAAGGGTGAGCCAGTGAGAGCCGGACTGAAATGTACATTTTCAGATAAAACACAAATTTATAATCTAGCAACTTCAAACTCACATAGGTAACCATCGGAATTCCAAGAATGAAGAAGAAGAGACAGAATATACCAAGGGATAACTTTTTATGTTTCCTCAAAATCGGAAAGGCGTCTTCCAGTGCAGTGAACAATCCCTCCACCATACAAACTTGAGAATCCAAACCCAAAATAGTGATCATCAAGAAGAACAGAACGGCGAAGACTTGTTTCATTGGCAAGTTAGAAGCAACTTCTGGATAAGCGAGGAAGGCAAGTCCGACTCCTGAAAATTAAAACATTTCTTGATGAGTCAACCGGAAGGGGTGCTATACCTGGTTTTACAATCTCAGAAATATCTTTTTGTGCCACGTGAGACATGTATCCAAGAATCGAGAAGACGGCGAATCCAGCGGTGATGGAAGTGCAACCATTGATGAAGCACATGGTGATGGCGTCTCTGGAATATTTTCATGGGGGTTGGGAAATTTTTTACTATGCTGTTCTTGTGATAGTGGTCACTCACTTGAAACAATTGTGGTCAAATTTGTTGTGTGATCCCAAGGCGATCAAGGCACCAAAACCGACACCATAGGAATAGAAGACTTGAGTTCCTGCGTCTTTCCATACAGCAGTGTCCAGAAGTCTTGTTGTGTTCGGCTTAAGGTAGAAGTAAATTCCATCGGCGGCACCTTCTAATGTAAGACCACGGACCAAGAGGATGAAGATCAAGACATATGGGAACAGAGCGCAGAAGTAGACGAACTGAAAGTAAAAGAAGGTGAAACAAAGTGCGGAACATGTTCTCACCTTTCTAGCCTGAGTGATACCCTTCCAAAGCGCAAAGTAAACAATCAACCAAGCAGCGGCCATGATGAAGAACAGCTCCCATTGGATTCCTCCAAACTCTGCGATATCTCCCGTATCATGAAGAACACGTTTCTCCCAGAACTGCTCGACGGAGGTTTGGGTGTGACCGCCAGCGCTGGCAACCAGGGCCTGCAAAATGTTTCTTATTTTTCCACCAAACTTCAGAATCGCTTATGGTCTACCTTAATTCTAGCTAGCTCGGTCACATTTTCTTTTCCAGTGACACACGTGGCATCATTCCAATAGTTAGAGCATGTCTCCCATGGGAAAACCCAAGCAATCGAACTGATCATGTAGAACATTGCCCAGGCAACGATGACACAAAAGTAAGCAATACACATGAATGCGATGACCACATTTCCAATACCGACACCACGGAAAAGAGGGCACATAAGCCACATCTCCATTGCACCTTTTTGGAGGTATTGACCGATGGTTACTTCCATAATGAAAATTGGGACAGCCGCCAAACAGAAGAAGATTGCGTAGACCACAAGGAAGGACCCACCACCGTTTCTTAAATAAGCAATTTTATCAAGCAGAATAAATTTCACAGAAAGTTCCAGAGAATTTTCAGCACGCTGTTTCTAAATTATCTGAGAATGAAGCGGATGACACCAAAAGTGAGATTATAATTTTCCACTGCTAACTCACTTGTAACATAAATATGGGAATCGCCACACATTACCAAGTCCCACAGCATAGGCAACCATACTCATCAGAAAATCGAATTTTCCAGTCCATTGACCTCTGAAAACGAAACTTACATACGAACGTGTCTTGGAAGTTTGAAACACATTGGCTTGGAACAGTAACCTAACCATTTTAATAGAAAATTAGGCGACTATGCTTTAAAGTGAAAATAACATAGAATTGAGAAAATATTAGTACCCAAATTTCCAAAACTAACCTATCCGGCTCTTCAGAGTGTTGAGATTCGAGTTCCTTAGCTTTCGCCTCATCCGTCGGCAACGGCACATGTTCGGAAGTACCCATCGTTCTGGAATATCAAGTTTCAATATGAGTTTAGATGAGATGTCGAAAATTATAGAAGAAAAGGACCAGGAACTGAAAAATACTCCAAAAAAGTTTAATCAGAAAAATTGTGGCAAAAATGTTTGTAAAAGGAGCCGTAAATGAGCCTCTCTCTAATAAAAACAATGTCTAGTCTCGGTTAGAGCACACAATAAAAAACATGAAAGACACACAGAAAAGGCGACAAAAACACGAGAGAACACGTGTTTGTTTGTTTTGGCATACTGGTAAGGGGGAATAGGTAGGATAGGGGTTGAAAAAGAATCAAAATGGTATTTACTTGTTTTTTTCCGAAAGAAATCAGTATGTATGTTCTTGTTGGAATGACACCTGGAAGGGTGTCAGTGGCAAGTAGAATGGTAAATATTGAAAAGAACGGTGAGCTGGGTGGGGAAGAGCAAATTTGTTGGAATTTCACAATTTTTGGAATTGGGAAGGTCTTGGAAAGCTTTGAGTGTACTGAGTGACAGAGAATTCGGAATCAGAGTGGAACCAGGGATCTTCTAGTCGCCATATAAGAAAGAGTAAAACATCCTAAGATTTCATCTGATCTAATTAAGATTTCAGTATCAACAAGATCATTTACTGGGATAATTTCAGATAAACCCCGATACAAAATTCCATAGATATTTTTTTCATTTCTTCTAGCCTAAATCCTTCAGACCTCAGTCAAGAGAGAAAGATGTTCCCCACAAGAAAAAGCAAAGATTATTTTTAATTATTTAATCTTCCTCTTGCAGTCATAAAACCATCGGAACAATCTAACAAGAAGGAAAGATATTCTCTCAGTTTTTATGAATCTTGGCTAACATGAAAACAATATTTCAAGATTAGTAAAACCAAATTGCTACAGTAACCCAGTTCAACCTACGGATCCTGAAACTTTTTAGGCCAAAAATTACCAACCGTGATTACAGTATTAAACGGATGAAAAACTGTGTAAATCAAAAACTGTAAATTTTAACACCTACTAAAATTATCAGCAACAAAAAAAACAATTCAACGACTTCTTCTTCGTCTTTTTTTGTATGTCTCCTTTCGTCTGACTGACCAATGTGTCAGAGAGTGTGTGACCTTGCGGTTGTTTGAGAGGGGGTTAGGAGAAGTAAGTAAGTGTGAAGAAAAAAAAAGAAGAAGATAGAACCGGTTGATTGTCTCTCTCCCTCCTCCTACCAAACTGAAGATGTGTTAATTCTGACGACATTTTGATGAATTGATCAAGAGAGTATTTTTGATGGAAGTAGATTAACGAGGGGAAGTGAAGAGATTGAGAGATAGATGAGAAGATAGAAGTGTTGGGGTTTTGATTTGGTTTAGTAAAGTAACGGTTTGGTGGTGAAAGAGGTGATAATTCGAATTAGAAGGGAAATGAATAAGGAAAATGTTCTTTAGTTTCAAAGTGTGAAACCGGAGGGATTAAGAAACTATGAGCAGTTTTACTTACGGTATTGACTGACTTGCCAGGGGTTTAAACTTTGACCTAGTTTTCCTCGGATACCAGACCACGAGGGGAAAAAATAATATATATTTGGAATCAGCGTTTTCTCATCTTTTCAATAATATCGGTCCCGTCACATGTCTTCACACTGACTCCATGACCTTCCCCCGTACATTTGAACTTGTGAAGAAAAGTTTGTGAGTTCACTATGCTAAAATAATGCAGTAAATCAAAATAGCAAAGTTGGGGTGTTGTTATAAGTGCCACACGTGTATAATAGATATTCATTTTTGTAGTAGGCAAAGTTTTTTGTATCAGAAGGCATACTGTAGTTTTTGTTGCACAATAACGATCTAGAAATATAACTCAAAATAAGGAAATCCAATCTGAGTCTACTATCAAACAGTACTGTAACAGTTGTTAAACTAACTGAAATCAGTCAAAACACAAACCTACCAAGATTAGCCTATTTTCCTCCGCATACTGTATACCAAATTATTTTTTTTCTATATCAAAACATAAGTCAAGTCATGTTTTATTGTCTACCACAACCATTTGAACGCATGTAACTGTAAATAAATGCCTCCTCTTTCTATTTCGCAGTGTGACTGGATTTACGACCGACAAATTGACTTCATAATAACCTCTCTCATTTCCATGAGACGCAAACCGGACACATTTTTATATACGAATGTTTGGAAAAAAACATTTTGTTTCTGCCGGAAAGAGGGAAATGTTGCGATTTCGAGGTGTTAAATTTATTGGAACGGAACCAACGGAAAAATAAGATTTGAAAGAATTAAAAACAGAGCAAGGGGATTGTTATACCTACCTAAAAGCTACATTCTCACTCAGATCCGATTTGTAGCAGAATAAAAAATAAGTGAATTGTCCTAATTAGAGGAAATTAACCGATTTGTAGTAGTTGTGGTAGTAAATAGGTTGAACAGGAACAGGTACTCAAAAAATGACCACCACTACTGGAGATGTTTGTATTTTTTGACATTTTTCAGACCCCTCAATTTGATTGATAGATCAGGAATTATTGTCGTCCACATCACAATACGGAACTAAATTAGACAAATTAGAAATAGGTAGAGTGATTTTCAGATTATCAGTTTTATCTATGGCTAGAAATGGAGTCAAGAAAGGGGTTACAGGTGTCCTGAATCAGAAACTGGGAAAAAAATTACGAGTAGAAATCGGTTCCAATTTTTAAGCAAATCCCACAGAGAACAGAGAAGGTTTTGAATTTCAAAAAAAAACAAGATTTCAAGATTAAAAATTTCAAAATCGGTCCAATATTTACAAGAGATCACAAAGTTTGAGAAACTTCAATTTTTGATGAATCAAAAAAACCCAATTCAAAAAAATTTTGTTGTCTGCCCAAACATTCAAACATATACAAACTACCTACTTACTCATTGTTCGACCAAAAAAGTACACACTAACATAATTCTCCTTTTTTGTATGTATTTAATCGTCGATCGTCCCCCTCCTGTTCTTCTCCCGCCATTTAATTCATATATAGTGAAAGTTACCCGTCCGTGACCGTCGGATTTCGGTGAAAAAAAGAGGAGACGTAGAAAAAAGTATTGGACAATTGGGAATTGAGCTTTGGTACTGATAGCTTGTATAATGGGTTTTTAAAAGTATGAAAAGGCATGAGCTCTTTTTTAGTAAAAGGGAATGTAGTAAGAGGTAAAAATCTAGGTTGTCCCTTTTGTAGTTGACAATTTATCTCTTTTAAAACTAGGAGTTTACATAGTTTTTTGTTCAACTTTTAACTTTAAGAATCTTTTCAATTTGAGAAAGTTTCAGAACCAAAATCTACTCACTTCTACCTTGAAATTCATTCCAAAATCCAATTTATTCAGTTTACCTATGTTCCTCCTCTTCCATCAATTCCCAAAAATCGCAACAACAAGGTCAAAACTCGTATTGCTATGGTAGGTAGTAGTGGTAGTGGAGTGACATAACATAAGATGAAAAGATGGAATTGGAAAATCATCATCATCGTCAAGAAGGGGCGAAAGGATGGAAAGTGAAAATCGGAGGTAATTTCGGAAAAAAGAGAGAGAGAAGGAGTGTTTGTTTGTGTGTATACATGTTGCCATGTACAAATACGGGCAGATACCAACTAAAATTGAGGGAAATATCACATCGAAATTGCCAGAAATTTTCTTTGTTGACCCTCGTCTCGACATTACTTCTTTTTAAGGAATTGAAAGAATACGAGATGGGGGACTGTAGACTGGCTAGTGTTAGTCTGAAATTCATTTTCTTAACACTCCAAACTGTAGTAAATTTGCTGACGTATTCTTACCATATAGTTTGACTAATCCGTTAACCGGACCGCTAACCAGATTAGTCCAATAAAAAAGGTGTTAACCGGTGTTTGACCACCTAGTAAGATAATAATTACGCCCTTTTCTCGCGCGGCGAACCGGTTTTACAAAATTGCACAAGATGAATGCATAGGCTGTACACGTGGGATATGGAGATAAGGGGTTCTGAGATTTCTAAAGCAAAATACTCAAATAAAAACTGCATACCATCAAAACTAAAACTCTTCTGGTTTTAACTTTGTCGAGAACAAAAGTTTTCTTATACACAAACTGAAAACCTAGCCTCTTCAAAATTTTAATTAAACAATGAAAAAAAAACGCTTTCAATGTGCGTCCTGGGCAGTCAAGTACATCTCAATGTAAACTCCAAAGACAACCATTGAAGGAAAAAAGTTGAGTTTTGAAATTTTCTGAAATTTCTATCAAAAATAGTCAAAACTCCTATGTACACTTGAGTTTTATTGATATGTAGAAACATAGTCGAAAATTCGACTTTTTTGCAAAAATATTCAAAAAAAATCCAATTTTTGTACTGTGAGCCCCAGAGCTTCTAGATATCACTTTGATATGAAAAATTCTCTGAAATCAATTCTTTTCTAAAAAAACTGAAACCAAAGATCTACCTTCTTTTAGGATATCCTTCTTTTGATCTTCGAACCCTCACCTCTGCGTCAGATTACTTAACGCTAAAGAGTGATCTGCTTCAGATCATATTTCATACCACATGAAACAATTAGAAAACTAAAAAGTAAAAAGGTTAAATGTCACACAAAGGTAACATAAAACATCAGGAACTTCTCAGAGAATGGGGGTGTAATATGAAGAAAAGGGAGGGAAAAATAGCCAAGGGGAGCACATGTGATGTGCTCATCTTGATTAATGTGCTAACCTATTTTTATTGTAATTGGCAAATAAGAGAGGAAGAGGACACATAACAAGAACGTGGGATAGCTAGGTAGCTTTTGTGTTTTGAGGAGAAGGATAGCGGCGGATAAATGGAAAAAAACTTTAATTTTTCTAAAAAATTCCCGAATTGCTTTAGATTTCTAAAAATCTCTATTTAGTGAGGATTTTTCAAAACCTCAAACACCATGCCCTTATCTGACCAGGATATATTTGAAAAATTAAAAGAACCCAACATCTATAAAATCTAGAGGTCCCCAAGGGACGATTTCAAGCAAATTAAAAACAAATTTATTTCCTTATTTTTTAGTTTATTTTTTAGTGTATTTTTTAGTAGAGCTACTAAAGAATCGTAACGAAAACAAAGGGGTCCAGGGAGAGAATTGTGGGTGGTATCTGATCGATTTTGTGTACTTTGATCTCTGGGGAATACTCGAAGCTTTGTACTTTGATCTCTGGGGAAGACCACCCAAGAAGAAAATATGAGCCATCGCAACTATGCGCGTAATTGATTATTTTGGTCGAAACAGCTGTTTTTGTGTATTTTATACAAATTTGCCATTTTTGTCCATTTTTGTTCATTTTTGTTCATTTTTGTTCATTTTTGCTTAAAATTTGAATATTCAAGTACTTTATAATTTTAAGTCTGATCTTACGATAGATAAAGTTGGAAGAGGTGGCCGAATTCTGATGGCCTAACTTTTGCAAATAGCCGGAGACTGTATCTCCAACGACTTGTTTGTTTTTTGTTTATTTTTGAATTAATTATCAATTAATTATTGTTTTAACTAATTAGTTCGCTATCGCTAATTAGTATTTCATTAATTAGTTAAAGTAATTAGAAAAGTAAATTCCGGAAGTTTGTCACGTGAACATTATCATCTTGTCACGTGAACAGCTGGTAGACTCAATTCATTTTTGTGTTGATTGCGCTAATGGATTTTTGTTTTCTTTTCGGATGACGTCTCATATGTGTCGCGCAAAGAATATACTAACAAGAGTTCTATTCAACAACCATTTTATTTGGAAAAAGGAAATTCAAATCAGGGATATAAATGTGTGTGGGCTGTGATACAGGCATGAATCTCTCGTCGAAAAAACCAAAAGTGCACAATTGTGAAGAATACTGTAGAAAATCAGCAAGTTTGACATATTTTTGAGAAATTAAGCATTATCCGGAAGCAACATGATATTTGGAATGAGCATCTTTGTAAATCTTGACAGTTCCAATAAGAGTCATTGTTTTGAAGGCATCTTCCAATAGCGGTAGCATGTTTGGATGAGAAACATATTGAGGAAGAGGGGTGTAGATAGGAGTTTGGTTCATAACCGTAGGTTGAGGAGCCTGTTTATTGGGAATATCCGGTTCTGGAATTTGGGGTTCCAGGGAGCCGGGTGGAAGAGGCACTTCTTCTGGCTGGTCAAACATGTTAAAATGACAGCGGAGAAAATAATTTTTGAGAATGGAAGGGCTTGAATATTTTGCTTTCACAGGACTTTAGGTGGTTTTTGACCCACTTTACTACAAATTCGTCATTTTTGGCCAAATTTTTGGAAAATGGGGTCTTGATTCCCTTGTTGCCATGTTTTCTTGTTTTTCTAAGCAGAAAGTAAATACAATGATAGCCGCACACATTGGAGAGAAGGCCTTGAATCGGGAACTGAATCACTTTCTTCCATTTGACACAATTTTTCGTAAAAAAGACCAAAAACTCGGTTTGAGGGTCACAACCACTACTATCGAAGAAATATCCATAATTACGATCGTCAATCCACAAAGCAACCCAATGTTCACCTTCTTCGGTACTTGGTGCTGTATTCCAAATAAACGAACAAGGTCTCCTTGAAATGATGGGATGGTGGTCACTCGGAAAAACACCACCGAAACTTTCTCTAGTTTGTCGGCATGTGCTTAGAAATTTCTCTAGTTGGATAGTGGAAAGAGACATTTTGTGACAACAGTTTATTGAAAGAAAAGTTAGAAAAGACAGATACGGATCCAAATTGCCTCAACCGGATACAAACGACCTACTGAATCACGCAAAAGTGGAGAATTGGGTTGATTTAGAGATATTTCGTATTTTTCTTCAAAATAGCGTTGAACACACACAAATCGTCTTTTAGCCGGTGGTTTAGGAATAATCATATTCACAAAATAATGATTTCTTGGCGTAGCGTCTCTGAAAATACTACTTTTATAGAATATTGTGCAATTTTCAACTTACAGACTAAGTTCCGACGTAAGATCGACAGACAGGCCATTACAACCATTCCACATTTTAAGAATATTCAAGTCGAGAAGGTGATAATTCATGGTACGTGTTTGATTAGGAGTAGAAAATGCAAGACGTCCAAACTTTTCCATTAGATGATTTGCCAAGTTCACATCGACACACTGAAAATTTGCAAAAGTTGTATATTTTCCGCCCCAAAAACAACATAACAACATCGCCCCTTATTGAAAGCATGCCAAAGGGTCACAACAAGTGACCTGGAGGCAAAGCGTGTTCAATATGCTTATACTTAAAATTGCACTTACCCCAACAGCTGGTGGCACATAGTCGGCGGGAATAACAATTGGACGATTTGTTCCCGGAAGCATGATACGACCGCCCTCTGTGTCAAAACAAACGAAATGAACTTAACGAGGACCAGTCACGACCACATTTCTGAACCCATCGACTTCATAAGATGCATCAAATTGTGACAAAACTATCGCATTTAGGCCACCTTTGGGTGTTTTTTGCGAAAAACGCATTTTCAGCTGTGTACTTCCACTTTTTTGAAGTTCCCAAGCATTTGAAGTATCAATTGGAGAAATGTTAAAAACAAAGAAAGTATAGCCTGTTCGGAACATTTTGTAGGAAATCTTGGGACACGACTTGTTTGAAACACAACCAAGTTCTTCGTACATTCGGGTGAACGCTTCGGCATAGTTTTTGTTCGAAAAGTCACAGTTGATAGGTTGAGGAGGGTACATAACACCTCCCGCGTCAAGTTGAATTTCCGAAACATGGTAGTGGTCAAAATTTAAAGAATCTTTTGTGACAGAATTTTCCGGGTTGAGCAAGCCAATGATAACGAGTCTTGGAATTATATCGTGATAAATGGTGTTGAATGGCAAATCTAGACGCCCTTCAGGAATTGAAATAATTTTGACCTTGGAAATAGTAAAAGGGTACAAGGCGGGTGTTGTTCTAAGACGATTTTCCAAAGCTATGGCAGCTGATGAAACTACATCGATAGCCCGCATGTGAAGTTTCAAGTCAGAAATTTCCAATTGGGCTTTAGTGGCCTTTGCAGCTTCAAGACAAAATTCGTCAGAGTTCCGATAGAATGTCAATGTAATATTCACATGAGGAACCAATAGTTTTTCTGTTTGGAATACTTCCAAAAGTACAGGAGCGCACACATCCAGTTCTTTTGTAGAACTGAGAATTCGCCCATCTTGAGATCCGTCAGGATCACACCAGCCAGCAGCGGTCAACAATCCTCCTTTTGTGTCCCCATTTTCTCCGAATAGTGTATGTATATAACTCTTATAGTCATAATTATTTGAATCATATACTATCACATTGTTGAAAAACAGTTTCACTTGGTTGAAGAAGGTTGCACCAATAAAATTTGTGTGGGAAATAACGTTTGCGTCCACACCATTTGTCGCGGCTTCAACATTTTTCAGAGAAAGTTTGAAACTCACATAAGTCTTGTTGAGTTGGAAGAAGTGAGCACTGTCATGAACATTAAAAGTATAGGAAGTTCCGGAATCCACAGGATTTGTCGGGGTATAAGTCATCCATTGTCCTTTATTGAATGCCACCTGACTAGGTGGGGTATCAAAAATACAAAGGCTGGAAGGAGCACTCGGTGCGCTTTTGTTACTCATCAATTTGGCCATTTTCCAAAAATATCAGTTTTCCGCGAAGATGATTTTGGCAGAGATCGTTTTTTGGTGTTTGTTCGTTTTCTTGCCACTTTCGAAGATTTTCGCTTTCTTCCTCCCTTTTTCACTTTTCGCGTCTTTTTGATACTTTTGCGGGTATGACGGATATTTTTCCTCTTTATACGTCCACCAGACTGTTCCAACTTGTTGATTGCACGATTGACAAGAGAATTATAAGAATCAGAAGCGTTTTTAGACAAAGACTGTTTGAAAGAATCACCAGCCACTACGTCGTTTGCAACACGAAGTGATGAATCCATAACTTCACGACCCATGGAGACTCCTATTCGTTTTAGCAAGGGAACAGCGGAAATGAAGAGTTTTCCGAGTAATTGAGAGAAAGGGCCGTTTCCACGTTGGTAAAGACTTCCGGCACGAAATCCACCAGAACCGGTCTGGTCGAGGTCATTTTCAAAGAAATGGACCCAATCAACAGAATTGTCAGGATCAAAGTAAATAAGCATTTGTAAACTCGAGAATTGCAGAAATTATACGATCTCACGTTTGTTTCAACCATCAAAAGATGAACTGATAGGACGAAAGTGAAGAACAATCACAATCTTCCCAGAGTTAAATGGAATGAAATGATTACGATCGTTTTTGATTTGAATGCCAATCTGGTTCATCTCTTTGCAACGTACAGGCACATATAGTGGGGTTATGAACGATTGTTCAACATTTCCCACGTTTTGCGAACTTATGCTGATAATCTTCAAAAGTGGTACTTTCATGTGACTAACAGTCTGCGGCTCCACTAATCCTTCAGAATAGATATACATCAAGTCGGAACCAGAAAACATTGAATATTGTCCATGTTTAGGGAATTTGTCACAAATTTTATCAATTCCCAGGAAATAACTGAGACGATCCGAAAACTCCACTTTTGAGACTTTTTCCGTTTTTTCACACGTCACTCTCTTGAATGTTTGATCATAGGTAAATAGAACGGCATCAGGTTTTGAGGCATTTGTTAGAGTTTTCAAAGATTTGCTCAGTGTTTGATTCAAAATATCTATAAGTTCGGAAGGTGATGTAAAAGAACAATTTGGAACTTTGCACTTGACAACCTTCTTTTCGTACCAAACCAGGAACTCATTTTCGTAATTTCCATTTGATTCCAAGTTTTTTGATATCAAATCATGTGAAGTCGGATAAATTATGGAAGTCAAAGCAACTTCATAAGGTTTGTTGAAATTGATAGAAGATGGAAGACTTGTCTTGAAATTGGAAATTGTAGACTCGATTTGAGCATTACTGACCAAAGTGATATAAAAGTCAGTCATTCTTTGATTTTTGGGTTAGGTAGCAAATATCCGATACAAGAACCAAGAATAATTAGCCACTGTTGGTGTTGGGGGTAGTCAAGAGTACAAATTTTATATAAAGCGACAAGAGTGACAATGTAAATTATTAACACTTGTGACACAAATACAAGCAATGCTTTGGAACAATGAGTGTTTCCACAAGACCACTTCGACCCGTCCATAAATGAAAAATGAACAAGTGGGAAAAAGAAAAAGACAAAAAACAGAAAAAATTCGAAATTCTTTAATATTTTTCAAAATATCACTAAACATCTGGCTTTCTGTACAAAACCATCTCTTCTTCATACCATATGCCATCTACTTCGTTTTCCTCCACATCTGCCAAAATGTAAACAGGAATGTCGTATTCGATTATTTTGACAACTTTGAACACTTCACTAGTCCATTTTGCCCTTGTACCTTTCGCAAAGGGAGAATTTTCCAAAAGTACTCTGACGGGATCACCAACTTTATACTTTGGAGAACGAGATTGAACAGTACCGTATAGACGATTCCAAATCTTTTGTGAATTATTGCTTGTGACTTTATTGGGACTTGTTCCAATTGAGTCCATATACGTATCGTTCAAACCTTCAACAATATCACTTAATACTCTCGTCCATTCGAAGCTATCTGTAGCAGTAAACCACTTTTCCAACTTGTTCTTTATTCTCATAATTGCATTTTCAGCATAACATGCCTTCACATTTGTATTTTTCGGGTTCATGTGGCAAATTCCTAGTGATCGAACAAATTTTTGAAATGTTTTCCCCATAAATTCGGTACCTGAAATAAAAATAGCAAATTTCAATAGTTTTCAAAATACTCTTACCTTTATCAGTATATAAACGTGCGGGAATTCTCCAACTGGAATGCAAAATGTCTTCATAAGCCGTAGTGACAGTTGAACATTCTTTGTTCTTTAGAGGTCGCGCAAATACATACCGACTAAAAACATCAACAACCACCAGTATGTAACAAAATCCCTTGTTATATCTTTTGAGAGTGGGTAACATTGCGAGATCGGCCATATGGTGACTGTCAGGTCCTGTGGCCACCCAAGGATTGTGTTGAATATGTCTCGCTTTTGGAAAGTGTCGAGTGTAAGCATTGTTTGTATGAAGATAGGCAACAACTTCTTTTCGAGTAATTCGACGATCAACTTTTCTGGCAGCTGCGAGTAAATTTGAAACACCACGGAAACCTTTTTTCGGATCATTGTATAACTTCTCCAATAATTTTGTATTCAATGTCTCCATGCTTTAACAGAAAAACTTCTTTGACTGGAACGGGTTGGGTACTTGCGTCGCGGATTGAGAATGAATTTCTCAGGAAATCCTGATTGTTTGAGGGCTTGAGTTAAAAGAGGAAAGTTGGGACAAGCACCGGGAAGAGGAGTAATGTTCGAAAAATCATTCAGAATACGGTTTAGAGTGAAAGTTGGAATTTTTGTGTCATTCACATATAAAACCGATGAAGTGTCCTGAAATCGAAAAATTTGTGGATTTGTTTCCAAATGTTCTAGTAATTCCGCCTTTGCCTCGGATCCACTAATTGGTTTTGGAGATCTTGGTGTTCTTGAACCTGTTGACGCTCTTATAGTTATAGGTATTTTTGGAGTTATCGGTGTGGCTGGAAGAAATACATCATCGTTTAGCATTTCTTCCTCCTTTTCTTCTTCAACACCTGCTGTCTCAACCCTTGGCAAATTTTGCGGAAAAGAGGGGGTTTCTTCACTTTGAGGTAACATAGGTGTATGTTTGGTCTTTTTTCGATCATCTTCTTCAATTTCGTTATTATTCAACCTTTTGTTCACAATATTGGTCAAATGACTTTTAATGTGTGCAAGTTTGACATCACTTTCCATGGGAGTATTGAGTAAATTGCCAATAGGATCAACTTCTTTCCGATTTGCGATTAAATCTGCATGTTCTTCGATCGAAAGCAAGACATATTTACCGTAGGACATGTTCGAGAATACTGGATGCAGCAGAAATCAGAACGGGTAATAGAATAGTGAGGGGACTACCACCAGATTGAATGAGAAATTCACGAGTTTCGTCAATGTCCCGGATATTGGACAAATGTCTCAAAGATTCAGAGTAAGGTTTCAACTTTTGGACTGAACGAGGGGAAATCTTGATTGTACCGTTTATTATGTTGAAAACGAGTTCCACAAGACAAATCAGCACATTATCCGGAATATCTTTCAATTCCGAGATTCTATCACTTTCTGACAAATTTGAAGACAAAGCGAGAATTTTGTGAAAAGTGTCCAAATCCCATTGGGAACAGTTATTTTGGGATGAAGACATGTGTTATTCTGCCAGGAAGAATATTGTCACGATATCGAATCTCGTCGGGACAATTTTTGTGAAGATCGATAAGTAAATACGTGTAAGGTTGACTTGTAGCGTCGTTATAAATGGCCAAGAAAGTGTTACAAGCACCAGGCATAAGTTGAGATCCCAAACACCGCACACTTGACTTGTCCGCGTTGTTTTTGAACAAAATGATATAACTTGCCTGAAGACGAAGGTTTCTGATAACTTTTGAGTAAAAAATAGTGTGAAGTAAGAAAATAACAGTCATATCGTAGTGGTGGGCCAAAACCGAAACAAGTCGTTCCATTCCAGAGTTTTGGTCAATTTTTGTCATTAAATCGTCTATAACCACCAATACTTGATCTTTTTTGTATTTCTTCAATTCTTCCAAGTTCGGCAATCCTTCCCGTAACATGATATCAGGCCGATTCTTCATCGAGTCGGGTACGCTTTCAAAAGTATCGTAATACCAAAAGCAAATTTTGCTGTCCACATCAAAAATAGTGTTCCGCTTCTCCACAATTTGACGAGCCAGCGTGCTTTTTCCTTGGCCACTGGGACCGACAATCAGAATAGTGCTCTGCCAAGACAGCTTAACCATGTTGAATGAATTATTTTTGTGCCTTTATCACCATTTCCAAGTTTCGAATATAACAAGAAAATGATCCATTTTTGTATTTTTTATCGAAATTATACTTTTTGTCCAGAAATTATACTTTTTGTCAAGAAATTATACTTTCCGTAACATTTCGAAGTTACGGACAACTTTTCTCTAGTTGGCAAGATTCCAACATGATGTCATCGGCGACATGAGAGAGAGAGAAATGTTTTGTTTGTCCTCCCCTCTTTCCCATATAACAACATAACCACCAAGAAAAGCAAGTCGGAGGGTCACAACAAGTGACCTGGAGATGAAGCGAAAGCCAAAGGCTAAACCTTCCCTTCACCACTCCTCACCGGAGCGGCTCATTGGTCAGGTTCTGAAAAGGGAATTGTGTTGTGAGAGATTCCATTCCAAAACCGTGTCCCATAGCATGTGGAAATCCAGACACTTAGTGCAAAAACTCCAAAACCGTGTCCCATAGCATGTGGAAATCCAGACACTTAGTGCAAAAACTCCAAAACCGTGTCCCATAGCATGTGGAAATCCAGACACTTAGTGCAAAAACTCCAAAACCGTGTCCCATAGCATGTGGAAATCAAAACACTCAGTGCAGAAATTACCTTCTGTTTCCTCCCTCACCAATGCAAATTCGCATTTTATGTGGGGACCTCACTAGTGCAAATTGGCATTCTTTTTTCTTTCCCCAATACTTAGTGCAAATTCGCTTTCTTTTTCGCCTTCACTTCCCATATAACAACATAACCACCAAGAAAAGCAAGTCGGAGGGTCACAACAAGTGACCTGGAGATGAAGCGAAAGTCAAAGGCTAAACCTTCCCTTCGCCACTCCTCACCGGAGCGGCTCATTGGTCAGGTTCTGAAAAGGAGTTTGTGTTGTGAGAGACTCCATTTCAAAGTCTTGGGAATTTCCATGCAATGTGAATGTTGAAATAAGTTCTAAAAGTTGGCACGATGCCAACTCCTACCGGAGCTTTTGGTACTCTGTGATGACTCATCCCATTTGTCCTTGACAAACGGACGTTTTGGTGGTATAAATAGCGCCTCATTGCAGCGTTTCCCTCATTCTATATCATTTTTGGACACCAGTGATGTCCTATCTCTATTTTCTGATTTTTTCTGAGTGTTAGAAATCGTTATTGCAACTCGCATCCACATGGTTCGAACGTCTTCGACTTTACCGATTTATGGAAATGGTTGGAGGAGAAAGCATTACTGGTATGTCTGGAGTACCCAAGAAGTGGTGGACAAATAAGTTGGGAACAAAGAAGGAACATTTATCGAAATCAACGAGAAATTAATTCAAGATGAGAATGAAACTCTTCTTCGACTCGTCCGAGAAAGTCACCCAGATTATGAAGGAGATAACGAAGAACTGAAAATTCAACTGAAAAGTGAGTTTACATATACAAGACGAGGAAAGTTACTTATTAATTTACATATTGCAGGACAACTGAATATGCTCATCCCAACTTCTAGTGAGAATGAAACGGAAGACGATTCGGAACAATCAAAACGAAAAAAGAATGGAAACAAGGACAACAAGAAAAAGTACAACCGATATAGAAGAAGTTTGTTGAAGAATGAAGTCCGGGAAGGCTACATTGATGTTTTCGAAGAAACCACTTGCATTCAGAAAAACCAATTGTCTTGGATGTAAAACCATCTGTTTCAAAAACCAGCTCGGTTGTCAGTCAGAAATATCTCGCATGGTTCAGTCAAAAAGAAGCAGTTCAAGTTAACATTATTGATCGACACCTTTGAATATTGTTGTACTTAAATTGTTTGAAATAAAACATATATTTTTGAAACCAACTTCCTCTAGATAACAAGGGAGCTGGAGTAGAAGTGCTAGCAAATTGCCTAACCTTCCCTTCACCACTCCTCACCGGAGCGGCTCATTGGTCAGGTTCTGAAAAGGTGATTATGTTGTGAGAGATAGTTGACCACAAAAACCAAGTGCGGGAAATGACCTCTCTCTTCCCCCTTTTTCCCGCAGGCCTCCTCCTCCTTTTTCCCCCACTCCCCCTCCCTTCTTCCTCCCTTATGTTTTCCCGCATAGTGCCCATTCCCCACCAAAAAGACAAGTTTATAATAATTTATTATTCAAAGTATCCAAAGGGAAGGGTTGAACCATCGGGTAATAAACGGCGTTTATTAAAAGTATAACGGAACTGCTTGAGTGTGTTCCGACTATACACACTGTGGTTTTTGTCTCGGACCATTGTGTGTTGTGGAAGAAGGAGAGACGTCCTCGAATCCTCCTTTCCCAGCACCTCATCAACCATCCCCTTCATTTTTTCAAAGTTCAGCTTTTTGGCGACTTCCGAGTTGATGGTTATGCCCTTCGCCTTGATTGCCACCTTCTCCTCGCCATTTGCCAACTGTTCCTTGTAAGAATACGTTTTGGGACCAAGGCTAACAAATTCTTTCATGGTCCCTTTGAGTTCATTCGTCAGTTGACCAAGGTACGATCCCATCTTATCTTCCAAGGGATTCGGTGTGCCATGTGGGAGTTTGAAGATGATTGAGTCCGTGTCTGAAAATAGAAAAATAGAATTTTTGACGATAATTTATAATATTTACCTGTATAGACAATGTTGTCGGGGCCAACGGCTTCCATCAGACTATAGAGACGGAGTCTTGCATATGCTGTGACATATGCAGCCAGATGAACAGCACTCGTCTTCAAACTTGAGAGAGTTTCTTCTCTTTGCCTGTATTGAACAATCAGCACATCGTTTACCGGCCTCACATCCAGAAGATCCAGGGCAGTGTCGTGGACAATCTGCCAAAATTTTCCTGGATCCAGGATGATCTCTGTATTGACTCGGTCGGCTCGCTGTGCGAATTTTCCCCACTGAAAACACATTTTTTATAAAGTTTCAATATTGAAATACTTACCAATGCATTGAGTAACAGTTTGGCGACTGCTCTCATTCCGGCATTCCCCTCGAAGAGACTTTCTAGCAGTTCAATGTTCTCCTTCTCCATGTACCCCCGGCAGAATTCCAATTTTTCTGCATCGGTGACCACATCGGAAGGCCATCCACTGCTATACTGAAAAATTTTTCAAAAGTACGAAAAATTATTTCCTCGAAAAAACTTACAATCTTGGCCTTCATCATCGTATCAATATAAGAAGTGAAAAGGCCACCTTTTCCACTGGCATCATTCTTCACCCACTTCTCATACTTGATTCCGTGGTACACCTCGACGATCTTGTATCCGAGGCTCAATGCTTTTTTCAGCTCCACGGTGGTGAAGGTTCCGGTGAAAGACCGTTCTTCGTCGGAATGTGTGCATTTCTCCTGATTTCCTTCCTTTGCGCACACTAAAATTGAGAGAAAATTTGTGAAAATGGAAAGAAAAACTCACACTTGCAAAGGAAAAACATCAGTCTTCCAGAGACTTTTCCAGCGATGACTGGAAGCCTCAAATCCCTCGGAGCCTGCAGCTTGCAGCTCATGAAGCCTTCAAAGGGAATTCCATCAGGAGAAACAATCGGGAGGGCGAACGTGCTTCTTTGAACATTTTCCGGCGCTCCAATCGGAAAAGCTTCGTGCTTCATGACGGTGGGGTACAGACTGACCACGTCTACATAGTACCCCGTACCGTCCTTGCAATCCACATACACGCGGAAGACTTCCGTACGGCCTCCAACAAGGGCACGTTGACACTGAAGCACATCGACGGCTTCGTAGCTGTCAAAGAAGTCAGCCATTTCACGATTGGACCGAAGTTCAGCCTTCACATCACATTCATATACGACACGGACAGGACATTTTCCGGATTCTTTCAGAGCTTTGATTCTCTCCTCATCCGCCTTCCAAATGTCCCGGGCACTCTTCTCGCCAATAACCGACTCTTCCGAATAAGTACAAGTATGACCATGATAGTAGCACCCCTGAATTTAAGAATAGTCAACTGAAATGTAAAGAAAAACTTACAAAAAATTCAATTATTTGGCCGTCAGGGTACTTCTCACATGGCGGAATATAACCATCCACACGATGATTTCCAATTTTTTCCTCACCATATGTTGTGGACATGTTTACTTGCACTTTCTCAGATTCACAAATCCAAGCCAAGTATTTTTGGCTCAGGATGGAATTGTTCATGGAGACGGAAGGTTTGGCATCCAACACAATTGGCATTTTCGGGTCCAGATGGTTTCGCCGGAAGACGAGGGCAGCAGCTGATGCGGCAGTCGTGGTCTCCTGAAGAGATTCAGAGTGTGAGAGTGAAAGAACGTACCCCCACTATAGAGAAATAGACGAAAAAGTTACCTCGAAGAGACAGACGTTGGTCATCTTTTCAAATTCCCTCTCGAAGAGTCCCATTGAGGTCGCCAGAATGTATACATCGTTATAGCAATATTTCAGCAACTCGTCATAAAAGTTGAAGACCTTTCCATCAGCCCTCTCCTTCTCGAGGAAGCTCTCCAATTGCTCCCGATGTTCTCTACTCTTGTTTTCCAGAGCATAGTACTTATTCTCCGGAATTGGTCCATTGTATTGGAAGTTCTCCTTCCGAATGAAATGGACTGGAAAGTCCCCCTTGAGCGAATCCACCTTGAAGGTCTTCCCTACCATCGATAGACTCATGGTGAGGTATTTCAACGAGTCAACGAGTCGCACTCCATTGTATTCCAGATAGACCAATTTGGTTCCATCCAGACAAACAGTAGGGGCGGCTTTGTTGCTCGCAATCAGAGCCTCCAAGATGAACTGACCATCGAAGCTAAAAAATTCAGAATAAAATTTAAAAATTTCAAGATTAAAATTACCCAGAAGCATTGTGCGCCACAAACGTGAAGCCTCGATGCTTATCATCAAACATCCATTCCGTAAACGTGGCCCCGACGTCGATGCCTTCGTCCTTAATCTCATCGATGACTTTCAGACGACCGTCCGGAGAACAGTTCGAACACTTTGAGTCTTCACCCTCGTCAGTAGTCTTCGGAATGTCACTCGAGCATTTGGGACAACATTTGACACAAGTGAAGAGAGTTGGAATTTGTCTTTTTGTGGTCTCACAAACACGGGTCTAAAAATACAAGTATAATTTTTAAATTATTATTGAAAAAAGTACCTCAACATCAAAAAATCCACGCTTCCGAGTCAACTTCTTTTCGTTTTTGATGGAAGGCATCATTGTGCAAGTATGGCCGGCTTGCTTCTTCTCTTGACATCTGTGGCAATAAGACTCTCCGCATTCATGTTTTCCAGTCCTCTTGTTGGTATAATAAGACTTTGAACACTTTTGACAATATTTGGTGTAGTCACAGCGACTTTTTCCACCATTTGGGCCTGGAAATAACGGTTTAAATAGTTCCAGACACTCAGAAACTAACCTTTCTGCAGATGATTCTTATAGCACGTCTCCGTCTCAAAAGTCACACAACAGACTGGACATCTTTTTGCCACGTCATTTTCAGTTTTTGGAGGGCAGTTGGGCTTTCCGCAAAAGCGATGAAGAAGGCGACAAGCATAGTGGGATTCAGCAGCCCTACTTCTTGAGAAACACAAAAAGCAATAATACGAAGTTTTTAGAAGACTGGCTACACTCCTCAATCCACAATAATGCCCATCAGCTAGATATAACACAATCTGCTTTTCTTTTCCAACATAGGGACCAGAATAATAAGGAAGAGTGGAGTTTTTGACAAAGACAATCAGTTGAAGCTGACCCGCAAAGCATTTTTCTTGGAACACAGAACAATCAACACTATCGAAGTCGTACATTTTGGTGATTCCCGCTTTCTGAGAACAAACAAAATGTATTTTTAGAACAAATTCTTTATTTTAAACCAACCTTTTTCAACTCATTGACCTCTTGGAAAACATCAAGGTAGCCTTCACGAACTTCATTCTTCAACAAACTTCTTCGATATCGGTTGTGTTTTTTCTTGTTGTCCTTGTCTTGCTTCCATTCTCGGTGACGAAGAGATTGTACTATGGCATGGACGAGGCAATTACGGGAAACTGAAAAAAAAAAAACAAATTTTAGAAAATTTCGATTTCGACCAACCTTTGTTAGGCATGAGATGATGTCGTTTTGGCAAAACCTCTTCAAGAATCTCGACATTGTCCAAGTCACCCAAATCTTCTTCATCACTCTCACTTCCTTCTTCTTCTTCTTCGTCCCTTTGCTTCTTTGTTGAGGGGAGACCCAGAATTTCTTCAATACCAAAACTTTTCCTTTTTCCTCCACTCTTTTTCGCTGGCGTGGCGACTTCACCTCCTTTGTTGGAGGCTTCTTCTCCACTGCCAGAAGGTGTGTTGAGGTAGGTGATGTGAATTGTGATACTGGGTTCCTCAAGCTCGAGCAAGTTTTTGTTGGATTGAGCCATGTCCTCCATACAGTCGGCAATGTCCCGTGGCAAAACATTTGCCAACTTCTTGAATGAGAGACCCACACTCTCCACAAGCTCCTCAGACTCAAACTTGACCCCGACTTTCAAATTAGCTGGGGTCATACCGGCAGGGATATGGGAGTCGATCAACTTCACGACGGCCTCCGAGAAAAGGTCCGGACCACTGGGGGAAGCGGTGAAAACCGTGGGAATGTCCACATCTAGACTAACAGTTTTTACACTATTCTTAAAACGTCCACCAGACTTAGCAACGAATACCCTTCTCACTTTCAGCAAAGCCCCGCCCACTTGGACCTATAAAAAGACTATAAAAATTGAAACACCCTCATTCACTCACGTTTTCAACCTCCTGTCCGGTGACCTCTTCGATTCCGCTCATTTTTCAGCTTTCTACTCTGAAAATGTCAATTCATCCACAAATTATTCCAAAGAAAGAAATCAACCAGTCTGGAACGGCTTACGTCATTCCGACCCAAACTGACTATTTCGATAATACGACGGTAAGGAGAAAGGAAAACTATTCAAAAATAAAAAACCACTTTCAGATACAAGAACAGCCATTCTTTGTAAATCCAGTGAAAACTGAGAAAAAGCCGGATACGTACACCTTCCATTTTGCGAAAGGATCCGCACCAGTCATCACCATCCAAAATCAATAATGATAATGGAGGCTCGGCTCCCAGAAGGAAGCCCCGCCCACTTTACACTTTTATCAATTTGCCCCCTTTTCCACCAAAATGGCCCCCTCCCGATGATGACTCACCCCATTTCCAATCAGTTTTGCACCATTTTGCTCAATTTCGTCTCCTCCTCGGATGAGTCATCGCGTCCATATCGCCTCCATGTCCCCCTTTCTTCAACTTACAAACCACTTCCCTCATTTTTCCTCATTTCCTGCATTTTTCAACTTTCCCCTCATTTCACCCAGTTTTTCAACTTTTTCCTCATTTCCTGCATTTTTCTGTAAAAATTGCCAGGTCCAGTTTCCCTATATAAAGAAAATTGAATCTTTCATTCCGTCTTCATTTGTCTCTTTGAGTATGCGTGTTTTCCTTTCTCTCTCTCTTTAAAAAGCCTGTTTCCGTTATAGAAATGGCCATCACCCGTTGGGACATGTCCAAAGCTTCCGAATCTGAGAAGAAAAGCTCTGTAAATGACGATTCAATGACTTTGAACGAAATCGTCAACGATTTGGCGAAGAAGAATCCATTCTTGAAGACCCCAATGAAGCGTCGTCGTGAAGAGAAAGAAGAAGTTTCCGCTGGAGAAAAACGCTTGGTAAATTTAATATTTGGAACAATTTTGATTTAAATATTAAATTTAAGGAATGGTTGAAAGAAAAAGCCAAGAAGGCAGTGATTCCAACGGAGCAAGTATCGACCTTGAAGCCGGAGCACATCTTTTTGGAGAATGGCCCCCTCATCATCCACATGTGTCTGGAATGCAAGAAGTTCAACTCCACACGCACCGTCACAAACCTCGGAGAGGGGAAAATCCAACTTCCACTCGGGCTCTGTACCATCTGCCGCTCCCACATTAATCGTCAACGGGCCGTCAAGTTTTTCGAGCACGAGCTTCCAGCCATCAAAAAAACGTATGATCTTTAAATCTAGTCTTTCATTAATTTTAAGTATATTTAACTTTAGGTACATTTTGATTTTTATTTTTAGGTTATAGATATATTTAAATTTGACTTTAGGTAGATTTTCAAGTGTATTTTAAGTTTAGGTGTGTTATATTTAAGTTTAGGTATTTTTATTCGATCCTGTATGTGTTTTTTCTATTTCCCTCTCTCCAACTTTCCTCCTTCCTCTTCCTTCCCTTTGTTTCATTTTTCTATTTTCCAACAATAAATTGGTGGTAAAATAGAAATGTGTTCTCCATTTAAACCACATACACACTACATCTTCCGTAAGCCTCTTTCGCTTTTTGGTTAACAGCTTTGTCTCCCAAAAATCAGATCCGGGATCGAACCTTCTTAGTGAAGGTTCTCTTTTTTATTTTTTGTTGTTGTATACAGACTCTCAAAATTATAACTTTTCAAAATTCTGAAGCATACGCCATCTTCCCAAACCCCCAAAATTCTGAAGCAATTGCTCACAATAAAATGCAAAAATCACTCAAAATATGCAAAAATGCAAAAATAATGGTAACAAATTATGAAATATCGCTTCGAGACCCAAAAATTCGAAATCTACGCAAAAATCCAGTCTAGAAAAATACCATTTCAATGATTTTCAGAAAAAAAAAATTTTGCGCTGGGTACTGTAAGGATGCGCTAAACTTCAAAGGGTATCAATTAACAACCGTAACCAAAACATCCCGCTCCCGTGAAAAGCGAAAGAGTATAGAAAACGAGGAGACGCAGAGAGTGGTCGTCTCGCGAGGGGAGCAAACATAGCGAAAGAGTGTGTGAGTGCGAGAGACGCAGACACGCCCTCCCCTCCCCCTTAGGCTAAGTGACCAAAGATCAAACTGTGTTCCAGATACCTTCCCCATTTCTCTCCAGGGGTCTAAACCACAAAACAACAAACATGTGTTCGTGGTGGTGGGGGTAAGAACGGAATGGAACACTGGCAGGTGATATCGAAAAATTATATTGAAAAAAACTATATTTTGGGAAGAAAAAGTATCACAATCATTGAAAATAAGGTTCTCGCTGGAAATACGAGTTTAGACTGAACAGCATTAGAAACTACATTTTACGCTCTAAAAACCACCTAACCAACTTATGGAACCCTGAGAAACGAAAAAAAAACAAGAAAACAACTCCCCAAAAGTCTGGAAGATTCTGGAAAAGCCACCCATACGAATGAAATGAACATGATATGATTTCTAAAGAACACAAGGACAAGTGGGCGGAGTCATCCTGCAAAACCCACGTTGTCTTTTCCCCTTTTTCTCTGGAATCTCTTTCATATGATTTTTGAAAATCGCCCTGTGAAGAGAGAGAAGGAGACATTGAGAAAAGAGAGCAGTAGGGGTGTTTTATGCAAAAATTTAAGAATTTTCGAGAACAAAGACAGATTTTCTCTATAAATGGACATTTCATGAAATTTTTTATGAAATACAAGAAGAAGCAAGGTATTACTTGAAGCTGCATGACTAGAAAAAGAAGGAATTCTCGGGAGTTTTGTTTTCCTCAGATTCCGATAAAAGAGCATACTAAAATTTTTGTTTTTCGAATCGGACATATTCTTATTTCAATAACACTTGAAATTCATCCCTTTTTTTAAATTATCATAACACCTCTTTCCCCCATTTTTCTCAATTCTCGGGAATTCTCCATCCCAATTTACTCTGCACTCTCTTCATCTCTCTCCCTTCATTTGAATTTTCGAAAGTCGCGTCTCTCTTCCTGAGAGACCCAGAGCGTCTAGAGACCACACGATTCTTGGAGAGCACCCAGACATTGCTCTGATGTCACAAAAAGTGAGAAGAGAGGCAATCTTTGAAAGTGAGCGGTGTGTGAAGAGGGTGGGAGACTTAGAGAGATGAGAGAGTATAGTTAGAGTAAAGAGAGTCTTGTTTACACTTTTTGGAATGAAGAGAAAGGGGGAATTTTTGATAGCCGGAGGGGAAAAAGAACAAATGGATATGATGAAAGTGTCAGGAAGGAAAAGGATAGACCTTTGAACTCTTGAAATGGGGGGAAGAAATGGACATCGGGAAAATCTTAAAATGCAACTGTAGGTTTATAATTTTCATGTTTTCAAGTTACGTTGACTTTTTATGTTATTCTTTGAATATTTGTATAATTTACAGTTTTTCAATGATTTTCGAACGTTTTCAACAAATTTGTCAGTTCTATGCTTATTCCACGATGTTCTTCAACAACTTTTTCCCTTTTCAATAATAATTTTCATACCGGAAACAAAAATTCAGACTATCAATAATCACTTTGATAGCAAATAAACATTAACTGATCTCAGTTTTATTGTCGGCGTTTTCAAAGCTGACATCAAATCAGAAATCAAAAGATGATGAACACCTTTTAATAAAATGAAAAATACATTGACATTCAAAAATTCGCAATCTTCTTTCATCCTGAAAGCGCCAAAGACCAGATAATATGTAAGCTGAAAGCGGAATTATATATAAGTTTCAAAGCATTTTAAAGATACTATGTTGTATATTAGTGGGAGTCCCAGAAGATATTTTACATAAACATAGCTGTATACCTTTAACCTTGCATAATATTGTACAGTACCGGTCAAAAGGTTGTAAACTTTCGCCGTTTTCAGTTGAAATGATCTAACTATGAGAGTGTGTCATGGTAATGCTAATTGTCCCATCAAGTAGATTGTTAATGAATTATACATATCACAAGTAGAGCTCCGTTTTTGTAGTCGACAATTTTTTGTACAAAAACTCCCTAGAGAGTTATAGTCATTTTAGGACGACAGCTCAAAAATCGCACTATTTTACACTGGAATTTGTCGATTTGAGGGAGAAATTACTTTGTCGATATGTCACTTGCTAGAGAGTGTCCGCACAAAAAAGTTGTCAACTACAAAAACGGAGCTCTACTTGTGATCTGTATAATTTATTAAAAATATATTTGATGGGATAATCAGAATTACCATGACGCACTCTCAAAGTTGGTCATTTTCCGCTGAAAATAGCCAAAGTTACCACCTTTGGACCGGTACTGTAATATCTTGGAAATTTCTCTAATAAGAATCTATTTGAAGAATTTCAGCGTCATTTTTAAAAGTTTTTTATCGCAATATACATTTAGAAAATCAGTGGGTACATGTAAGTAGGAAAATATTAAAATAATGTCAATAAAACAAAAAAACGTTACAGAAAACACCAGAAAACGGATTCAAGTCATTTTCACTGTTGATTCTCCACTCCAGATGGGAGGTGCTGCAATAGCTAGAGTGTCGGCGTTACCAAGTGAATTTCTTTGGAGTTGTGCTCCCACATAATCAATAGGTTCGATTTGGAACTGAAAACTATATTTTAAATTATTTTATGATTTAAAACTGGTCTGACCTTTGAAATTCCGTCGTGCATTTCTGTTAACGTATTTCTCATAATATCCAAACTGCTCTCCGCAATTAAAAAACAAGGCAGTGCAAAATCATCGACAGGATTCGAATTGTTTGCTGGCTGAATTCAAAAAAACAATTAAGTGAAACTACTATTAACCCTCACTAATGCATTTTCCTGTATTTCAAACTTCTTCTGGTACAAATTAATATCCGCATACAGTGCATCTATAGCTTTTTGCATCGTATCTCTGGCGTCTTTGGCCTCTTGCAATGGAACTTCTAATTCTGATCCATCTGGTAAATTGAAGTCACTAAGCAAGCAGGAGAAGTGCAACCATGACCTTTTTATGAAATCCAATTGAGGAGGAGATGTCTAAAAGACTATTATTGTACAAACTGCTTTAAAAACTGTTGAAATGTTAAATCAATAAAATTTTTGATTACAAAAACACTTACCAGCTTTTCTTTGTTTTTCATCTCTTTCATAGTTATCTCGATTGCTTTTTCTTCATTGTGGAATACATTCCGCTTGAAACTTTTGAAATTAGTGATTAGTTGATCACGGCTCTTTTTTAAATGTTCACTTTTGTTATTTTCTGTCATAGCGAGTAGTAATACAGCACCAAGTTTTACTGAAATTAGGATAATGATCATCAACGACTACTAGAAATAAAATGTTTGATTATTTTAAAAGATTATTGTAAAATAATACCAAATTATCAACATTAAGAAAAACTTACAATGCTGCCCTTCCACCGATTTCATTTTTTCTAATTTTTGCATAGAGATTTCGGCTTGTCTCCTATTCATAACCTCAATTTCTTTTAGTATCTCAATCTGGAACTCCTGTACTGCTTGATCAGATTCCTGAATTTTCTCTTGATGTCTCTTCCTCATTTCCTCTTGCTTCTCTTTCGACTCCATCTCCAGCTTCAAATTTGCCTTAGAGGCCTCTTTAATCAGTGTCTTTATTTTTTCTCGTTCTGAAAAATTAAATGCTTTGAACGAAAGTTCACAGAAAGTTTTGATTACCAGCATTTTGCAGAATTACGTCTTGTTCCAGTTTTGCCATTTCTTGTGCGCATTCTCTCATTTTCTCCTGCGTTTTTTTATTCAATTCGCTCACTGCTTCAGATATTTTTTGCTTTCCTTCCTTCAAGAGTTGCTGTTTCAATTTCTCTTGTTCTTCTCGATTTTTGTTTTTCTGAGCCTCCAAGTCAGCGACTTTGCTGCGAATCTCTTCCAGACACTTTTCCTTTTCCTGCTCCCGGAGATGATGCGTTCTTTGGCGTTCTTCGTCTATTCTCTGTTGATGCTCCTGCAGATAACAAAAATCAATAAAATACAAATACAACAAATGCAACTCACCAACTCAATTCTCAGTTTTTCATCGTGCTCCGCCTTAGCAATCTTTGTTAGTGCAGTTGTCAAATCATCTATACTTCCTTCTTTCAGCCTTGCCACTTTTGATTTCTTTGCTCCCATTTCTTAAGTTTCAGAAGTAATATATTTTAAACGAACAAAACAAATAACAGAGAAGTAAACATTGGTTTGAACCAAAGATTGTAGAAGAGATAACAAACATTTTTTCAAAAAAACTATTTTTTTTAAATCATCAGTAATTTGAAAACTTTATCAAATACGCTCCATTGAGTGTTTGTTTTTTTAATCTGTATTTACTCTATTGCTTCAATTCTGATTGTTTCAATTGCTTGCGAGCTAGAAGTCTCGAAAATGCGAAGAATCTGTTGATCGTGCCTTTCCAGTGAATTAATATCATCGATCTGGAAGTTCTCTAGGGTTTTGTGGTTAAAGGAGATGAGAACTTTAAGAAAAGTGAATCAAAATGCTATAAGAGCCAAAGTTATGACCGAACGCGCATGGGTACTAAACCGAACCGACTGCACCACCTGGCCGAGGGGGGTCTAAAGGGGTCGCTCACCCGTGATAAATGTGAAAAATGTTAGCGGGTTCTTTCTTGATTACACTTTTATTCACACTTTTTTACGTTCTCACCTCCCTAAAGCAGTCCGACTTACCGTGTCTGCAAAACCAGTAATCAACTTTTTCAGGTTAGTCGCTTTTGATATGAAATTCATTTGATTCGCCTGAAATTGATTGCTACAGGTCAAATTAGGACATTTATCTGCAGCTAGAGTCTACAAAATTCAACACACTCTCAAACTCACATTCAAAAAACCTTGAATTTCAGCAGTACAAAAAGTAATACTCCTTATACTTTTTTTGAGCTGCCTTAATGTATTTTTCAACTGATTTACTTCTTCGCTATTTTGCCCAATTTTTGGCAAGATTTGTTCTATCTCTTGAATATCTGTGGACATGTCCCTGAACCGTAGATGCAGTCCATTCAGATTACTGATCAAGTGAGTCCTTTGGATATTCTCTAATGTTGAAGACTCGTCAATTGGTAATACCGATACAATCAACTCATTAAAAAATGAGCTAATATCAGTACTCAAATTTTGCATCTCTGATATTTTTGAATTGATTTGTATAATCTCTCCGTTTCTCATGTTTAGGATAGCTGCACTCATTCTGCATTTTTCATTGTTGATTTCCATTAGATGGATGGCACGTTGCTGTTTGAGGTCCTGAACTTTATACTTAAAAATTAATTGATTGGTAATCAACCTCTTCATTATGTCTTATTGCCAGCTGATGTTTCTCTTCCATAGCTTCTTTCTTTTTGTCCATATTCTGTTTTTCAACATTTTGAAATTCAACCGTATATTCTTCATCTTTTGCTGCTTCTTCTTGAACGAGTTTAATTTGCAACTCTTTAGTTTTTTGACACTCGGAGATTTCTGTTTCATCTACATTTCTGCATAGTTCCTTTAGAATTTGTTGGTTTTGAACATGGCTCTGTAATAGAGTCCGAAGTATGCATGCTTAGTGATGTACAAAAAAACAGCCACGTAACGTACTAGAGGTTGTTAGACGTACTGTCAATACTTGCGATATGTACTGATCAACGTATCGCACGTACTGTAAAGATAAAAGTTGCAGCTTTGAGCTGGAAAATATTATTTCAGATCTCGCAACTAGAATATGTGATTTGAAATTTTTCTACAGATTATTACAATCACTTACATGCTCTGCTTCCTGAGCTTTCCTCTTCCACTCCATTCGCTCCGTCAATTTTTCTTTTTCCAATATTGTTAATTTTTGATTAATTTCATTTTCAGCTTTCTTTTCGAGTTGTACAATTTGTTCACTTGTTTTCATAGCTTCATTCAATATTTGAGAATCCAAATCTGAAAGAAAATAAGAGATTTTAATTCGAAATATATCAAAATATCACAAATAAATGTTTGTCATATTTTATCAATGAATGAATAAGTAAATGAATACTCCAAGATTTTAACCTGAACTGACCATTTATTTCCTGCCTTGCAGACTCTCTGATATTTTTCAATTCTACATTCCTTTGATCAGCAATTGCACGAATTGCAGCTGCAGATTCAGTGGAGACATCACTCTCGTATTTACTGTAAAATTCAGATTAGTTGTATAGTGAAAATGAAACATACAGCAAATTCCTCTCTTTTTCATTTTCAGCCATTCTAAGATTGTGTTCTTGTCGTCTTGCCAAATCACGTCTCACACCATTCTCAGTTTTGAATAGTAACATGATGAACCTGAAAACTCTATGTACATTCAGCAAAAAAGGGTCAAGTGCTGAAAAAAGCAAAAATAATCGGCAATTGAGTTTGGTATTTATACTATTCATCCATTGACTCATTCATATTGCTAACTCTTAAAAAATGGGCGGAGATTTACACTTCTTATCGTGCGTTTCAAAGCTTCAAAACAGTTAAGAGTGAGCAAACTCACTGCGATTTTGAAACATTGTTGACGAGTATGTGAGAATTTTTCCTGCTGATAAGTGTCCATTTTACTTGTTTAGAATTTTTCAATTTTTCACAGATTCAAAAGTTTCAGATCCTTGAAATGTTTAGTTGGCTTTCATCGAAGAGCTCATCATCAGGACCACCTGCCACCAATGACATGAAAAAGGTTGACCAGTTAGTGAGAAAAATTGAGATGTACTTCGACCGTCAACATGATAGACTCACGGTGGGAATTTATTTTGTTTTCTCAATAGAGTTTATCATTTGAGCGTAATGATTTCAGTATCCGACGGATCGAGAACTCACCAACAGAAAGCAATACCTCACTGACAGAATATCAACTTTGGATTGGAAGCAGGTAGAAATAGTGCAGGACTTGATTTTCATACTGGATAGCAAAGAAACAAGATATGCATCGATGCCGATTCAAAAAAGTCAGGCGTTTGAGTGGAGTAACAAGTGAATGAATTCATTTTTCCAGAAACCTTCAAAAAACCAAGTTATTCCAACTGTAATGATGAAGATGTTCTTTACAGTGACGTAAAAAAAAATTTCGCAAGACCATCACCAACAAAGTTATCGAGTAAGTGTCTGATGTTGAAAACAGCAAAATTAAAGCTTTTTAACAAACAAAATGCCATATGCGTCATTTTAAACCGACTGATAAGAACTGAGCGTTCGGTTATGATGTTCTCACAATAAAACATAAATTTAAAAGTGAGCAAGAAAAATTATAACACCAGTTTTTTTTTCAGCTTTACCATTTGGATACACTTCTCCTCTCTACAACTCCAACTTTTCATCTCAGAACACCAACTCTGTAAGGATAAAGACAATTAATTGTTTGATTTTTTTTGTTACAGAAATATGTGCCAACCGTGGGATGCTATAATTCCTCAATACCAAAAAGAGCATCTTCTCCAATTTCAGACGACTCACGTAAGTTATTTATTTCGTGGTTGAATTATTAGAATTGTTTCAGCACTATTCTCATTTGATCTACCTTTAAAACCGTCCAATGAGTTGGCAGAATTTAACCAAAAAGAAAATATACTGAGAAAATATGACCATGAACATTCCCAAAAACAGTTCGAACAAGAACTGAAAAGTTTGGAGCTAAAAAGCAGAGAGAACAAATTGGAAATGGATAAAAATGCGGAAGAACGAGAAAAACTTGAGATCTCAGAATTCAATGAAAAACGAAATAAGCAAAAAGAAGAGCATGAAAAAGAGATCAAAAAGCGAAAACGGGAAATGGAAAATTTTCAGGTTCTTTTACTGAAAGACTTGAAAAAAAAACATATCGTATTAATTCCAGAGAGAAACAAAACGGCTCCAAGATGAATACAAAAGTGAATGGAGAGCAAATACATCAGTGTTCATAGACTGTGTTTTAATGAAACAAAAGTTTGAGGAAAAAGAAGAAGAGTGGGCGATTTGGTTAAAGACTTTGAGGAAAGCTGTGGATAATTCAAGGTTGCGATTCGCCATATTTGAATCCAACATTGAAATTTTGGATACGGGCGTTGAAGATTATGATGGTCTTTTAATTGTGAGTGAAAAACTGAGCGATAACTACTAAAATATAAACTTGTTATATAATTCTCTTTTTTAGAACGAGCTCAACTATCTTTATAGCTCAACTTTATCCGTCTACGATGTAGCTTATGATCATTGGGCAACTGTCAAACAGCTATTTAACCGATTTCCAGAAAAAGTTTTTCTTGGAATACTTTGTAATAATCTTGTGGATACTTGTAACCGGATATACACGGTTTTAATTCAAATTGACAATTACAAGGTTTGAAAATTGTTTTTATCTAACTTCAATTATATAACTTTCAGATCAACAAAGCTTCACTCTACCACGTTCAACAAGCATTCATTAGTTTGAATAATATGGAGATACCAAATACAACCCAATTGAGAGAGCAAGCTCAGAGAGAAAACTCGTACTCCCTGAAAACCGGCAAAGATCCCCTTGTCTATGAAAGAAAATCCACTGTAAAAATTGAAGAAATGAGTTAAACTATTTCTATATTTTGTTCGTGAACACTTTTTGATTGTTTTTTTTACACAAGAGCAGTTCCTAAGATATTGTCAAACTGCTCTTATCAGTACTCTTGTGTGTATTTTTGAAGATCAATAAATAAAGCACATAAATTGCATTTAAAATTAAGAGTGAGCAAAAGAAAAAATAACTAACAATTTTATTTAGAAATTCATACGGAAAGGCCTGATTGGGACACACAAATCTATCGGAATTTTTTGTGTTTTGAGATTTTGGGTTAAAAAAGTTAGTTTAACATATACAAATTTAAAAAAAGTAAAAACACCGATATTAGAATTTGATCAACTGTCACGAAGCTGTAGTACTGTAGGAGTACGGTATATAAAATGTCTTCATATGGTCTAGCGTGTTGCTCCTCTTTCACCCCTCTCTCTCAAAAATTGATAAGAAATATTTTCGGCAGTTTCAACAATTTTTCTTTTTCTTGCTTTTTTATTTCAATTTAAACTTCAAAATGTGGTCGTTGGAAAATGTCATAGGATCAAAGACCCAGGATTACGAATTGGAAAAGTCAAAATTTGAACTTGAAAGGAGCCTGCATGAAACTTTCAAAATGTTGATTATTGAAGAATTGGAAATGGAGAAAAAAGAGAAAGTAAGTTCCTTATAGCAAAGAATAATAATTCTATACTTCCCTTTTAAGATAAATTCTCAAAAAAGTAACTTTGAAGCTCTGAAGACTGAAGCATGCCGTAATACTATTTCACTGCTGAAACTTCGTGACGACTACGTTCACATCCTACATTTGAACAATTCAATTGAGTACTTAAAAGAATTGCATTTAGAGGCGATCCAAATTTTTAATCGATCTATCCAATACTTGGGATCAAAAAGAAAGGAAAGTAATCTAACCGTTTTAAGAAGTTACCTTGAAGAATTGGAACTATTGATGAGAACAATAAAATGGCAAGTCCAAGAAATCGAGAGAAACGGTAAAAATGTGAGAAGTTTCCATGGAGTTGGAAAATTGCAGAGAAGCTCTGATTATGTAGAGAAATGGATTTGTGTATTTCTGTTGCAGATTAAAGTGAGTACTTTTCTGAAAGTTTGGAAATTTGAACAACTGTTATGTTCTGTTTTTTTAACTGTTTAATATAAATTGCTACTGTAAAAAAAACTACAATAATTATAATTTCCAGAGAAACCGCATAACCTGGAACTTTGAAAAAGTGGACAAGTTTACAGAGGAAATGAAAGTTTTCTGCAGAAATGTAAGAACACAAGTTGGCAGTGAAATAATCGTTTTTATGTTTTAGATTTATCAAGTGCAATTTGTCACATTGAACTACAAAAGAGTACGTGAACAGTTCATAGGAAGACAAGAGATAACAAGATTATAATACTTTTCGATTGTTAAATTTATTTTATACTATATCTGCCAGTGATTAGACCACTAAAGATTGATAATATGTAGCTATTGTATCATCGAATCGTCTGGACATAGGAATGTAGAGCTGAAATAAAGTTTCTTTAATTTTAAAAATTTGTTCAGCAAGATGAAAACTTACAAATTTAACCAACTCCTCCAAATGGGACACCAAACTCTTGATGTGAATGTATTTAACTTCCAAATCGTTCTTTCTTCTCAAAATGTTCGCATTGAACCCAAAAACTTGGTTCCAAATTTTTCTCGAATTCTTTCTATGAATTTCAAACTCAATAATAAATTGCTGAATGCTGGACTGAATCTCATTGGATTTTTCAATTATTCTTTTTTGGAGCATTTGGTAGTCGAAAAATAAATCTTCGTGAATAATGATTTGTAGATTTTGGGCAGAGTTGGAGAAGTTCTGCAGGGCACTGACGGCATCAAGAAGTTGTGTTGGTGGGGGCTGCAAAAATTGAGTAACAATTAATAAAGGAAAAACAGAAAGACAGACAACGAACATAACGCCAACATTTAAAAAATTTTAACCAACCAATTTCAAATTACCGTACGTTCCATCCTGCAATAATTTGTTATCGACGAAATGCTTTTGAAACTTTTGAAACTGTCTGGCAAGGCGAAGACAAGCTATACGAAACTCATCGAATGTCAATTCTCCACTCCAACGTTTCATTATTTTGTATAAATTGGTCACTGGAAAATAAACTCTGATCAAGTTTTTCTAGGCTTAGTAACTCACAGTTCATGTGACGAAAATCGAATTTTTCCTCTAGAATTTTGATTTCCAAATAATTGTAGTCTTTCAGAATTCCAGACCTCGTTTTCTCACTTTCCAGCATAATTTTGCCATTGTCTACTTGCAAATTCCATAGTTTTTGTTGATAAACTGCAGCGATTTGTTCTTCTGATGCCATCCTAGAGATATATCAGCATCAAAAATTGACGATTTTGACGTGTTTAGGTTTTTTGTAATTAGCAATAAAAACTGACAAACCCCCTGTTGGATGTTGTTTAATTTGACTGATAAAAAATGTGACCAGAGAGAAAGGAAGTAAAATAGTTCTATGCTCCATATTCATTCTGATAAGGAATATTACACTATTCTATGGTCTTACAGAATTGTAAACAATGAAAACTTTCTCATTGTCGTTTTTACTCTCCGCGTTCTTATCTGTATAATTTTATGACTCTGTTGGTTTCTACTCGACGATGAAATTGAAACGTACACCAATTGACAGAATTGTGATTAAACTGATGTTTATGTAATATAAAACGAAGAAAAATTAAAGTTCCTCTATTTGCACAACAGACGCATCGCTTCGATAGACTGCTGGCTTCCCAATGTTACAGTAATCGTCCCATTCTGCTTCCAAAGATTCATTCTTGAGTTGCCATGTAGAAGGAATATTGAATACGTGCAATTGACCGAAGGATTCACGAATATGTTGGAGTGTGACTGGAGTGTTCTGTAAACAAAAACAAAAGCAAAATTATAGTGCAATAAAAACTCACATGAAATTCATCGATGCTCCTCATTACATCACATAATTTATCACAAACCGTGACTAGATATTTTTGAAGAATAAAAAGGAAAATTCGAGTTGGAAACTTCTCACATAAAGTTCTCACGTCTAACCATGCTTCATATACACGGTCGTAAGCGTTGTACGTCAAATTATGAAGTATGGGTAGTTGCTCCTAAATATTATTAACATAAGCTTCAGGCGGAATCAGCAGTTTTACCATCAAAATTTCCGTTTCCTCGACTATCATCATTTCATATTTTTTGAAGGAAATTAAGGTTTCGAATTGGGAGAATCGGGTTTTCGCAGTGGATATTTCATCTTTCATATCTTCTAGCCATGCTGACCATGAGTCTTCCTCTTTTACAAAATGATGCTTCAAGTGGACACATTGTATGAATGCTGCTGTAGTGGCTTCCCATTCACTTATACGCTCTTGTCGAAGTCTTTCGGTTTCCTTCTGTAAGTTTGAGTTTTTAATGTTTCCGAAGGATTCCATATAAAAAAGTTTACCTCATATTCCGCTCTATCTCTTTTTCCATCTAGGTTTTTCTGGCGAGTTTCTTCTGAAATTTTGCTCAACTTTTGCTTGAATTCCAGATTATTTTTTCTAAGGTTTTCTTCCTGCTCATTAGCCTTCTGAATTTCCAGTTTGATACCATTCAACAACGAATTTCCCAATTTCTCGTTAAACTGTTCTTGGCTCAATTCTGGAGCAAAATCTTCTGGGTCGTAGCCATGGTTCTCCCTTTCCCACTCTGTATCATCATTTGATTCTTGTGTGTTCCAGTTTGGAGTAGACGGAGAAGATAGAGGAGAGTCTGAACTTTGCCACTTTTTGGTCGGCACTATCTTCTCTAGCCCATCTCGAATGTTTCTCATTCTTTTGTCGTAATCTGCATGGATGTTTGACAAGTTCTAAGAACAAGATAAACAACAGCCACGAAATTGAAATTCAACTAACTGTTTGAAAATTTCTGGTTGTTGCATTTGAACAAGATGGACTAGTTGTATTCGAAAATTCTTGCGTGGCAGGTTCTGCAAAAAAAAAGCACATTCATGTTTTTGACTGGTTTTAATAATAATTACCTTCCCATATGATGCGTGTATGAAGCGGTTCTTGTATTACTGAAAATAGGGAAACGTATTCAAGTGAAAGAAAAGATAAAGAGCAATACCATCATTTTTGAATTCAGTGGTTGAGTTCCTGATCAAATCCACAGCTCTGATCATTAATTCAAGTTGAATAACATCAACGTCATTAAGTTTTTCAGACAAGCTCTCTCTTAACTTATTAATGTTTCCTGACTCAAGACATTTCTAAAAAAATTAAATATTAGAAATCGATTTCTTAGAAACATTACCCGTAGCGGACCATTCGGTTCTTTTTTCAACGTTATTATTGCCTCTTGCAGTTCCGCGAACCCTTTTTTCAACTTTTTCTCCCATTTTGGCACAGTTCTCAGCGAGAACCAACACATTATCTGAAGTTCTCAAAATATAGAATTAGCGGTGATTGTTTGTTGGAAAATATTTAAGAGTGAGGAAGAAAAGCGGAAGTTTTTAAAATATTTACGCAACATTTCTACGGGGATCAGAGTTTCCGAAAACGTTTACTGATTAGAAATTTTCACTTAGGAATTTTTTCATTGTTTACTATGTCTTTCAGATTGCTTCACCTTATCAATTCTTTCCGAGAACCTTTAAAACCACCCCTTATCTTGGTTTGACCAGTATATTTCTTGTCAATTAACCACTGAATTTTGTTTTTTTGTCCGTTTTCAAAGAGTAACATTGAATAAATACTGTTTTAATGTTCAATCCAAAATCTCTCTATAAAGTTTTTTTTAGGAAAAAAACCAAAAAAAACGGATGATTTTCAGAATGGCCGGCTTTTTCTCTAGCGCGGCCGGCAGAGTTGCAGACTTGTTTTCTTCGGAAACCGGAAATCTCCAAACTCAATTAAATCGGGAAACCCAAAATGAACACAGCAAAATTGTGGCAGAGAAAAATAAACGGCTGAGGTGACACTTAATAGTTTTTTACTCTAAATCTGCAATTCCGGTATTTTCAGCGAGTTCAAAAAAAGCCAACTGGAAAAACAACAACAAAAAATAGAGGATCTACAAATACAAAGAAAGCGAGAAATGGATTTAGTGCAAGCGAAAGCTAGACGAGGCATTATAGGTGAGATTCGAAATTTACATTTAGGAATCAAGTTGCAAAAGGTAAAACAAAACAAGGTCTACATTCCCCCCTTTAATAAACGGGATTTTTATGTTTCAGAAATCACAGAGAAGATTGAATCGGATGAAGCTAAACTGAAAGAAGATAATAAAATTGAGATGAACAAAATTGATGCAAATAACTTAGAAAAACTGGGAAAATTGGAAGCAGTAATGACGCAAAAGATTAAAGAGATTGATGATAATTATGGACGTTTGAAAAAAGTGAGTTATCAACCAAGAACATGCGGTAGTGTGTTGATAATATAGGACCTGAAAACGCGAGAGGAAGAACTACTTAATGTCCGTCAAGAGCAAAGAAACCAACAAATAGCCGATATTAAAGAAATCGAAGCGTTGTATGAGAAGTTATCACAATCTCGAGTTGACGTCAGAGACAAGCAATTTTTGGAAATTTTGAGTGCTACTAAAGAAAACTATGAGGACGAGTACAAAATGGAAAAATGTATCAATGATGAAGACAACAAAAATTTTCAGTTGGTAGGTCGGTCTAAACAACGATTTCAAAGAAATTAACAAGTTTCAGAAAGTCCAACAAAACAATCATCTAGGCGCTCGGAGAATTGCTCAGATGGAGATGTTGCTGATGGAGCAAGTGAAAAAATTAGAAAGTGACCAAAAAGATAGATTGAAGATGGAAATCATTAGATTATATTCTCTGAAACATACAATGCAAGAAGCGATCAATTCAATTATTATGACTGGTTTCCCAACTAAGAAAAATGAAAAAATAAAAGCACAGAAGCATTTGGAGAGCGTTCTGGCTCAGATTTATGGGTTATCCGCTTACATGATAGTTCTCGAGAGAAAAGTGGCAGAGATAGGAGATCTTGATGAGATGAAGAGGCAGATTGTGACTGTAAAACAAGGAATTACTAAAAGTGGAATGGCTATAGCAACACTTTTGAAAAATTTGAAGGTGAGACTGGGTGAATAATATTATTTGTTTCAAAATTCAGCATTCAGAAAAGGGAAGAAGAACACTGGAGAACCTCTGGACAACTTTTCATCCAAGAAATGACAATAGTTTTTGAGAGCGTAAGTTGTACAGATAACACATGCCTCGATTAAAACTATTTCAGATAAATACAATTACGATGATTGATTCAGGAAAACGTGATATGAACAAAGCATTACAACTCAATATTCAGAAAGTAGAGATCCCTAGACAAGAAGCGATTGCTCAGAGATAAATTTTTATCATAAATTTTTAAGAAAAATAATTTTTCTGTTTGTTTATCCAGTGGGTTTGCTCCCCGTACTCTTTTTGTTTTGTCTTATTTTCATTTTGTAATATTTTTAAATAGGCTTGGATTTTTAAAGCTCATTGGTTGCCGACTTCAGTGGTTAGAGCATCACTAAAAAGTTCGATCGTATTAATTTTTCCTGGATCGTATTAATTTTCTTCACTTGTCGGTAGTTTTTGTTAGCTAAACAGCCCGTTCCGGTAGAGAACAATTAAAACATCTCTGCTTTTCTGATACGATTTCGACAAATTTACTCGGTGACTTTTCTATCCTGAGGAAAAAAGGATTTCAATATGAGCAGTTTTCAATTCACTAATCGAAACTGTATTCATTTTTTCTGCTTTATCTAACATACTATTTCAAAAGAACAGGAACTTTTAACTCTCCTTTCTCCCTCTTCAAGAGGCGAGTCATCTTTCAAATATTAATGTCAAACTTCGGCGACAATGCGGTCTCCCTTCTCTGAATATGGCAGACTGAGACCATGTTTTAACAAATCCTCATCCTAGAAATTATTACCTTTTGATGGTAACTGATCAACGATAAAGTTACTTATTCACAAATCACCATCACTTTTTGAGTAGTGTTTTTTCATTCAATTTATTTCTATTAAGCATCCGAAGTCTCAGAATGAACTGTACTAAACACAGCAAATCACTTTTTTGGCTTCAGACTGAGAAAGCCTTACCAACTCTTTTACTGAAGCTTAGAAATTTGGAAATTTTCCTATTCAAATCTATAAAAAATTAACCTAAAGTACTACTTTTAAGTTTTTGACTGATCGGCAGCGATGCCGCCTCGCCCCCAAAATCTTTCAAGATTGTTTCTCATATACACGGAAATCTTCTCTTCAGTCTGGTTTGATCTGAACTGTTCTGCTTTCTGATTTTTTCCTCGAAAATACTTCAAAGCTATTCTACATATTTCTAAGTGTGAAAGTTAGACAGCCGGTAAAAATGGAGTACAGTAATGGCCATAAATCGAACAACTTTGACCGTTTTTCAGTTAAAAATGTCCAACTTTGAAAGGGTGTCCATAAAGAGATTCTATTCCAGTTTAGATGTCCTTTGAAACCTCGAACGTCCCTTAAAACACTTAAACGTTCTTTAAAACACTTAGACGTCCCTCAAAACATTTAAACGTTCTTTGGGGTCCCAAAAATGCTCAGAAATGTTTAGACGTCCTAAAACCGTTTAGATGTCCCTTGAAGTCCCAAAATTTTATTTAACCAATTAGTCGTTCAAAAAATATTTGGACGTCCCTTGAACTTTCAAAACCAAGAGCTTGCTGTGACACCTGGAAGTAGTGATTGCCTAAAAACAAAAACGTCCTTGAATCTTGACATGATAATGGCTCAGCACCCGGGAAGTAGTGGATTCCTTAACACAGAGACATCCAGCATCTAGCTTAAAGTTATGGAAAAAAATGCAAGCAAGCATCAGTGTGTCTATGTTTTAAGGAAACCACGTCTAAACATTTTATGGAACTTTTAAACGTTTTTTGGGACGACTAAATGTTTTTGGGACGTTTGAACACTTGAAAGGAAGTCTTAGCTTTCGGAAAAAATTTAGGGCATGACAGGGCGTATAAGTGTTTTAAGGGACCTTTTAGTGTTTCATGGAACGTTCGAGTTTTCAAAGGATATCTAACCTGGAATAGAACCAAAAAAATTGTTTAAAACCCACGCATTTTTCCTGACAATTTGAAGAAATAAATTCATTTGAAGAATGAAAAAGTTCTATAACTATTTTCCCCGTGAACTCCTATTTCCCTATTTCGGAAATGAAAGCCACTGAAAGGCTTGAAAACCACTTTTTCTCACGTAGTGACCTAATTTAGTCACTATTTTAACTAAAAAAATAGACGGGCATCATCCGGGACAAATTTCCAATCGATCTGTGTAAATTTCATTGAAAACGGTTCAGTACAGAAAGCGCTAGAGTCGGCGACAAACGGACAGACAGACGGATCTGTTGAATATTATTAGTAAAGATTTCTCATATAAACTTACACTCTAATAATGTTTTAGGGTTTAAAAAATTCTGAAATTGTTATATCCGTGAGATATAGAAACCTGGCCTAGCACCCTAGTTCACGTGCTCTACTTATTGAACTTGTTATTTCTTATGGAAATCAGTTTGTAAATGATGTGTTCTAAATAACTCGCTCACGGCTCGATTGCACAAACGCAACATTGCCGATCAGGATGAGATGTTGGCCGACGGATGTTGTGAATAAACTGGAAATGAGAATCGCTTACGAAAATCACTTACGGCTCGATCGCACAAACCCAGCAGAAATCTTGAATAGCTTTAGGATTTTTCAAAACTAAATGAAAGAATGAAGTTTTTAATAAAATCATTTGTCGGAGAAGACATTGTTTATTTCAGACATGGGAAAATTGAAAATTCTTTTAAAAATCAATTTAAAAAAAGCATTTTATTATTCCAGTTTTAGCACTTTGAAAGTACTACTAGTCAATTGTTGTAGAGCATCATCGAGATTTGCGTTTATGAATCCAATTTCATCGACATCTTCTGAGAAGTTATTGATAGAAATTCTCAAGTTCTCAACATGTTTTTGTTCCCAAGTGGACGGTTTGATCTGGAAAAATAAACTTTACGGTTTTTTTTCACAGAGATACATAATGTCAAAAATTCTACCATGCTAATTTGTAATTTGAACTGCTTCACCATTTCTTCCATTCCTGCCTCATCTTCCTCTCCACAGGCCCTCATGAACTTCAAATTTTCATACATAGTTTCATATTGGGAAATCATGGCAACCCGTTTCTCGGCGTCCTGAAGATTGTAAAATTAGTTAACGGTGCCATACAAACAACTCACCATGATCTTTCTCACAAAGAAATTAATCCACTGCTTTGATAATGAAATATTCTCGTTTAGCTGTCCAGTTCCATTGAAACTATTCAAAATCGAACCATTCGTTTCTACTATCTTTAAATGGTTTTCAATATCTTTCATCTTCAAATTCAAATACTCCACACCAACTTTCGCCTGAGTAACATCTTTGTCGTCTTCAATTATTGACTCCAAGTTTTCCGACACTTCCCGAAACTTTTCCGTAAAATCTTCTTTTAATTCTCGGAGGATTTCGATAGAGTCATTGAACTTGTTTATCTGATCGGTTTCTTCTCTTGTCTTTTGAAAACTGTTCAGGGCTGACAAGGCGTGTTTTTGTTCGGATTCTAGATTTTGACGGCGGATGTCAATCTGAAAAAATTGTCTTATAATAATCAGTAATTTGTTTCAGTTAAAGTCTGAAGAACAAATTAAATATTTAATTTTAAACAAACTCAAGAACACCCGATTTGTTGAGTTGAATCCGGCACTCAGTAAACTACAGTACCGGTCAAAATGTTCTTAACTTTGTCCGTTTTTAGTTGAAATTGTCCAACTTTGAGAGTGTGTCATGGTAATACTAATTGCCCCAACAAGTAATTTGATGAATTATATTAAAAGTAGAACTTTATTTTGGTAGTTGACCACTTTTCAGTTAGAACACTCCCTAGCAAGTTACATATCGACAAAGTAATTCCTTTCTCAAAACGACGATATTCAGTGTAAAATAGTGCAATTTTAGAGCTGTCGTCTTGAAATGACCATAACTCTCAAAAGAGGGTCCGTACAAAAAATTGTCAACTACAAAAATGGAGCTATATTTTTGATCTGTACGATTTATAAAAAATCTACTTTATAGGACAGTCAGAATTACCATGACAAACTCTCAAAATTTCTTTGAACTGAAAAACGCCAAAGTTTTCAACCTTTTGTCCGGGTAACTTACTCGGAATCCGAGGAAACATGTCTTAACAATAGTCTTCTGCAAGTTTAACTCACTTTTTCCAATCTCTTGATACTTTCTTCTTCAGTATTTGATTGAAGTGTGGCAGCTACTAGCTCACTCATCCTTGGAAGAATTGATATTACTAGAAACAAGTATAGAATTTGTTTGACAAGAATAAACCAACCGTAAAAGAACAACATTATTTTGAATTCAATTGGAAAGTGACAGGTACTTCAAATTGATTGGCTTGTAACCAGGGTTAATAACTATTAAAATTACACAATTACAGTAATCCCACTTTATTTTATTTCTTACAAAATTATCCCAAAACAAAATTGAACATTGATTTATTCCGTTCCCTTGGTCAACTCCATAATTGCTGTTAGCAAGTAACGGATTTTTTTCATCTCGTCATCATCCTCCTCTCCTTCTCCCAATAATCCACTCAGATCGGAAAACATGTCCCTCATACTCTCTACAAGATTTTGAACACTTTCATCACTTTGATCTCTCTCCAAAAGTCCACTAAAATTAGTGATAGTGCCCATTAGATCTGAGAGCATGTTCATTTGCTCTTCTTCTCTCACTATCTCAGTTTGTTCTTGGAGTTGTTTGTCGTTCAGTTGACTATTACGATCTTCAACTTCGGTTTCAAGAACCTCTGTTATTTGTTTGTTTTTTAGAGCTTTCTGAGCGTTTTCTGTAGTGATTTGTGGCATTGCAGACGACAATATTTCTAATTGATGGCAAATTACTCGATCGAGACGCTTCGTGGCAGGGATGTCAAACTGAATTGGGTGTTTATTCATTTTTTAATCGCACACACTAACCATCGGAACCAGTGTATTCAACTCTTCTATATTAACTTTTGCAGTCTCGTAGTGTTCTTTTATTCCATCCAACTTTGTCAGCTCTCCTTTTTCCAGAGAAATTTCGATTTCCATTATGATATCCGTGATTGTGGATCGCAAGTCTTCGCTTTTCTCGACCATAACTTCTAGATCAGTCATTAACTCCGAGGAAACTTCCTTGTCATTAATTATTGTAAGTGATTGAAGGCAATCACTAAACTTCTGAAGAGCTTCCGAAGCATCCATCAATTTTTCAGGTTTCTTCTGGAACGGAAATAACAGAGTTGCCTTTAATGTTTGAACGTACCAGTTTAATTTCAGAATTACCAAAAACTGTTTTCACATCGTCATTAAAAAGCTTATGAAACTTTTCAAATTGCCTGATTAGTTTTTGACAAGACGAGCGAAATTCGTCGAACCGTTCTTTTTCAGCCATAGCCAATAGTATTTCATTGACGCTGTTCACTGAAAACTCAGACATAACATTTACTTTTATAAATCTTAAAATTCTCACATTTCATCTGGCAAAAAACCATTTCTTGATTCAAAAGTTGAATTTCTTTTTCACGCAACTCCTTCATCATTTTACCTTTCTTCTGTTGTAACTCTAGCATCTTTTTAGCATGTTTTTCTTTTTGTTGTAAAAGATTCAGATGTTTTTCTTCTCTTCTCAGATCAGTTGCAGTTTTGATCATTGTGGAGTTTTCTGAAGATTGTGACCTCAAAAATAGAAGAAATCACAGTTTTGCATACATAGATATAAGAACAGTTCCAAGAAGTCTGTTTAAAAAAACACAAATGGGTAATATATTTCATACGAATATATTCATGTTCCAGCAAAACTGATGATTAAAAGTTTCTTATTACTGAAAAATTTCTTGAATAACAATTTTCGAGTTTTTGTACACCTTTGGTTTTTCAATAACTTTATAATCCTCCAGTTTTGCATTTTTCGACAGATCCCTGAGTTGCACAGTTGTCGGAATGTCGTGCGTGCTTAGCTCTCGAAAAGATTGATAAATTTGGTCAATAGGTTCTTTCCGGATCTGAAAACTGTTCAACTAAAAAAATTGGTCAATGTTTGTCACTATTTTCTGACTATCGATATTTACCATTCCACTGTCAATAACTTCTAAAACGTTATACAGCTTGTTGGAAATGTCCACAAATCGCTTTTGTAGTATCAACAGAAACATTTTGTCCGTCACTTTCTCAGCCAACTCACTGACAGAACACCAAGCTTCGCAAACCATTTCGTGAGCTGGTAGAACTGATTTGTGCAGAGATGTGAGCTCACTCTAAATAAAAACTAATTAACAAACAGGATCAATATAATACTAATACCATTAATATTTTCTCATAGCTGGCTCCACTTTTGTTGATACTTTCAGTAACTTTTTCAAACAATCGGAATCGGATTATTACATTGGAAATCGAAATTTTCAAAGACTCCAGCCACTCAGCCCAGGATTTCTCTTGTTCTTTAAACTGTTGCTGGAGTAGAATGTAGTTGTAGAGAGCAATTTGATTGGCTTTCCATTCATTTATACGTTGTTCTAGAAGTCTCCTTGTTTCTTTCTGAAGTTAAGGTTTTCTTTTACAAAATATGCTCTCACAAAAAGCCCACCTCAAAGTTTTTAATCTCTTCTTGAGCCATTTTAAAGTTCTCCTCATGGTCTCTGGTCTGATTTTCCAATTCTTGTTGATATTTCAAATTTGAGTGTTCATCATTTTTAGCCTTCTCTTCTCGCAGTTTCCTCTCTTTTTCTTCATTTTCACTCTTTGTCAAATTTAATTGACGCTCGAATTCCATCTCTCTTTCATTCTCTTCAATCTCATATTGATCTTTTTCAGTATCATATTCAGGCAGTGGATTGGGTTTTGGTTTTTTAGCTTCAGATTTTTCACGAATATCACTGTGCTGTGGCGTTTGTCTCAGTGCCGCTGTCCTTTGTCTAAGTTGATCCCGGAAATTTTCGGCTGCTCTTGAGCTTTGCTTTAATAATAAGTTTTCTATTTTTTCATAATAAAGCGAACAAACATACCGATACATTTGGTCTGGTCCCATACACTACTTCTGGTTGTGTTGGAGCAGGGAAAATCTCCACTAGATCATCTGAAAGTTTAAAGGTGCTGGAAAAATGATGACTATGTACATACTCACCTGCTTCAGTTTCTACTCTTGCCGATTTCCAACCAAACAAATAGCTAAATATGCACATGACCTGGCAAATATAACATGAGTTAAATGCAATAAGAGTTAGAGATAACTTCGATTGACGCTTGAACGGACCACAAACTTTGAATTATCTTTTAAATCGCAAAATATGTTTATTTGAGCAAAATTACATCAATTAAGCACCAAAACGATATTCTCTCATTGCAAGTAACCTGCAGTTTCACTTGATCCTCCTGCGATTTGTTTCTGCGAATCTCCATACAGTTTTGCCATTTGCTGGTTGATCTCGTCGTCTACTGCTCTTGATCTTGGAATATCGAGCTGAATATTTTCATATTTGATATTTCTGCAAATAAATACTATACAAACCTCTTTGATGGTTTTGTTTAATTCACCTATGGTTTGCTTCATTTTTTCAAAAGTTTCTGTCGCTTCTTTGTGCAATTTTTCGAGTTTCTCTTCGTTTTGAGGGGTTTCCTGTAAAAAATCCAATCGTTGAATACCACGCTTAAAATATTTTCTATAAAAACCAATGAACAAACTTTCTGGGTTTTTTGATAATCTTCGATGCATCCTTCAACGTCTACAAACAAGTCATTAATGGTTTCGATATTGGTGATCAGTTCCTCAAGGGTCTTTTCTAGGTTTTTAAATTCAGTAGGCACGGAAAATCGATCAGATTCTTTCTTTAGCGCGTCAAACGTACTGTAAACAATTTTTGGCTGAGGGAAAGTTGTCTGAAATATATAGTTATTGAATAAAAATACAATATTTCAAAAACATACAATTAGATTATTTCGTTTCATGTTTGCTATGAGCTTTTTTAACGGCATCTCCTGGTCACTATACGCATTTTTGAAGGCGGTATAGTAAATGCGTATTCCCTGGCACTTGGTTTGCACGTCATCTTGTAAGTTTGCAGAGCTTATTTTGTCCATTAAAATTTTTCCCCCGATTGCTGAAAAACTACAAAAATATGTATAATGTTTTCAGTTTCTTCACTTACCTTTAAATTGTTGCACCTCCAGTTTTTCATCTAACAAAGCTTGCTTCTGAGCTCTGCCACTTGCTGCCAATGCTTTCTTCTCTTCCTGTTTATCCAAAACGAATTTGTTTAGATCGGCGTTTGCATTCAGAATATAGTTTTGATGATCCAACGCCTGCTTCGTCGTGATCTCGTTGTGTTCTTTTTGCATGTCAGTTCTTCGTTTATTTCCCTCTTCGAGCATTTCCATCAGCTTCGTTCGTTCTGTAATCAATCATTTAATATATAATTTTATTATGAATATTGACTACATACGTCCATCCAGAGATCGCTTCATTTCCTCCAACTTTCTCGATTCCTCCTGATGCTCTATTTTCTGTTTGGCAATCACGGCGTCGCCTTCGGCTGTCAACTGTGCTTTCATTTCAGATCCTCGAGCTTGAACTGTTGCTTGCCACTCCAAAAGTTCCATTTCCTGTTTTTGTTTGAGCCCATCAACTTCTGCAATTTTCCTCTCAACCTCCGCCAGGTTGCGCTCAGCTGCTTCGGCAATTTCTCTCTCGTTCTGCTGCTTTTGGGCGAGAACTGTTCTTTGATGCTCCTAAAACTGATATTTTTTAGATTCTTCAGTATCAACGTACCAATTCAATTTCTCTTTTTCTTCTTTCACCATCTTCCACAATTCGCCGCCTATCATCTGCCTCATCTTTTGCATTCTTTTCACGCATCTCAGCCTTTCTTCTCGTTGACTCACCGTTTCCCATTTTGATAAAAAGTTGTTGTTCAAATTCTGGAAACTATTGTTAATTGGGAATCCCATTTTTAAAAAGGTATAGAAGGGTGTTAAACAGCCCTTTTGCAAATAAAGAAATCAGAATGAGTGAGAAAAATACATGATGTTTTTTTTAAAATACTAAGCATTATCTATTGTTCCAAAGTTTGCTGAGTTCTTCTTTTAGACTCTGTCTCGCATCCGATAGCTTCTTTTGTTTTGTCTTCATTTGAGTTTAACGGTTGGATATTGTTGATCTGTGAATATAAAGTCTTTATTTGAATATATACCAAAAGTCAGCTTACAGCTTCGATGACTGCGTTCATCTTTTTTTGAATTTTTTTCTGTAGTTTCATGTTGAACTCGCGATTTTTAGCCTGAAATTGATATATTGTTTATTTAAATTCATGTTGATTATGAAGATTCATCCAGCGGTGTTTGGTATTCAAAAGGTTTTAAATTATAGGCAAAATCTTACGTTCAACTCTCTTGACACGTCCGAAATGCAATTTTTCGCTTCAGTAATCGTCTTTTTTACTGCAATGATTTGGCCCACCATTGTTACTCTATCATTTCGCACTGATATTTTGGTAGTCTTTCTTTCTAAATCATCTGAATCTTTGACAATATTTGTCAACTGACTTGAAAGAAGTTTCAATCTAGGTTTCATTGCCTCTCGTTCATCCGAATCCATTTCTTTCGAAAGGTTGGTTGAAATTTCTTGGAATGCTTCGTCCATTGCATTTGCAGAGGTTTTCAAAGTGGAAACTGTGGCGTTTACATTTCTTATAGCGTCGTTTGAAGAATTGAGAATCTTGACATTAAGCAGTTGTCTCTGACGTTCAACAATGTCTTTGCTGATTTCAATTTTTCCTTTCAAAACCTGAAATCTAGACTTTTATATTTTTATATATTCTTAATCTTAGTTAAGCTGGTTTCACCATTTGATAGTTTTCTTCTTCTTTGTCGAAAACTTCCTTTTCCATTTGCAGACGTGTTTCCAGCGATCGTGTTTCGGTTTCATGAAATTCTTTGGAAATTTTCGAGCTTAACTCTTTCTGCTCATCTCGAAGGCGCTCACGAAGATTTTCGGTCTTCTGGGTTTCGTTGATCTTCTCATCCATATGTCTTTTGTTGACTTTGTCAATTTCGCTTTCAGTCAACTCTTGTTCCTAAAATATACACTATTTATATCTATTAATTGTAGAAGGGCCATGGCACTTATGCTTCACCAGAAATAGAAGAAAAATGAGAATATATAAGAGAGGGGGTTAAGTAGACTTAATGGTACAAAAAAGAAAAGAAAATATGGTGGACCGTATTTCAAAGAACCCTATTTTTTAATGTTAAATGGGGATTAAAAGCGCATGTCATGCTCGGATTGTTCACACAGCTGTAATTCATAAAGGTTGAAACTCATTAAAAAATTGAAAATTTCTTGGCGTTTTCTCGGATCAAAACACTTTACCGTAGATTTTTGTATTTTTTTTGTCCTGAAACCTATTTTTGTCCTGAAACCAATGTTTACTTTTCCTAAATTTTGAAACTAGTTAAGTTTTTGTATTTCCCTGCAACATTATAAACTTATATAGAAAACAAGAAACAAGAAAAATGTCTACATTCAAAACAAAGTTTTAAATCTGTATTGAAACTGGCCATAAAAAATATTTCAGTCAGAGTTCTGCGATTAAAATAATGTTAGCATTCCTAAAGAGTACGGTAGTGACCATTCAATGCAATTTTTGCAATTTTACTGTGTACCTAATAATAAAAAATACCTTCACAACTTTTTTGGTCCGTTTTTTCTCTTCTTCTTTTTTCAGCGCGTTTTCCATTTTGATATGTTCCAACTCTTCCTCCTGCTCAGCTAGTTTTAGACATCGGAATCTATCCGCCTCTTCTGCGAGTGCCCTCTTTTTCTGGAAAGCTTCCATTCCCACTTCTGAACAAGTTTAATTCTCAAATTCTTTCATGTTGTGAAATGTTTCTATTCTCACCTTTTAACTGTTCTCTTGTTGCTTCATTTATACCCTCGATTTCCTCAAGTTTCTTCTCGTGTAGCTCTTGTTGATATCGGTGCCGTTGGGCTTTCAAGTCACTTTCATGGTTTCTGAAAGGAATTTTGTTTTTATTTGATTTAAAACCCACAAACTGCAATTACTCACTCAACATTGGCAGTTACCCGCCTATTATTCTCATTTGAACTTTTGATTCGAGAGTTTCTCAAGTCCTTCTCCACATCTTCTTCATCAGATGACCACAATCCCATTGTTGGACTAAAACAAAATCATTTTTTCACACAAAATAACAAAATTTAAATCATTATTCGTTAATGATTTGAGAAAATTGAAACGATTGGAACAGAGGGGGGAAATTGAGAGCGAGGGGGAAGCGAGGCACTTGCTAATTGTTAGAATTGTGGGTGGAGCTTAGACAAAAGGGTAAACAAATGTTGTTACGAGGACTCATGAATTTTGCTCACTGTTAAGGAGACGCGAGTTTCGTTGGAATTTGAATGTGAAGGGGCGGAAAAACCGAAAACGTCTTAATACATCGAAAACACCTACCGTAGTTTACAGGCTAGATTACTCACATGTCAGAACATTGGCACCGATTTCAGAAATTTGACGGAGGAAGTTTCACAAAAGTCTAAAATGTTGGACATCGGATGAGCATTTAGCCACGGCTGTGGCTTGAAAACTCGTAGCGTACCAGTTTCGGAAATATCCAAACGTGTAGCGGGCCGGGCCAAAATTAGAATTGTTCTCGGCCCTGCCCGGTCCGGCCCGAGGATTGAAATTCAAAAAATGTTTGAACGAAATTTTGAAATTGTTTCAATAGCCGACACTAGTTGTGGACAAAGGATTAGAAAATTCAACGGAGATAGTACTGGGTAATTTTGAAAATTAATTTTTGATTTATCAAAAACTACAATTGAAATGAAGAAATGACTATGCCATTACATATGCTGCCTCACGCACTTTACCGTATTCATTGGCTCCTCCTATTCCTAATAAAATACGGACACACAATATTACGTGTGATTAAACAACAGAACAAACACAAATTTTGACAGTAACTCTATTTTCTGTTCTAAGCTATGATTTTTTCTCTATTTCTTACAGAAAATTACAATTCTCTAAGGAAGAAGATAAGAAAGACGGAAGAATGGAGTGTATTATATTCAAAGCGAAACCTTACCGATAAGAATAAAGACAATTTAAACGTTTCTTGCTAAGCGTAAACATTTTTACTGTGTCGGATGACATTGAAAAATTAACACTGAGGAAGAAATTACATGAGAGAAACTCCTCCTCTCTTTCTTCTCTTTTGCCCCTCTTCTGCATCTTTCATTTTCTCTTATTATCTCTCGCACCAATTGAGTTTTCTTTCTAACAATAGATGTTTCAGCAGATGAATTGGAACCCGTTTGCACAGAGTACTCCTCAATTACCACTTTATCTAGAACATCTGAAAAATGGATTCGATGAGTTGGTAACAAAACTTGCAACTGGTGATTATGAGGTGTGTTTTGTTGAAAATTATGCATAACTTGAAAATAATTCTATCAAAACATTTCAGGCTGTTCAAGAAGAACCACTCAAAAATGCAATCAGAGCGGAATTAGAGAAAATGGATTATGAACAACTGAAAATCACCTATGAATCAGTACTAGTTATCAAAAAAGCTACGCATGGAATTCAAAACCGAGGTATTCCAGCAATCCCCAAAATGGAACAACAAAGAAAAGATTCATGGGATTCGAGCTTTGAATATGGAAAAATGACCGAGGTAGGTTCCTTCCTCATTGTTAAACCCCTCCCCCTCTCGTTCTCTTTCGAGTGTTCTCTGATTCTTTGTTTACGCCAAATATTGCTATGTGTTAATTGAGAATATAGGAGTGAGGAAGAAGATTGTTATTAGTTCGTTTGCGTTTATCGGTGACAAATAGAAAATTCCTCTTTTTTGTTCTTCAAACTTTTACACATTGCAAACAGTTGCTTTCCAGAACCCTACTCCTGAAATGGATGAGTTCATCGATTTTTTACTGAATTCTACATTTGACTCAAACGGCAGTGCTGGAAAAGTTGTAACAAAGTTGATATCGAACAACACGGTAAAATGCAAGAAAATATTCTAACATCTATGTTGTTGTTTTCAGTCACCGGTATACAATTCGCATTTAACAGAAAACATTCAATCACTGCTGAATGGAAAAAGCTTAGGAGAATTGAAGGAAGTGTTCCAGACTGCTGTTGCCATTCGAATAATCACAAACAACATACCAATTTTAAGAGGTGCTCAACAATTAGCCTCAGGTAGATATATAGATAGATAATATTTATTTCCAGGAGATCATCAACATATGGGACCTGCTCACTCGTCGACGGAAAGCACATTGAGCGAACAACAAAGACGTCAGAAAGAGATGGTAAGATGTTTCAGTATCATGTAAAAGTTTATATCAGTAAATGTTTTAGTAAAGGATTCTCAAGAAGAGATGATGATTTGTTCACAAGGGAATTTGTTTTAGCTCGGATACCTTAAAAAATGTGAATAATTCTAGGATGAGGGTTTGTTGAAGAATTGTCATAGTTGCCAATACTCAAGGGAGGAAGCAGAGTTGAACGGAATGCACTGTACTTTTTTCAGATCGTTAGATTAACAACTCAACTACTTATTTATAATATATAAAAAAATCCGACCATATGTGTGTTGGGTGGAAAAGTATTAAGAACCAACTGAGGTCCATGTGATGTGCCATCTCCTATTGCCTAAAAACGTGTGGTATTATCGAAATAAAAAAGTTCCGACATTTTTTACCAACGCGTGTTTGCGGCCTCAGTGCAAAATTTCATAATTTAGCACTAAGTCCGCAAACACGCGTCGGTAAAAAATGTCGGAACTTTTTTGTCGCGACAATATGCAGCGACAAATTTTCTCATTACGTTAAATGGTTTCCATCCATGAACTACAGTTACATGAGTCACCCTCAATGAAGTTGACAACCTACGTGTGGTTTGATACAGATTCGATGTTACGATTCCTTGCAATAACTCCAAATCTAGCTCTGACTGCTGAAAGAGACGAACTTTTTCAGTCAGATCCAAGTTTCTTATTTCAAATCTTTTAAATCAAAATGTTTTTGCGTTGAAACAAGAAAACCTTTTGTTCACATACATCAGCAGCTTCCTTTTGAATGACATAATTTTTAGACCAGAAACGAATGAAAACAAAATAACGTTTCAAAAACGCAGAAAGTTGCGTGTAAATCAAAGCTCCGTTCTCGGCGGGAAAATGAGCAAGAAGTAAAACTTTGAAACTGTAATAAGTACTTAAGTAGGTCTACCAAACACAAAAACAACCACATCGAAAAACAACTCTTGTGTCGAGAAATCGAAACGACAACTGGCAAGCTCGAAAATTGCAGAAAATTATGAATCAACCTAATACCTTTACGTGCACCATGAGATTAAGAATAAAAATTCGAAATTGAATAGCATAGTCCTCTTTTAATAGTCATTTCAAAAAATTATCTAAATCAATAAAAACCCGAAACCTTGATGAACAAATAGCTATCTATAGAATATATTTCCTGTTGGTGAAATCTTGTTTTTTTTCAAACCTATACAGAGATTTTAGCCATATCTTCAGCACTGAAACCGATCAAATATTTCAGAAAATTCAAGTGAATAATTTCTTCGAACGGTTGATAGAAAATAAGAAGAAGATTGTTGATTTGATCAGACATGAAGAAAAAAGTGTCAAGAGCAGTCTAGCCTCGTCGCTGCCACTTATCAAAAATCATGTGAAATCCCCCGAGGAGAAAGTGATGGAAGGAATACAGGCAAAACTGCGTGAAATGAAACCGAACGAATTAGACGTTTTGTATGATGCTATTCGTTGCAAGCGGCCACAATCCACTAATCTTCCAATTGGTACACAAGGTATTCTAATACAGTAATATATATTCACATATCTTATTTCTGAAATTTGGATGCCTATATGATCCAGCTAAGCCATTGCAATGATTCTACACTAGTAGCTCCTAGACCTGTCAACAATTTGGCGCCAATTCCTGTTCCGGTAAGAATTTGTTAAGAATAAAGGGAAAATTGAGAAAATGACCAGTGTTATTCCAGAAATCAAAGGCCGCACAGGATTTTAAAGACCAAATGAGAAAATTCAAAGCCGTTCCACAGCAAGCATCAGTAAAAAATCGTGAGTTTATGAAGTTTTTAAAAGATCCAGTACCTATTTCTATTTTTAGCGACGCCAGCAGTCCGTCAAAATCAAAACAAGGAAAATCATAAAAAAGTAGATGAAGAAATGGAATATCAACTTCTGATTGCCGCTGAAAAAGAACAAGAAAAGCGTTTCCAAAAAGAAGTTGAAGAAATGAAAATTAAGAACGATAAGAAAGAGAATTTGATGAAAATAGAGAAAGCTGAAATGGACGAAAAGGCTGATATGAAATTCAAACTGGAATTTGAGAAGCAAGAGAGAGAGCATGAGATAAATTTTAAAAAAGCGAAGGAGGATATTGAAAACTACGAGGTTGGCTGAATAGCAATTATACTACTTGATGTTTTTAAATTGAGGAACAATAATTGTTTTATAAAAACGAATGCCAATTTTCGCTCGTATGTCTAGATTAACTCATTCCGTTTATTTCAGAGAGAAACCCAACGACTTCTCCAAGAACGTATCAAAGTTTGGAAGGCGTGCAACGATGCTTTCCTTGCTTGCATTTATATTCAGCAGTTGTGGGAAGAGAAGGAAAAACAGTGGGCTGATTGGTTGGAATCATTGAAAACCTCGATCTCTGAAGCAAAAACAAGATTCAAGTTATTTGAAAGAGTCCTTCAGAACATAAATAGAAATGGGCCAAAGTATGAAAAAATCGTGAACGTGAGTATTAACTATTTCAAGATGGTCCAAAATTTTTTAATATACTTATTATAGAGTGAACTCAAAAGCCTTCACAAATCCACCCTCTCCGCTTATTACCTGGTTTTCGATGCGTGCAAAACTGTGAAGAAACTTGTGAACCGATTTGATGGTGTTTTCCTTAAAATACTTCTGAAAAACTTGGTGACAATCTCTAACAACCTTTGCACAGCACTAGAAAATATTGATCAATGCATGGTTTGGTCTCGAAATGTAACATCTAGAATAATTTTTGGTTTCCAGTCTCAAATCGATTTGACCGATCCAATACATCATTCATTCTTGGGTTTATCAAGCTTTGAAGTTCCATCGGTTTTTATACTTCGAGAAGATTCTAAGACGTATCAGCCGGATGGACTGCCAATAGAAGAACCACGCGTCTATTCTTCTTCAACTACTTTGAATATCACGGAAATTCATTGAAGGCATTCTTTTACTAAATAAAATAATACTCCTAAAATGTGTGTTGAAATATTTGGGCAACTTTTAATTTTTACGTAAATTGATTCAGAATTTTAAGAAAAAGAAAAAGTTTGTTCAGAGGGAAGTTTAAAAAGTTGAAATGAATTATTAGTATCTCAAGTCGATCAAAAAGAGCCACACTCGCGGTGCTCTTTTTTATTACATTTCAACAGATATGTTGCTTGAGTTATTAAAAAACAAAAAAATGATTACACAATAACTCACCGGTATGTATTTATCACATTCATTTGCCACATTTGTAAGTCAATTCGTTATGTGTTTTTGAATGTGCATTCAATATTGAAGAAAAAATGGAACGTCTGTGTCCATAATTCCTGATAAAAACAATTCATTTCGAAAATTTCTTAACTTGATTTTTTAGTAGTTTTTGTCATATTAAATCTGAAATAGCTAGCATTAACCATTAAAATGGAGATAGGAGGACCATATTAATTTTAAAATGAAAAAGGAGGAAGCGTGCAAAAAAATAGAAAGAGACAAAACGTACAGTACTGGCCATAATGAATGCGACACTTGCAGTTTTTTGTTGAAAATGGTGAACTTAGTGAGTGTGAGACGGCCTCCCTGATGATATCACAATAGCGATTGTTTATGGAATGTAACAATCACAAATAAAACTTCATTTTTGTAGTTGACTTCTTTTTTGTACGGGCACATCCTAAGAAGTTACAGGCAGTCAATGTATGTAAATAGCTCAAAAATCTTTACTGAAAAAGGGCAACAATAGCGAGAAATTTCTTTGACATTTAATAATTTCTTAGGATGTGTCCGAACAAAAAAAGAAGTCAACTACAAAAATGAAGATCTACTTGTGATCTGTATAATCCATAAACAATCAATATTGTATGATTATCAGGGAGTCCGTGTCATAGTCACAACTTGACCATTTTTGACTAAAAACCACAAGTGTCGCATTCTTTATGGCCAGTACTGTAAGAATGAGGCAAGAGAGGGATTTTTGCATTGCAATTCAAGTAAAACACGACGTTACTTGACAACAGCAGGGCTATTGGTGCAATAGAAAAGATTTGTGGCATTTCTTAATTTTAGATTAGGTAGCAGCATAGCTTGATACGTCACAGCAGGAATGACGAATACTTCAAAATTGCTTTTCTCAGCGCTTAACGACTATTTTTTCACTGAAATGGCAGTAGAAACTGTTTTACTTGAACTCACAAAGTTTGAATGTACTGTTCAATTTCAAAATTTTACATTGAAAGTTCACAATTTCACTATGCGAGGAGAAACCATCTTTCAAAACAGACATTTTGATTAAAACGAGGAAATGTATAATTTCACTTTATTCAGAACTGGAAATCAAAATAATTCAATGTTTTTTGACGAAATTACAATAAAAAATATGATTGAGTCGGAGAACATTGACGAGAATCTTCGGTTTTGAAGAACACAGACAAGAATTTTCGGTTTTTGGGGAATTGAAATGGATGAAAGTAAGAACTTAAGAGAATGTGAATCAGTAGAATATGTTGGGTTATTAAAAATAACGATGAAAATTGACAGTGTAGAGGTTTTTAAATCTTTTCAAGAATTATTTGCAGCGTTAGCAGCGTTCTCTGCCTCCTCTTTTGCCCACATTTCGTATTCTTTTTCCACCTTATCATCCAACATTCCACGTTTTCTGCTTTCCAAAATTTCAACAATATTTGGTTTTCCTCTAACCGTTTGGAGATATTCGCCCATTTTGATCATATGATGATTGTACACATTCTCCGCGTGCTGCCATTTATGATCTAACCAGGCTCGGAAATTGTCCATTTTATACTGCATGAATCTCCTCTGCTCTATGATCTTTTGATCATATGATGCAAGGAGAATATCACCGATTCTTCTCTCGTTTTGTTGATCCACAAACTGTAAAAAAATATTCAAAAAACTATTCAAATTTACATTAGTTCTTACCCAATCTCCAGTTGGTTCTTCGATTAAATCATCCACTTCTATCTCGTATTTTTTGCTGATTTCCTCCAAGCCAATCTCCACATCCCACTGAAGCACTTGGCGGTATTTAAGCAACATTACTCCTTTCTTTTGATTTGTTGTTTCTTTAAAAGCGTGTTTCTGATAATCGTCGAGACATCCTCCACCAACGTGTTGTTCAAGAGTATCGCATAGTGCACAGGCCACGCGTGTCAATTTACCATCGACCAAAGATTCCATGAAAGCGATCTCCAATTTTTCCCTCAGAAGAGAAGCTTCATGATTGATGAAGTAGTCCGATGACTGAAACCAGTTTTGAGCATAGTCTTTCTGTAATTAAACTCACATGAGAAAAAAAACCACAATACCTGGTTAATCAACTAAGGTACCGGTCAAAAGATTGTGAACTTTGGCCGTTTTCAGTTGAAATTGTCCAACTTTGAGAGTGTTTTTTGGTAATACTGACTGTCCCATCAAGTAGATTTTTAATGAATAATACACATCAAAAGTAAAGCTCCGTTTTTGTAGTTGACAACTTTTTTGCGCGGGCATTTCCTAGCAAGTTAAATATCGACAAAGTAATTTCTCCCTCAAGTCGACCAATTTCAGTGCAAAATGTTGCGATTTTTGAGCTGTCGTCTTAAAATGACTATAACTCTCTAGGGAGTTCATTAAAAATCTACGGGGATTCATTAAAAATCTACTTGATGGGACAATCAGTATTACCATGACTCAGTCTTAAAGTTGTGCAATTTTAACTGAAAACGGGCAAGAATCAGGAAGACAAATGGAAAAAAGTTAAAATGGTTATTAATACACTTCTGCTAATGTGAAAATGTCTTGCAGCACCAAATAATGTCTCAAAATTCATTGCATAATAGCTCAGTTTTCTTGTCATCAAGCAGGAAAAAACCCTCGCTGACTTCATAGAAATTGGTCACTGTAAAAATGAGCACATTTGCTCGCCAAAACCAATCGAAAAGTAGTTTAACGCCAAATTTATTTTTAATTCCTGCTATAATAATATTCTAGTTCTCTCAAATCTTCCGGTTGTTGAGAACGGCGTCCTTTTGAAGTCATTAAAAACATTTTCGCAAAAAAATTCATTCAAAAAATTAGTACTTTGAAATTTCAAACGAGGATGCAGCTATTCTTATCAAACCACCAGTCAGGGTTCTGTACTTATAATTTGGCCAAAGATCCAAGTTAGAAAACACAGAGAATGTATTTTTGAAAATCACCCAAAAATCACGTTTTTATTGAAGCTTACAACCTTTTCACCGCTACTGTAATTAACCAAATGTTTGATCACTGACCTGCATTTCAGTGGCTCTTTTTTCTTCTGCACACTTGTCCAAGTGCTCTTTGAGGAAGTGTTTTCTTAGAACAGCGTCTCGGCAAATCGGACACGCTATCTCCTCTGAAACAAAAACAATTATTCACAAAGCAATACAACACTTGATACCATTATGATCTCTTTTTGCACGTCTGATGTAGGACTCCTGCGTATCTGAAAAAATTGAACATAACGAGACTGTTTTCTAGAGAGCACTATACCTTGTACGTAACCAGGAAAAAACGGGATCAAATATCTTGCTTCTTCACGTCGGGCCATTATCGCCTGGCGATATTCAAGAATGTCGATTATTTGCTGGTGGTTCATTGGAAACTGAAAAAGTTTGTATGATATCAATCAGAGTATTAGAGAAATGAGCTGAGCATCTCGAGCAAAAACGCATGTTTTATGAAAACTTTAGAGTCAAGATTCGATGTTTTAGATACGATTTTATAACGATTTTTGAGGAGTTCTCAAGAAAATTTTCAAAACTTTGTAGACTAAAGTTGAATTGTTTTGAAATAATATAGACTATTTTTTAAAAAAATTTTGTATGTTGTGCAGAAAAACAATTAAAAATAAGAAATTATATTCAGTCACCGACATACAGTACCGGCCAAAAGGATATCATATTTTGCCTTTTTCAGTTGAAAGTGCCCAACTTTGAGAGTGTGTCATGGTAAAACTAACAGTTTCACAAAAATAACTTTTTATGAGATCAAACAAAACAAATGTAGAACTTCATTTTTGTAGTTGACAACTTTTTTGTTCGGACACTCCCTACATATCGACAAACGAATTTCTCAATCAAATCGTCAAATTTCATTGTCAGTGCAAAATAGTGCGATTTTTGTAGATTATTAATAAATTATACATATCGAAAGTAGAGCATCATTTTCGAAGTCGACAACTTTTTTGTACGGACAGTCCCATAAGAATTATAGTAATTTTAAGTAAACAGCTCAAAAATGACACTATTTCGCACTGAAATTGGTCGATTTAAGGAGAAATTACTTTGTCGATATTTACCTTGCTAGTGAGTGCTCGTACAAAAAAGTTGTCTATTATAAAAATGAAGCTCTACTTTTGGTCTGTTTGATCCAATATAAAGTTAATTTGTGGAACAATTCATTTTACTATGACACACGCTCAAAGTTGGGCATTTTCAACTAAAAATGGCAAAATATTATATATTTTTGGCTGGTACTCTATTTACTTTCTACAGCTCAATTTTGAATATTGCTACTTTTAAAGTTGTTAAGATTTTCTTTTTTGTAATTCCTCATTTTTAGAATTGAACTAAAATTCAATATAAAATGATTCTGAAAACAATAGAGCCAGTTTAGGTGTCAATGAAGCTGAGAGAGAGAGAGAGAAAAAAGTAGTAATTAGAAATGTTGAGAATGAGATACTTAAACAGATTTAACCATTTAAAAAATTGAGTCGAAACACCTCCAAACGAGCAAAAAAAGGAGAAAAATGACGAGGAGGCCGCAAGCGAGATGAGGTGAGAATGGGGGAACACGTCGCGTATTACCCCCCACTGTTCTCCGTCTCGCTTCTTCTTTCACTATCTCTCGAAAACACGTCTACGTCTGTTGTTTGCCATATATCTTTCTCTCTTTTTTGTTCACTAGCTCGATTGTCTCGATTCTCTTACATGGGGTGCCAGTGTGTCCAATGACAAAATAGAAACAAGGATCAAAGAAAGAAGAAAAAAGAATAAAAATATTTAATGAGTAGAGCCTTCCATATAAAAATTTTGCAAGTTCTAATAGAATATCAGTAAATAAATTTATTTCGTTATCAAAGAATAAAATTTAGTGATAAGAAAAAACGAAAAATCGGGAATGGCGGGAAAAAAGTTTCAAATGAGACAGAGAAGGGGAAAAATCAAAGGGATTTAGTTGCCATAACATCATCACAAAAATAGAAGGAGTGGGTATGCATTACAAAGAAAAGATGGTCGTTGGTTGGGAAAAAAGGGAATGATGCAATGAAAAAAAAAAGATAAAATCACAAGGTAAAATTAGTAACTCTGAGTAGGCTCATCGAATCAAGACCCATCGAATCAATGACAGTTTTTTTGTTCTTCCTGACTTTTTTTGGTTTTTCTTCTCTATTTATTGAATTTTGCAGTGAGTTACGCTTTCTGATTTCCAGGATCTTCGCTAGATTTTTTTCGTTCTTGTTTGTTTTAATATACTCTACCATCTCCTCCCAGTAGTGCAGGTACATTTTGTAAGCAAGATCTCGGAATTGGTTACATTGTCTTCTGGTCTCCTCCGTTTTTTTAGCAGTATATTTATCTTTCTGTTTCTGAATTTCTTTAGCATTGTTTCTGTCGATTTCGGCTAAGATTTCAATCCTTTGAAGATCCATGAGCTGAAAATATTTTGCGTTTAGGGACTCAATAAACCAGTAAAGTCACTCACTGGACTAAGAGATGGTTCGTCAAACAAATCTTTGGTCGTGTCTTCAAAGCTGTCCTCAATTTCTTGAAGGCCTACTTGCATCTCATGATGGCAAGCCTCCCAAAAATGAGAGAGTTGCTTTTGAACAATCTGTCCACCCGCTTCCTTGAAAGCCTCTCTCTGATTGTCTTCAATGCATCCTCCATCCAAGTGGTATTGGAGCGTCGGACATAATGTACAGTGCAGCATAGTCATTTTTCCTTTGTCAAGTGTTGCTTCAAAATAGGCTATTTCCATTTTTTCGCGAAGGAGAGCGAGACTTTGATTTGTTGAAAATCTGGATGCTCGGAATAGACTGTCAATCATTTCTTCCTGAAATTATAATTAGGTAAAAAGTAAAAAAGTTTAATCACTGACTTTGTAGAAACTGGCGTTAAATTTTTGAGCGCAATCTTTCACGTGTTTGAGAAAGTGTTTGTTTTCGATCATTTCTGTGCAAATACGGCATTCTACTACGTCTGAAAATAATTGTTTAGATGTTTGTACAAAAATATATATTTCATTACATTTCAACTCTCTTATGGCCTCCTTAACATAAGGTTCGTGAAGTGAATTTCTTCCCTGTTGTCTTCCTGTAAACAATAAATAAACAATAGAAAATATAAATGGTACAGTTGTATCAGGATTCTAATCAAAGTGATCAAAAAAATTACCTTGATATACATCGTATGCCCCATAATGACGGTGATTGTGAGCCATATGGCGGGACGTAACTCACTGTAACTATCCTGGAAATTTACGACTTAAGAGTGAAACGCAATATATAGTAAACAATGTTTTTACATAAGAAAAAGAAAATTACAGAAAACAAATGTCTGAGCATGATAAACAAATCTCGCAAATCGGTCACAGAAACTACAGTTCAAATCGCTCACGAATTTCTTACTGATAGTGAATCGATACAGCTCAAAACTTTTTTCTAACTTGATGAAAATCAATAATTATGGAATGAGAAACATGGATAAAACTATCATTTGGAGAAAAAACATAGTTGGAGAAAATATAAGAGAGAAAATAGACTGAAAGCGCGACGGCACCAGTGACGGAGAGAACTTTCGGCTTGATGGCAGCGTCGATACTTTTTCTGTTTTTTACCTGCACTCACTCCCTCTCAACCAGTGAACATCTTCTTCGTGTCCCCCCTCGGCTAGCAGGTAGAAGACATAACGCGGTCTTGTGTTCCCTCGCCGTCTCTCAGCTGTATGCCACGTAATGTCTCCGTCTCGTCATTCTGAGTACTCTCTTCATCTTTTCTTGTTGTGTTCTCTGACTGCATTCTCACTGGTACCCTCTCTTACTAGTTGGTCAGAGACATTTTCATCTTGTCCTTGTGTCGTTGGATACATACAAATAGAAATTTAGAATCAATAAGCAAATGGCGTGATCTCTACATTGAGGTTCTGCATGTCTCAGGACCCCAGTTCTTCGTCCGGTTGAAGCTGACACAAGTTCTATTCTAGACAATTCCACAATTGAGTCGTACGAGCTTCTCATCAATAAGGATCTCCAATGTTGAGCACTTCCATACGACTTTCTTCTCAGTGGAATGATGATAAATGAACAAATTCAATGTAGTCTGGAAGAAAAACCTGCTAACTGAAAAAATATAGTTCAATATTCATATAATATTTCTTCAGTTGAAAAAGTTTTCATATCTAATTCGTTTCAATTCACTACAATTCGGGGATAAATATGTACATTGATATTAAGAAGACTGGAAAGAAGTGGAAGATTTTTCATTTTGCTATCTACCGCAAACAATTATTTTTTGAGTTTTTGATCCAACGTGTGATAATGAAAAATATGTTTTTGTTGAACATGTAACATTGCGTTAAATACTTTCGCAGGTACACTTACAGATTTTTGTGAAGTCGACTGGTTCATTTTCTAGGTGAGTTTTCTACTGTACATCATTGCATCTTTACCATAAAATTTCTCACACCGATAATTTTTTGTAGTGAGTAGATCAAATATAACACTTCAGTTTTAACGTTGCAAACATTTTGTATAAACACTTTTTGAGAGATATTGATAAATAGAACAAGTGAAACCTCCAAAAAAGTGGGACTTTAAAAAAGTTGAAAGTCTATGCTTCCTTTACTAATAAAAGAAAATATTGTAGAGCAATTATTCGAATCAGAATATATTTTCAAAATTAATCATTCTCTACAAATAAATTAAAAATTTTAGACCTGCCAATTTCTGGATATTCACATTTAACACATTGGTAGATCAAACACCTTTTTGTACTATTTGTGGTTTGAACAGTGTATTTTATTGATTTTTTGAGACTCTATCCTCATCTTTTTTCAGTTTTTTTTTTCATGCTAATACTAAATATTTCTGTTGAATTTTACGAGAATCACATTTGTTTTTCAATTGATTCATATGGTTTTTATCAATTAAATTTTTTGCATTGATTGTATTCCTCTTGACTCTTTTTTTTCAGCCACTCGCCGTGGTGGAACCTAATAAGATGTCAAGGCACAGACAATTCAAACTACCTCGGGCTCCAGAAAACCAAAATGGTGCGATTCAATCTCAACTACACGAATCCCCACTTCCGAAAACCTCCACAACTTCCCGGACACGGGAAGAAGAAAATCAGTCATTTGTCAAACTTGGGGAGCCTGTGCAATCAGTTGTCGAGCAAGATACCAATTTGCCTGGACAGTATATAGACCCCCAAACACATCAGCCAATCGCTTGCAGCACTATTATTCCTCCAGACCTGCTTTATCCGATCCAGCAAGATCAGATGGGTGTCGATCAACAAGCCCCACTGTCTAATTACATGTCTGATCGCACAGTTTCTACCGAGTCGGAGCAATACACTAATCCGACCTCAGTTTGGGAGCATGATAATTCGAAGCACATAGTGAAAGGAACGCAAGAAAATTTGAAGCTAGTAATTAGAAGAAATGACGGCGGAGAGCTTTTGACCACTGATAAAGTAAGTTAGAATATAAAAAGTTTTAATTTTTGAATTTTTTTTAAGTTGCATGATGTGCATTATGAGCTTGATAAAATTCCAAAACAAAGACAGTTCAAACTTCCTCCTGCTCCAAATTATCAAAACAAATCTTCTTTGCTCTCCAATCACCAGATGATTTCTGATAATGGAAAGGTGACATCAGAAGCCGATATAGGATGTCAATCACATTTTCCACAGGTTGGTAATCAATATCTAATCGTTCAAAAGATTTTTGAACGCATCAGACATCCGGGGGCCATATACACAGTACCGGTCAATGGTTATAAACTTTGGCCGTTTTTAATTTGAATTGTCCAGCTTTGAGAGTATGGCATGGTAATACTGATTGTCCCATTAAGTAGATTTGTAATGAGTTATACAGATCAAAATTAGAGCGCCATTTTTGTAGATGACAACATTTCTGTACGGAAACTCTATAGAGAGTTAAGGTCATTTTAAGACAAGGAATCAAGAATCGCAAAAAAAGTTGACACTGAAATTGGTCGATTTGAGGGTGAAATTACTTCGTCGATGCGTAACTGGCTAGAGAGTATTCGTACAAGAAAGTTGTCAACTACAAAAATGAAACTCTCCTTTTGATTTGTATGATTCATTAACAATCTACTTGATGGGACAATCAGGATTACCATGACACACTTTCAAAGTTGTTCATTTTCTACTAAAAATGGCCAAAGACAACCTTTTGACCGGTACTGTATGAAGCAGCTACCCCAGTCTCATCCTCACGCTTCAGAATCAATATAAAAATGTAGCCCATCAACAATCTGCCGATTTCCACCACTCTTCCCAGCGGAAGCAAAACATCAGCTCCGACTTCATCTGTCGAAATGAGAATTCAGAACTTACACTGATGGCAAACTCGGAATTTCCAGATCTGACAAGTTATGGAACATCGTCTGGAAATGTGAGTTCTAATAGTTTGCCCTTTTAGTTTCTAATTTGTATTTTCGAAAACAAGACTAATTCATTCCAGCCTCAAAATGCAGTGGAGCATAACAACGTTTCGAAGCATCGACAGTTCAAACTTCCTCCTGCTGGAAACTACTCAAACAAGACACAATCGAACGGGCCCTCTGGAATTGAGAGCGTTTTACCGGGAAATAATAATGGACAGTCGTTTTCTGATGCACCAGTTTCTAGTCAACAATGTCATTACCCGAGTGTGGATGACTACCTAGAAGTACAAGAAACATTTGCTAGCAGCAACTGGAATCCACCGGAGACTGCTCATTTCGACTCCCTTTGCGAAGATAATGTTTCGAGACCTATTCTACCAGAATCCGTGACAGAATTCAACGCAAGCCCATACTACCAACAATACAAGAATCTACTGATATGTAGTCATCAAGACAATTTTATAGAGGAAGACGTCAACCAGAACGTACAGGCAGATTTTGTCGAAATTCAAAAAAGGGTTACGGAGGATGGTCAGACGTTTTCAGAATCAACACATGCCATCGAGTCTGTATCGGACTTCATTTGGGAAAATGACGGCTCCGGGACTACACTGACTACAGTGCCAGAAAATTTGGAGCTCCAGAATCCGACAGACGATGGAAAAAACGAAGGATCTTTATTTATTGATGAGGTGAGCTGAATTTTTTGGTAGATTTAAAAACTCTATGGCGGATCTCTGTTTCTAATTCACTGATATTTCTTTTTTCAGCGACAAGACGTGTCGGAGTTCAACAAAGTCCCTGAGAAAGTTCGGCAGTTCAGTCTTCCTTCATCCGGGAATTTTTTAAATAGCGAAATCACGGAGCACATACACAGCTCCTCCGTGTTTACTAATTCCGAAAACGTCGGTTCGAGATCCATAAGCAGAGAAGATGAGACGGAATCTAACAAAAACAAGGAACACCGACAATTTTCTCTACCTCGTGCTCCAAACTACGTGAATAGCGTTGATAAATACAGAACAGTTCTAACTGCAAAGCAGCATGCGTTTCCAGAAAGTTCTTATGTGTTCACCGATCACCAATCAACTTTTTCTGGAACTGACGTCGACCCGGTGAGAGTATCCTAACAAATTTCAAAAATAATAATAATCCATAAATGTCAGACTCAACCTATCCTGCATGAAAACCAATATCAAATGATTGTCGACGAAGAACTTGGCTACCATCACCACCAACAAGATGAAACGGTGCAAGCCACTGAATGCGAATTCATTTGGAACAACGATGTCCTGGAGACCACGGATAGAGGGGAAGTGACGGACTACAGTTCTGAGTATAAACAGTTTGACCCTCCTCCTGTGGAAAACTATGTGGACTATGGAATCCAGGAGCATCAAAACATAACACCACACAGCTCTTCTGCGCTTTCCATCACTGTTTCAACTTTCGATAACAAAGATACCAATTCAGAAGTGTCGTCCGAAGCTCAAAATATTGATCCGGATGAATTACAAAGCTTTGCCAACACTGAAGTCCAATGTCAATCTAGTTTCATACCGTTTGATAATCAAAATCAACTGGATGGCGACATGCGTATTCAATCTGGTCAATGCATTGCTCAAAACTGCTCAGGATTAGACTATCAACATCATATCTCGTCTCAAGAGAATTTCCACCGGGATACCCTTGTATTAGAACAAACATCTGAGAACTCTGTAGTCTATCCTGAAACTCACGATCAAATTCAAGACTCTCCCGGATTAATATTTAAAGAACATCATCACAAAACTACCGAACAGATGCCTGGAGTCAGCTCAAACTCTCTTTGGGAGAGTACCAGTCTAGAATCTCTGAACGGAGAGAACTTAACTCAATCAAACGAAACCTTGGAATTGCAAATTTTACGTGCAAAAAACTTCGAGAAGAATGCAGATGATCTACCAAACACAGCTTCTACAATCGATAATCTTTTGTCTGCTGTTGATAACGAGCAGTTGTCTTCAGATGAACCCCCATCACATTGCGAGACAGGTGGCAGTCAAGATCGACTTCAAAAAAATCAAGCTTCACCACAAGAATCCTCTGACCTACTGGGCGATCAAGACCTTGAGAATTCAGATGAAATATCCAAGCTCGAGAAAGCAATGTTTTCGAAGCTCTGGGCACGCTACAGCCGACGTAAACGTGTCTTGATCCCTTGCTCTTTAACAGAGAAAGTACCATTACCTACAGTGAATGCAGTGCCCGATAGTTTTGAACTCCACGATCCATTAGAAGACAGTTTTGATGTCGTACTTTCAAGAACATGCAGCAGTGAAGATGGTTTACGTACCTATCATGTAAATTATTTGTGTGCCAGTGTAGATTATCAAAGGTTTTTGTTTCTAGGTCACCACCGAAGAAGTCAATCGGCGTATCAACGGCGTCGAAAAACTGAACAACTCCAATTTAGCTTTAACATTGAGAAAGTATACAACTCCATTATAAACTCTACTACATTTTTTCAAATTTCAGACAGAAATCCAAGAGTTGTGGAGAGACTATACGCAAGAAGTTGAAAGAGAAAGGGATTTATGCTGATCTGAATTCTAAGCAGAATGTGTCTCCCAATAAAATATTAGTAATGTCAGAAGCTGAAGGAGTTCATTTGGTAATGGATCTGGACGATATAGTCAGGGGATCTTATCCGGCTGATGATATTGCTAATGAAATTGTTCAAGAGGCGATGATGGATGAATCAGTGAATTTGGATAGTTTTATGGATGTGGAGGCGTTCAGGTGAGTTTCTCAAGTGTTGAAAATCAATGACTATAGAGATTTGAACTTCAGTGAATGCATGAGATCACTTCGCGACACCGTGGAATCGGTCGTCCCACCAATCACTGGAATTCTCCCAAAAGCTTCAAACAATAAAGACTTGAACTTGGTAATGGAGGAGTTTTCGGAAGCCACTCATGGAATAGGAATTGTCACTCAACCCACATGGATTTATGCGTTGACTGAAATTGGAAAAGGAGTGACTACGTTAGTCAGAGAAGAATTGGAGAGAAGCAATGAAGACAATGAGAGAGAGGGTGAAAACTGTCAGACAGCAGAGTAAATTGATTAATTATTTTGAAAATTTATAAATTAGTTTTAACCTTTCAGTTTTAAAATATTATACAAAAGAAAAAAATTACCCAGAACTTTCAATTTTGTTTTCTCTGAAAGTCGGACGATTTTGAAACGAAATATCCACGAGGACCACACGATGAAATGGTGCAAAGTGTCAAATGACAAATTGTAGATCAAATCCAGGGCTTCGTTTTTGTAGTTGACAACTTTTTGGCTCCGCTCACTTTGAGATACGCGCCCTCTTCTCTTTAAAACTTCAAAAACGTAGCACTGGTATTAAATAATGAAAATCAGAAACAACTGTTAAATTGATTCTAATATAACATGACATGACTCACTATCAGACGAAGTAGAACTTCCTTCGATTATTTTATGTTTTATATTAGTGAGAGATTGTACTAATCAATAATTGGAATCGAGTTTAAAAAAATTTTGAATTAGAATTAGTTTGTTTTAAAAAGGAATATTGGGCAAATTATCATCAGCCAATTGAGCTGGTTCCGTGAAGAGACGATCCAAGCATTTTTCATAGTCTTCACCATCCCACGACTCATCAATTTGTAGCCGTGCAGTTTTCACATCTTCGCGTTTGACTTCGTAACTCATAATTTTCTTATCTTGTTCACTCGTTAACTTTTGAGTGTTTCCAGCACTGGTTGATTCCATTGTGACTCCTGCATACCAAACCACAGGATCCAACTCGGGATACTTTGAGTAATCCATCGGCTGGAAATGCGGCACCAAATCGCGACAAATGTAATCATGAACTGTTTGAAGTCGTTCAGTTTTTCTATGACGATACAACGTGTGCTGTAATTTTAGGAGTGTGACTACTAGGACTTCTATGGGATAATTACCTTGTCATCAAACTTTTGCATGCACATTTCACAAGTAAGAGAACCATTACGATGGAGCTTCTAAAATGATTTTTTGTTGATAATTCCTAAAGATTGTGAACAAACCAAGTGCTCAATCATTCTTTTTGGGAATTGGCTCGTGTAGTAGCATTGTGAACAGCCAATCTCTTTTCCGTACGGATATTTTGGGCCTGGACATAGTAACATGTGACTTTGCATCTGAAATCTAACATTTACATTAAAATTATAACAAATTGGAGCATTTCATAGACAGATCTACGTACCTCATTCTTTTCTGAAAATACTTTCTGACAACTCGAACATTTATTGAGCAGATCACTGATGGAGCTCATTTTCTCGGTAAACAGTAGCTAATACAAGTAATACAAGCTGGAATAGCCGACAGTAATCAATAATTTTCCTCAAAAGACAAAAATAAACGAATAATGGGCAATTCGAGGAAATACATGCGAACGATCTGTAGAAGCTCTACCCAACATGTTGTAAACACTCTCCTAAATTTCTGTGATCTTTCCACTCTGCGCCTCTCGTGCTTTCCATCTAAACTATGATTCACGAAGTCAATGAGTAATATCTGCTTCAAATTATGTGTTTTTTCTAAAATCAGAGAAACATTTTACGTGAACTGAAAAGAAACAAAAAGAAAACTATTTCCAGAAGACATCGCTTTTATTTTGGCACTGGATGGGAAAATGAAAATATTTTATTGAGAATAGATGGAAATGTTTTTAACAGTTTGTAGTTATCGAAAAAAGAAACTATTCAGAACTTCATAAAACAAGAAAAATGAGAAATATGTTTGGTTTGAGAAATAAAAGTTAAAATATATCTTGTTTATATCTCAATAAATCATTTAGTTAAAAATTTTAGAATAATCCCAAAAATGTCTCAGTCCACGATGCTCTCACTAGTGGTGCTTAATCCGGAATTGGATCAGGTTAAGCATCTGTCATCTGATTTTTCTGAAAAAAAATGCAACAGCCAAAACGTGCTAAAAATGCCCTCAATAGAGGCCATCAGTCTTGGTTAGTGCTCTCCAGATATCTAGAAAACCAGGTAAAACACAGAAAATAAAATTCAAATCCGGTTTGTTTATTGTTTAAGAGAAAAGGAGAGAAGAAAACAACGAAATTTGAATGAAATAAAAAAATGTAGAGAGGAAGTATTAGGAAATAGTGAAATTTTAAATTCTTTGAATAATAATAACGGAAATTAAGCCAACTTCTCCTAATGATTTGACTGAAATTGATAATAGCAACCACGTAATAATTTGGGAAGGGGACACTTTTGAAATAAAATAATGAATATATTGAACTTTGAGAAAGGTAAAGAACATACGTCTAATCAGGAAAATCTTCTTTAACAGAGTTCAATCGATTGCTCAACTGATTCGAATAGTATTCCACATTATCAGTTCGCATTGAAAGTTTGTATCCAACAGATGGCTGTGCTTCAATCCATTTCCCAGTCAATTCAAAAATATCTGTCAAAATCACTTTCGGAATCTCGAATTTTTGATTGGTAAGGTTGATAAGTACTTCTGAGTAACTAAGCATTAGCAATGCCGGTTGACTCAAGTTGAGTTTCAAAAAAAGCTAGTGTCTTCTAGAATTGGTTTGATCGATTTTACGGTAGGTAGAAATTCCTAATCTTTGAATCTTCATTTTCACATTTTTTGGGAATTTAACTATTCTCAACAAATGAGCATAGAGATTTTTCTTCAAGTTTCCAAAATCTAGAAAAACGGATATCTGAAAAAGTTCCATGCGCCTTTAAATGGAACCGCCCATGTTCAGAAACCGATACATATAAGGTATATTGGGTAATTGATTGGATCTATGAGATGTCAAACGTCTGAATCTTAACAAACCTAACTTTCAAAAACTTCGTAGATTAGAGCAGTCCATTTCGACGTTAAGGATTCTTAAAGAATCAAAAAATCCTCACATTTTGACGAAGTGATAGCTTCTCGCCGAGACCGACCGCCTTGCTTATTCGCTACAATGGTACTTTCTTAAACTAAATGTTTTCTGAAAAAAGTCCATATTTTCATCTTCGAAAAATATAAAACGGAAAAGCTTATTTATTGCACAGTTTGAAACAAGAATAATAATAGAAAAACAGGAAACATACTCGCAGCAAAACTAATTGAACGGTCCGAACACACCATTATAAACTGGCGTTGCATAATCACCATCATCGATTTCGAAGTGAATTTCATAGGAGGTGTCAGCTGCTCTTTTCTCGTTCTCGATAATCAGATAGTAGACGTTGAGCTTTTTGAATCCACCCATCGGGAGAGTGATGCATTTAGAAGAGGTATGCCTGCAACTAAGTTAAAATCATACCGGCAAAAAAGATATCATATTCTGCCTTTTTCAGCTGAAAATCCCCAACTTTAAGAGTGTGTCATGGGAAAACTAACTGTCCCACAAAATAACATTTTATGGATCGAACAGACCAAGAACAGAACTCTATTTTTGTAGTTGACACTTTTTTGGACGGACACTCCCTAGCAAGTTACATATCGACAAAGTAATTTCCCCCTCAAATCGACCCATTTCAGTGCAAAATAGTGAGTTTTGAGATGTTGATTGAAAATAACTATAACTCTCTAGGAACGTGTCCTATAAAAAACTGTCAATTTTAAAAATGGAGTTCTACTTTTGATCTGTTTGATCACATAAAAAGTTATTTTGTGGGACAGTTAGTTTTACCCTGACACACTCTCAAAATTGGGCATTTTCAACTGAAAAAGGCAAAATATGTTATCATTTTGTCCGGTACTATTTAACATTGATTCTTGCACAGCTCACCTTTTGTCCTCAATCTTTGTCTCCCTAGCAGTCGGCAATCTTTCAATCTCCTCCATCAATCCGATAACATCCTTCTGTTTTCTGATTGCCACTGAATAGTGCCGACCTCCCTCATAACTGCTTGATCGCCACTTTTCAATCAACTCCTTCGCTTGCTGCCATGAGTAGAACCCTCCTTTAACATGAACCCGAACATTCTTCAGTCTCAGTAGTCGTGCTGGTTCTCCGTTAATGATCAACTTCCTCGCTGTTTTGATTTCCGGACATTTCACTAACTTAATAGCTTCAGCGATTTCCAAAGTGTTCAGAGAGGTGCTCGTGACAAATCCCCGAAGATACTCGAAAAAATTTGTGAGATTCCAGGCACCGTATCCAGCACTTGGCATATCGTGATCTTCCATTCCAACTAATAATCCTCTGTGTTTCTTGGGATTAACAATATCGCGACCTGACATTTTTGTGACCTTCAGGTTATACACATTCAATTTTAAGTCGATGGGCCAATAAATGTCACGGCAAGATGTGTCCACATCTATCACTAGGTTTTTGACATTCACAGCAACGGGATTCCTTCCGAACAGTTTTCGATATAGATACTGAATTGCCTCTCTCCTCGACATTCCTCCTCGAACGCGTTCTCGTTTGAGAAGATCTCCGTTTGCCGAATGAATGCTGAGAGTATAGTTGGTAACCAGAAATTCGTACTTAATTCCGTTGATGTTGATACAATTCCGATCCAGGTGGAGATAGTCTATTCGGATCGGGAGTCTCTTCTCGGCTGTTTTCATGTCTTGGCTACTCCGGACGAGTTGAAGTCTGAAAATCTAGTTCAAGAGCAATCTTACAAGTTAGTGATTACCTGACAAGCGGGTCCATGTGTTCCAGAATTGATGGCCATGTGAGATAAGGGAGCGGTTTCATTCTGCTGAAAAGTTACCATTTTTGTAAGAAGACAGGGTGGGGGCGAGGGTCATTTGGCCCAGATGGTGAGCGCGCAAAACAAATAGAGCAAATCCTACAGAATGGTGGGAGAACATTCTAGGTCACACCTCATCGTACACCATTCTTGTTTTCCCATTGACATTTGGCGGACACCTCGTAGATCAATATTTTTTGAGTTGTCTATTTTTTCTTCTTTTTCCTTCTTTATGAACCAAATTTTCTCTACTAATTCAGAATAGACACACTAAATTGGATGCGATTATATCAGCTCTCTTCAGTGAACTCTTTACCCGGATCTGAGATTTTTGAAAATTGAACGATGGCGCAAAGACACAATTAATTAAATCTTAGGCCTGCAATTTTTTTAAAATTTATAGTTGCATGGTAGATCAAAGAGATGTTTTTGACTCCTTGAGCATTGTTTGCCATATTTTATTTTCCCTTTTTCATTTTTGTCTATTTTTCAGAATTTTTCGAAATTTCTGGCACTTTTCTTATCAGCCCGCTACATTTATCTTTGATAATGTTTTTACAGTTGTTACCATTATTTCTCATCTTTCAGCCATCAGTCGGTTATGGAACTGAACATAATTGCGAAGGAGGAACGATCCCAGAACTCATCTGCTCCAAACTATCCAAATGGCGCAGCTCCAGCTCAACAGCATTCCGTGCTCAACAATCTTGTGTCGAGTCAAAATTCTGGGTCTTCCGAAGGCAACGCCGTGTCACCACACTCACAAGTAGAGTTACCAGAGGGTTTCACAAGTAAAAGGGACATTTGCATTGATGGGATTCCTGCTGGATTCGAGAAAGAGGACCCACAACTGGATCACTTCAGTCTAGTCGCAGGACGGACTTCAACAAGCCATACACCAGTTTTCTATAATGTAAGTGACTCTTCATATTGCCAAAATTGAAAAGGGATTTTCGGTGTTTGCGGACCAAAAACTTCCATTTGAGTTTTAGGCTCCGCCTTCCAGCCAGGGATGTGCGGAACTAAAAATTCGAAAATTCCCGAACGTTTCCGAATTTTATTTTCAAATGTTGGGGGAAAACGGAAACTCGGTTTTACATTTTTTCATAGTCAAAATCAGTAAGTATGCAGCAAAAACTAAAAGTTTTATAACTTTTGACTCAGGTGTGACGTTTTGGAACCGTTCACGTTATTTTTGCAGCATGGATTCTGCACAAATTCCTTTTTTTTTTATCAGCATGAAAATATACGAAATTTCGGAAATTTCGGACCCGAAGTTTTTCCGAAAATTTCTCGAAAATCGGAATTTTTCGAAAGCCCGGAAAAAAATTCGGTAATGTTCCGACGGAAAACAAAATTCGAAATATCCGTTCCGCACATTCCTGGCTGGAGATTACAACAAAAATTTCTAGTCCCCAAACTTTCGGTATCACTCTTCTTGTTTAGAAAACTACTATTAACTATTTGCAGGTTACAACATCAGAGGTCGATAGAAGAATCAATGGAATTGAGAAGCTCAACAGTTCCAGTATCGCGTGCACACTGAAGAAGTTCACTAGAATTCTCTATAAATAATAACTAAGTTTTTTGACTTCCAGATCAAAGGTCAGGAACGGCGGAGAGATTCTACGCAAGAAATTGGAGGGACGCGGTGTGGATCTCGTTCTGAACACAAGACAAAACGCGTCTCCCAACTCGATCATTTCGTTGACAGAAGCCGAAGCTGTTCATTTTGGTAAAGACTTGGACGAGGCGATTGATAACGGATATCCCCAAGCAGAACTGGCTGAAGAGTTTGCTAGAGAGGCGCTGAGCCAAGAAAATGTCAAGTTGGAAAGTTTGTTGAATACGGAGGCATTCATGTGAGTTACTAAGTTCACACAAATGAACTAAACTCTCAATTTTAGGGAATGCATGTCGTCTCTCAACAACATTATCTCATCAGTCGTTCCACCGTGCACCGGACTCCGCCCAAAGGCTTCAAATAATCTCAGCTTGAATCTCGGAATGGAGGAATTCTCTCAAGCGACTCATGGAATGGGAATCATGACGAATCATTTGTGGCTTCGTGAATTGACGACATTGGGGACGGATATGACGAAAATGATGAAAGAGCGAATGGAAATGAAGAAAAAAGATGATACGAAATAACTATTTAACGGAATAATGTTTTAATCAGATTTTTATTACAGTTTTCGAGAAACTTCTTGTTACAGTTTTGTTAATATATTTTTATCCCTTTTCTGTTAATTGGACAACTATTCTTGTTTTTTTTTTGCTTTCGCTCCCTTCTGGATACATATTTATCATCTTCCTTTTTTGATTTATTGTAAAATTTTGAGAATTTCGTGTTTTTTTTTTGCTCCAAATCCACAAAAAAGTGAACCTACCCCCAATATGATCGTTAAACTTACTAAGGAATGATCCAGACGTTTTTCGGGGATCTGGGTCAAATTATATATCGATGAAAAGCTGAGGGGCGTTCTCTTTTCGAATTTGTATACAAATTTTGCAGAACGATTTCATGATAAAAGTTATGCAGGTTTTTGTGAGATTTCAGTACTTAAAATAGAAACTTTGAAGTTACGTAAATCATCCAAAAACTTTGAGCTTTATTTTTTTTTGATCCCTAGAGACATTTTCTTGATCCCATAGATGCGTTCGACAGCATTTGAAAACAGTTTTGAAATCCTGAGATTTCGAAATATCCAACCATATAGGTCATATTTCAAAAGTCTGAAATTAGTCCGGATAACTCCCTAGTTAGCTCATTCTATGGTGTTTGTAGGCCTAAATTGTGGGGCAATCCAAATTTCAAGTTTGAAAAACCGCGCGCATGAGTTATTCACATACAATGTACTCAATCTTACGAGCAAATAATGCACTTGGTATTAAGAGAATATCTATTGTCACCCCATTAGTGTTAGACAAACAATGTAATCCTTAGTCATATGCACAGAAAATAATCTTGGACAGAACACCGTCGTTGTGTAGAGTGACGTGTACCTTGTTCTCACTCTTCACGTAATATTTCTGTTATAATGCCTCCCGGAATGTCTAGCCTTACCCTACGATGTATTCTACAATACATTGAAGCGAACAAACGGTAAATTGAAACTTAGCGATCTTTGGCTCATTTTAATTTTCCAACTTTTACAGAATCCACGTTTCCTTCAGATGTCCAACTATCAAACAAGTAGAGAAATCGATACCGCTATGTTTGGACAATTTGGTTTTCTGGGGAAACACGTTGAAAATAAACAGTGTCATGTACTCAATCATGACATATATGAAACCAGTAGAAAAAGATCAAAACTCAAAATTGGATGAGATAGTAGGCCTTCAAAAATATATTGCGATAGATTTCGAACAAAATAATTCTGGAAAACACTCCAGAAAAAATCGGATTCGTGAAGATCTCGAAGCATTTGAGGCGACTACACGAATGATCAGAGTTTTATTGGGTGGCAGGAACAATATCAATGTTGATAGTTTGGGTTTTCCATTTAATGGCATTGACGTTTCCCATTTGCCAATGGAATTGAAGTTTAAAGCGAACAAGATTGATTTTGGTTCTACTCATTTGAACAACTATCTCCCATTCATTGCTGTTACGAGTTTTCCATTAAAAGAGCTCATGATCCAATATGAGTCTTCGGAATACTTTCAGAACCCAGCAGTTCAAACCGCTCAGAAGTTGTTGATCACAGACTTTGATTTTTTGTTTTTCACTTGGATTGACGAATTGAAGAACCTTCCTAATAAAAATGTGGTGTTGAACTTGTCAGTGAGTCCCTCTATAACCGATATATCGGGAATTATTCAAACTTGGAAATCGTCTGGAAAAGACATCAAAATGTGCTATACGGTCAAAAACTATGAGGATAGAGAGTGGACGGTCGAGGTGGTTGATACAATTCGAGAGGAGTTCAATGGAAACTTTGTAGAATTATCGATGCCAGATGTCAGGTGAGTTAATTATACGATAGCTATAAACTGTTTTCAAACATGTTGAGAACTATTTCCTCCTATTGACGGTTTTTCAGATACAATGAGTGCATCTCGCTCCCTATGAGCAAAACATCCGAAATTGTAATTTTTGGGTTCACAATTTTTGATCCAGATTACACATATCCAATAAGAGCTATCAACATGCAAGTGATTCCCGTCGGGCTTACTGCTCCGATTGATTAATTCCATACTTGTCATTCGACGGACCTCAAAAATACACTTCAAATACTTTTTATCACTAAATTCATAGTATAACTTCACCAGAGTTATTACTCAAAACGCTCCAAAACTCCTTTTTCAAAAATTACTGTTAAAACATTTCTTTCGAAAAATTAACTCAAACCTTTTTTTAAATTTAATTTTTTTATCGTTCGGTTTTTGAATAAACATTTTTCTCTGTTGTGAACTAAATTGAATTACAAGCGACATATACAATTTTTAGTGAGACTGGCAATACGCCATTAAAAATTCAAGTCAGATGACCTTATTTAATAATTGAACCCATAACATTACGAATGGGAAAGGTAAAGTGTCGAAAGTATCATCTGGAGAGTATTGTGTTAGAAAACTTATTTTTGGTTAAATTAAAATGACATCAAATATAAACAACCGAAACTACTCGAAATAGGTTGCAGCTTTAAAATCACATTCGACAGAAATCTGTATTCCAAATTTATAGTCAAACCTTTTTCCTGGCGGACAAAAACTATAACAGTCTAATAGATAGAATACAAGATCATGCATCCATCAACTCGTTCACAAATACGAGTTCTCTTTTCAATGGAGAGAGCTATCTGAAGACTCAGAATCCCATAGTGTGACGTCATCAGGTTTCTCACCTGGTTTCCCAAAACGATCTTTTTTCTGTCTAAGTGACGTGGAGAAGAGTAGGACCTCTGTCTCTGTGTCCCATTATTTCATTGTGTGTAGTCTTGTGAAATCGATGTCTGCCGGGCTGTCTTACCTTTGCCAACGACTGGTATTGGAATATATTAAACCGAATAAAAGGTGAGTGCCATTTTAATTTTTATGACAATTGATATATATTCAAGCTTATGTTTTTCAGAATCCAGATCTCAAGTCAATGTTTGATAATTAGTCAACTCGAGAAGTTACTCCCTTTTCACCTCGAGCGTTTAGAATTTGATAACAATTTAATTAAAATTGACAATATCAAATATGAAATTGAAGAACATGAAGAGGAGCTGGAAGAGATTCTTACGCCAGGTGACATCCGAATTGGTCCCAACCCACGGAGATACATTTCGAAATATACTGAAATTACTTACACAAATCTAAATTCTGGGAAAAGTTACGCGAAACGCGTACCTCTGGTATTCCATGAGGCTATGAAAAGACTGGGATGTGCCCTGTTTGAAGGTAGAAAAGATATTCGAGTGAACATATTAAGAATTGATATTTACGACGACAAAGTTCTCCGTTTGCCTGTTGGATTTTTGGTACGTCCTGGAGACTTGATCACTGGATTCAATAGTCCGCAAGATTTTCTGGCAATTATTCACTCTGCAAGTTTTCCTTTGAGACGCCTGAAAATCTGGTTGAACACTCCGGAAAACTTGGAACTTCCTATGTTAAAGACAGCGGAGCACGTAATTATCAACGGTATCGAAAATGAAAATTTTCCGTCTCTGCCATTCCTCCATAACCGATTTGTCACCTTTGATCTTATTTGGTCACCAGATGAGCAAGTATTTGGCCTAATCAGAGAATGGCTGAACTGCAAAGCGAGAAGTACAGTATGTTTATTGAAGATATTTGATCGAGATGAAACTGAAAACTTATTGAATGCAGTCAAAATTGAGTTCGGCGGAGAAATTAGTGAAAGAGAGGACACGGACGAGAGGTGAGTGTGCAAAGTTAAGTAAACTAGGCAAACTGTTTTGCTATTTCAGTATGCTTACTGATTCAATTTGCATTTCCCTACCAATGACACCTACTACGGTTCTCATTCTGTATGGAATTGAAAAGGAAGAAGATTTCTACGTCAGAATGGAAGTATTGGCGAAATAACTTTTTTTGAAGCCTGACAACAGGAAAATTGACAACTTACAAAATAATTACTCAATAATAATATTCAGCAGATCTGTCCGTCTGTCCGTATGTCGCCGACTCTAGCGCCCTCTGTACTGAACGGTTTTTAATGAAACTTACACAGATCGTTTGGAAATTTTCCCCGGATGATGCCCGTCTATTTTTTTAGTTCAAATAGTTCGAAAATAGGTCACTACGTGAAAAAACGTGGTTTTCAAGCCTTTCAGTGGCTTTCATTTCCGAAATAGGGAAATAGGAGTTCACGGGAAAAATAGTTATACAACTTTTTCATTCTTCAAATGAATTCATTTCTTCACATTTTCGTATGGTTTTGGAAAGTTGTTCTACGAATCTTGGGTCAGATCTATTCTGCAAACTGTTTTTGCTATGAACAACCAGATGTGGACGAGACGAGTCAGATGTTGATGTTGAAGGTTAAATAATATTCAACTGATTTGTTAGCAAGGAATCTAACTTGCCGAAGGTGATTTTCATCCTTTCGAAATTCCGATAAAGTTCTTGAAACTTCTTGACACAGATGAAGTCTGTGAGGATCAGAAGTAAATAATTTCTGATTGGTTAGTAATATTAGAAGATGATAGTGGGATATGATTGGTTCTTGCATCTTGAACAGAGTTGATCGGAATTCCGACTTCCGCTTTCCGCCACTTTCTTCATTCCGTTCAACTCTGATCGTGAAGGACGAACTTCTAATTGATCTGTCTATCCGAGTTGAGCGGAATGCGGTTTTTGAAATGGCGGAAGGCAGACGGCGGAAAGCGGAGTAAACATTTTTTGGGCGGAAAACGGCAAACAGAAGGCGGAATTTAAAAAAAATCGGCGGAAAGCGGAAAGCGAAAGGCGGAAGAAACTATTTTGGCGGAAGGCGGAAAGCGAAGTAAACATTTTTTGGGCGGAAAGCGGCAAGCGGAAGGCGGAATTTTAAAAAATTGGCGGAAAGCGGAAAGCGGATGGCGGAAGAAACATTTTTGCCGGAAGGCGAAAGGCGAAAGCGGAATGAAAATTTTTTGGGCGGAAGGCGGAATTTAATAAAAATCGGCGGAAAGCCAAAGACGGAAGCAACAAATTTCTTGGCGGAAAGCGGAATGAAAAAATGCAAAAAGGCGGAAGGCGGAATAAAATGTCGTTTTTAAGAAGACGATTTGGCCTTATTTTGTTGCAAAGAGCCCTTAAAATGGTTAAAGTTGGGTAAAATTTTGTTTTTTTCTTCGGCAAAAACTGATATCTTTGCTGCAAAAAAAACGAATAAATTTTTCAAGCTGATATCCTCTAGGCGCAAGGCGGAAAAGCTCTTGAAATAGCGGAAGGCGGAAGGCGGAAGGCGGAAAGCGGAATAAAAACATTTCGACGGAAAGCGGAAAGCGGAATGAAAAAAGTGGCGGAAGGCGGAATTCCGCTCAACTCTGCTGTCTATGTTTCCTTAAGAATATTTGTGAAGAAAAAAATCGCTTCATATTCCACAGGAAAGATAAGTCATTGAGAAAGTTTGTCGAAATCTTATCAGTAAAGCAGAGGTGCTTTAATTGGTTTCTATCATAACGGGCTGCTTAGCCTACAAAAACTAATAACAAGTGAAAAATTTATACGATCCAGGAGTAGGAAAAATTATGAAACCTCGATAGTCTGAACCATTTGAGAAGCGCCGCAGGCGCTGAAACACCCAGAAGGGTGGAGAAGAAAAGGAGGTTTAGCAGCCGTTAGGCTGCGTTAACCGACTGGTTACTCAATAATTACTAAAAAAATCGCGAAGTAATGGCGAGTAACAATGTAAGAATGCATACTCAATATATTTTTCTCTAGCCCAAGGAACAGGTTTCATATTTCATACGGTTTCATATAGCTGAAGTGGTGCTCAACTTGTTATGACTAGGTAAATTGAAGCCTTCACATTTTGACAGTAAACCGTTTGTTATAAAAATATACAATTAACAATTAAAGATAAAATTTCACAGTAGAATTTGTAAAAAAAAAACTATAAAGAATATTTAAAAGAAAAAATGGTGACTCGATTATGGTTGAATTTCTGCATCAGTCGAATTGGTTTCCATTTTGCTGTGATCAGAATAAACAACGTGTAGTGCGAAGGTGTACTTGTTTTGACATTGAACCCCACACAATCCACATTGAAATGGGTCTTGTTCCGAATGGAGAAGCGAATGCATCGAGTACATTATAATGTCGTTGAAAGTGATTCCGCAGTGCAGGCATGTCTGAAAAAGAGCTGCTCACATAGAAACTTTTTGGTTATGACCTACCGATATTGGGGTTGTGCCATGATCAGATAATGGTTTCTCTTCAGTTCTATCAGGTAATCCATGAAAATCCATCAAGGTTGGCGATGAAGTAGAAGCATTCGAAATGGTAGATGTTGATACAGTATCCACTGACTCAGATCTTTCAAAGGAACCTTCATTATTCAGTTCTGATAAATCAATCTGGCTCTCATGAGTTTGATTCATCAGTCCAAGAAGTTGTTGAAGAGGTGTCTCACCTTCTAAAGTATTCAGGCAATCATCAACATTTTCCTTTTTTATCAGTGGAGCCAGATGAGTAGTCATTTGATTTGAGCTATTGGAATCATTGATCTTTCGTTTCCGTGGCGTGAGCTCTTTTTTCACCGCAGTCTGAAAATGAAAGTTCATAATGAAATAATAAATTTTGAGTTTTTTAGAACCGATGAGCTAAATCAGAATTCCACTAATTTTAATATTCCAAAACCGACTAAATCTCAATTTACCAGGACTTTTGTAGAAAATTCTAGCTAGACCTAACCTCGAAAGTACACTTGGCAAAAATATTTTCTTATGACAACTTCGAATGAGCGATTCTTGCCATTAAGAATGGTGTTCTTACTCTGCTGTTTGGACTCATGCGTACAAAACATAGTTGTACGGAATGACATTTTTTGATTTCCGGATTCCGGACAACTATGGTAAACAACAAGGACAGTGACAATGCCGGTCCCAAGGTTTTGGACCTTGGCCGTTATTAATAGAAGTTGTCCAACTTTGAAAGTGTGCCATGGTATTTTTGATTGTTACACCCAGTAAGGTTTTTAATGGATCATACAGATCAAATGTAGACCTTCATTTTTGTAGTTGACAACTTTTTTGTACTGGCACTCTTAAGAGTTACGTTTCATTAAAGTTTTCTTAGACCAATTTCAATGTAAGATTGCTGAGCTGTCGTCTTAAAATGACCCTCTAGGGAATGGCCGTACAAAAAAATTGTTAATTAACCGACGTTCAATCTGTATGAATCATTAAAAATATACTTGATGGGACAATCAGATTTATCATGACACACTGTCACAGTTAGACATTTTCAACTTTTCCACCTTTTGACCGGTACTGAATGTTACTCACTTTCTCGTCATCTTCGTGTCCAGTGTGGAAATGAATTAGAAGACGATTTGGTTTATCAAACGTGCGCCGACAGATTTTGCAGTTGCCTGGTTTCTCTGCAGAAATATTGTGATCGGAGTCCAGATGGCTCGTGAGAGACGAGTACAGAAGACATTCGAAGTTACACGAAAGTACGGGGCATTCGAAATGGATCTCTTGCCGAATATGAGTCATTGTGTGGTCTTTCATCTGAAAACGTGATAGAAAAAACTATGCACACACAAAATCTAGGCTGCTCACCATATCCTTCCGAGGATATTTTTTCAGACAAAACTTGCATTCGAACCATTTCGAGTTGTCGTGTAAAGTTTTGTGACGCTGTAAGTTGGTCTGGAAAAACAAGCACTATGCAACTTGTAAGAGAGAGAAAAATGCTCACTCTAAGTGTGAATTGAATGTTGCAGGTATCGCATGTATACATCATTTGGCCACTGACATGCGCCTCCTAAATCAATACATATATCAATACTTTTTAATAATTCTGAAATGAATTCATACCATATGAGATTTCAGCGTATTTTCCAGATTCGTTTTGAACGGGCAAAATGTGCAGGTCAGCATTTTCATGCTGCAATAGAAAACAGTTAACAAAAATAATAGCTAGTACACAGAATAAGAATGAGAAAAAACCTGAATACTGTAAAGAATATCAATCTGTTTTGTCCGTGCCGATTTAAACGATTCTACCGGCCCGAATTTTCAAATTTTCAATTCAAAATTAAAAACTAAAATTTTATTCTGGAAATTTTTCGAGTTTTTTGACTAAAAAAAGTAATTTTTCGTTTATCTTTCAGAAATAGATCAAAAAAGAAACAATTACTTTAAATATTTATATAACTGTTTTTCAGAGTAAAATTAGATGGCAGAAATGTTATGCCAGAAATCAATAGCCGTTCAAAGACATTCGAATAGAGGGAGGGGACACAGATGTCACAAAAAAGAGAGAATAGTAGTGTAACAGGTGTCCTTTGAAGGGATTAAGAAATCAATAAAATGTGGATCACCCTTGGGCTCTTTTCTTATTAGTGTGAAGGAAGGTCAGAAGGAAATACAAACAATGAGAGATCATCCTAAATATTTTTGTGCGAAAAAGGGCCAAGAAGAAAACAAAAACAATGTGTTCGAGAATGAGAGATAACGGAATCAAACTATTGGATAGTAACCATCACATTGATTCATTTTAAAATACAATTCTAGTGTAGTGAAACTTGAAATGTTTTAACAAAAATTCTAAAATTGAAATACTTGTCAATGCCCGGTACTTGGCGCCAATGTTCAAATTTCACATTTTTTCAAGTTTTTTTCACGAAAAAGCCAAATTTTCGAATATCATTCAGAATTAGAAGAAATTCTGAAAAATCATCAGAAATGATCACATTTTCGATGAAAATTTGAGAAAATTTGAAAAAAAAGTTGGAGCCAAATTGGTTCATTTCTTGAAATCCGGGCCTTGGCAAGTATGAAAATTATATATTTCAAATTTGAATTATTTATTTTAAAACTGTAAAAAAGAAATCAATGTCATTACTGGTGATAGGCCATAAATGAGAATAGAAAGGAAAGATAGCAGTAATCCGCCGCCAGATGTTCATATGAACCATTATCCATGACACAATTAATACACATTGAGAAGAGAAAAGGAGGCAGGTGTACTCTTCGATGGTTGTTGCACTTTAAAGTTGGAGAGATAAGTTGCATAATGCAGGAAGAGTGGAGAGCACAGAGTACGTTTGAAGGTCGTCTGTAAGGGGGAGACATGTCTGCTAAATGATATCCTTGAAAAGTAGGAGAAAATGAAAACTTTTTTTGAAAGATTTTAGAGATAAAGCAAAATATGCAAATAAGAAGTTGGTAGGCGGAATTTCAACAGATTGCAAGGCTATTTGTGCTCCAACTTTGGCTCTGAACTATATTTTATGTATTTCTGAGCATTTTAATGCTTAAAAACATTTATTCATTGACTTTATAGCTCAAATCACAAAAATATGTTTTTAAAATAATTAAAAATAATCAGCGTCATACATGAGCTTAATTAGAGACACAGAAGAAAACTTTGCTCTTCGGAGAGTGGAGAATTCCAAATTCATTTCCGCGCATTTGTCCATGAACGTCTCTTGATCGCCCATGATTGGATGTGGGAAGAGTGTCGGAATGGCCGGCTCTGAGCCGCTTGGCTCGTTCAACTTGAGCCAAAAATTGTCCACTGCATGTTTCTTGTAATTGGCTTGCATTTTCTTTTTGAAGGTATTCTTGTTGGAAGTTTCCATATTTGTCTCTTTCATAACATTGGACCACAACGAATCCGGAAAAATTGGAATATCGACCATACTTTTGAAAACGTTTTCTTTCATTTTTTCTTCAAAAGTTTTGTAGGATTGAATAATTCCATCTTCCTTTCCTTTCTGGAGAATTCGAATATACCAGTCATTCAATCCATTCTGTCCCAGGAATGTTTGATAGTCCGGATGTATATTAAAAATGAAATCATCGCCTTGATTAGGTGGATTTGACCAGATATGAGCATTTTCATACCCGATAGACTTCATATAATCGATATATGTAAGTATTATTTCTCCATGCATTGCTCCCCTTTTGATACCTTTCGACTCGAAATATGGCACCGTGTCCAAATAATTGATGGTACACCAACTTTGTCCAGCATGTGATGGGTATTCAGTTACAAACATGGAGAAAAAGGGAACATCGATTCCATCGATCATGTGATAAGCGTAGATTGCACGATACACAAATTTCACGGTTTCGGAGTATTTCTGGATGAAATCGGAGGCGTCAAGCTCTGGACACATTTCGCTTGTGACAACTTCCTTCATTTTGGTAAAGCTGACGACGGTTACTGGTATTTGATGTTTTTTTTGCCTGTTATTTTGTAGAATGAATTCGTTAAGCTTCCTCGCCATAAACTTTGCGCATTCATCCTCGTTGACGGTTCCAACTCTTCTCATCATGTTGAATACTCGCCGTGGTGAACATTTCTTACAGATGAAAGACGATTTGCTTCTGATATTCAATTCGCATACTCTGTGAAACAGCCTTTTGCATATTCCACACTCGTCGATTTCCTCGAGTGCTGGGTTCGTGTTTTCCTTTTCTTCCCAATCGTTTACATTCAAGTCAGCATCCTCGAAACACTTCAGACAATAATTTTGAACTTCATCGTCCATTTCCTTCTTGGGGCACATATACTTGGCTCCTGGTGGAATGCGACACTCCTCGGCCATGCAAAATCTGTTTGAGGTCCCATATCGTAGATCCTTGAGTTTGCAGCATCTTGTGCTCTGAAAAATGAAAATTCAATGTAACCTTTTTAGTAAAGCGCCTAGGTTTTAAAGAAGAAATTGCTTAGAAATATACCTTAGAATTTGATTCTTTTGCTAGATTGGGCTTGGCCTTTTTTGGTTTTGGCTCTATAGAGGACCGCCTGCTGTCAGCTGCTCTATTCTTCTTCAAATCTTTCAAAACTGGCTTAGTGTCGACTTGAGTACTTGTTGGGCCATTATTTTTTGCATTCGCATTGCTTTCGTCATCAATATACGACTCCCATGCTTTTTGGAACTCATCTTCGCGAAGGAAATGTAGTTGAAAATGTTTCTTCAGGTTCCCTTTCAGACTGAAAAGATCGAAATTGTTTTGGTTTAGTGAATTTTAAAGCAGGAACAACTCTCTCATAAATGTCAACTATTTCAGCTAAAATACTTACCGAAAAAGTTTAGAACACAAAACACACTTAAGTTCCGGATCTTTATGCATTTTTTCGTGTTCTTCCCGAAGTGATCGAAATCCAAACCTCTGTGGACAAAGACGACATCTATATGGCTTGTGTCTGCTAGTTTTTTCCGACGAAGCTGAAAAATGCACATTTTTTCAATTTAGAACTATTTAAATTATGTACCTTTTGGAGATGTAACTTGGTTGGGTTGGTTCTCCTGGTTTTCAGAAGACATGTTCCAAAGTAGTGATACTGAAAAAGTGAAAGATAATATAGAAATTAACACGAGACTAAACGAAAGGAAACGGGAAAAGTATGTGACAAGGGAGATTTGAGATATTCATAAAAGGAATATTGAAGTCTGTGGAAATTGACTAGAAAATTACAGAGTGATCCGGCACGCTGAAGACAGCAATTTGAATAAAAGGAAATGAGAGCAGGGACCCTAACACATAAGAGTTCTAATAGAATTTGCGATATCTGGTTATCGCACCGTTTTGCACTGAAAGTGGTATATTTGAGAGAGAAATTACTTTTTCGGTATGTAACTCTCTTGGGAGTGCCCATACAAAAAAGTTGTCAAATACAAAAAATTGAGCTCTATTTTTGATATGTAAGATCCATAAAATATTTACTTTGTAGGGCAATAAGTAACATCATGAGACCCTCTCCAAACAGGGTATTTCCAACGGAAAAAAGCAAAATAAAAAACAGAATATTATTTGCTTTATTTGCTATAGTGCCGGAATGGCCTGTAAAAATACAGAAATCGGCATGGACTAGCCAATAGCATTAGTTGGATGGTTGAAAATGAGCGAAATGGCTCAGCTATGGAATTAATTTTACAATTAAAAAGAAGGTTAGTAAAAAATGAGTCAAGAAAGAAACAGAATCAATGTGCGTCTTTACTAGATGAATGGGAGGTTGTGTTTGCGTGTGTGGATGGGATCAAATGAGTGTCCCCTCCTCCTACCTTTCCCAGGAACCTTTCCCAGGTGGATTAGATTCACAGATAATGTCATTCTAATTGTTTTCTCATCACTGTTCTTCGGGAAGAATTGCTCGATTTTTGACGTATGACTATTATTCAAATACTATCTACACCCAATTATCACTCTAGTGCAATTTACTCCTAAAAAACAACGATGAAGGGTCTCATGAGGGATCATGAGGGATATCATGAGGCTTCTGAAGGAAGTTTGTGGAATGTAAAGTGCAATACTCGAATTAAAATGGGATCATGCACGTTTATTTTTTGTCGTATAGGTTTTAACCAGTTCAATAGGATTAAAATCTTGGCTTTCGAGCCGTTTAGTACTATTCACTTCCAAAGAAAATACAGTTTTACTGGAATGTACACTGCTTTCAAGAGCTATTGAACTCATTTCTAAATAATATTTGTTTTGATTCCATATTTTATGTGGTCAGCGGCAGTATGCACCGTCTGGTTTTTGAAACTAAGTCAAAATTAGTGAAAGAAAAATTTTTGTTATCTGCGCGTTCAGCTTGAGTACTAGACGTCCAAGAGAGCCGTCTTTAATCAATTTAAATTTAAAAAACAGAGTTATTCTTTCCTATTTTCATTATGCCAATAAAATTACTACGTTTCCCCCGCATTCCATCCGTGGTGGGAACTCATTATCTCATTCGATCCAAACGATCGCTTTGAGGGGAAACACTGACAGGCATTGGAAAACATCTGTCAGTCTTATCTCCTCAGTGTAGTCCATTAGCACTTCAGTCTGCCACGTAAAAAAAACAGCAAAACATGGACAGGTGACGTGGACTGGTGACGTGGCGGAATGACGTTAACACACAACGATTACTGGCTCACAGAGATGACGTGGCAGTTGTCTCCGATAAGACCAACAATAAAAGATGGATTAGGTGTAATTTGCGGCAGTAGACAAAATAAACATATTGATTCAATCTACTATGGAGATCTAAAATAAACGAGAGTAAGAATTGAGATTGTTGGCGATCTTCTTGTGCATAATTAGTGAATCGAAAACAGTAACAGAGGAGTTGGATAGAAATGGTGGAAAAGATTAACTAGTAGATTAACACAAGGTGGGCAGAACTTTTATTTTAAGAAAATAGGATACAAAAAGGCAACAATTTATCGCTTAACAATGAAACTTTATAAATGTTTAGATGTCAAAAATATCAATTGTCTTTCTTCTCTCCCCATTTCCTTAGTTCGTCCTGATAGGTATCCGGGTTTAGTTGATTGCGCAGACCGCCAAGGAGTTGAGAGGTCATTTGTGTAGTAGACAAAAGAGGACTCAAGAAGATTGGAACTGTGTACTGGACAGCGCTCCGAATGAAAGAATTGTTAGAGGGTCGATTTTCCTTGGTGAGATTGAAGTCTTCTTTTGTTTGATGGTATCTCTGAAATGTGAATTATTTGAACGATAATAAGACATTGTGTTAACATACATTAGAGCCAGTCTCATAGGTCATTTGTTGATCACGTGGATTTATTTCATTTATAGTCCATTCTGTCGCTCCCTGAACAAACTCAGTGACTGTTTGAGCCATTCCCACAATCCCATTTGCCGAGGAGACACCGAACGAGCGCACTCCTTTCTGGACTCCTTTCAACATTTGTCCGTCCTTTTTCCGGTATTCATCAACTGGCATCGCGAAGAGATCCACTACTCCTTTTCCGACTTGAACAAAAGGCCTGATAGGTCCTAAGCTCGCAAGCACACTGGGCATGTTGGCAAAGTTAGCAGTTGACCATTTTTCGACAGCATATTTGAAACAACTCCTAGTTCCCAGCAAACCGCTTCGTGTATTTATTTCGTGTAGAGTAATGGGCATTTTGTTCAATTGTCCAAATGCAGCGAGAAAGCGGACAATGGGATCCTGGTTTTCCATGGTCAATTTTCTTTTTCCATGATAGTCAATGTAAATTTTGACTGATGGGGAGAAAACAAATTGTTTGAAAAATGTGTCCTCACTATTAAAAATTTCCTGGAATTCCTGGTATTTATTTTCGATAATTGGTTGTGGCTCATCTTCAACACTGGTCAAGAAGTTCTGAAATTTATTAACATTAATTATATCTCATTTTTATTTAATAATATGTCGAACTTACTTTGTGCTCCTCAGTTTCAGATATGATGACAGATTGAGATGGATGGATAGTTCCCATCATAGTGAAATTTTTCAGAATTTCATCGTTGGAGACTGGGCTTTTAATAATAGGAAGCTGAACCGGTATGTTCACGTAGGTGTTGGGGAGATCAATCATGCCCAATGTTTCGTCAAAGAAGTCGACAAAAAATTCCACAGTGTTTTGATCAAGATTTAGTTTCAGTGGAAGCATTGACACTCTCATGTTTCCTTCCCTTGAGTGAGATTCAGTCATTTTGACACTGAAGAATGGCGCACTTTCACGTCTTGGTTTATTTGTCGTGGAGTATTGGTAGAGCATCTCCTGAATTTCGCTAGCTTTGACACAGTCCCTAATAACAAATTCTCCAATTTCAAAGAGGGTGGTCGAAAAAAACGCAGCATTTTTGTCAAAGAAGTGCTTGATCAAAGTGATTTTGTCGAATTCGAAAACAACGAATGCAGATTGATCTCTATTTGGCCCACCGGTCGAGTTTCCATGTTTGAAATCCCTTGTGCAATAATGTTTCGGAGGCGAAGACACCTCGGATAGGTCGTTTCCAGCATAAAGACTAAGCCGTAAGGTCACGTCTTTCACGAATAACTTCAGTGTTGGTGTCGAATTTCCTAATATATTTTGAGACGGTTCGGCATTGATTGGATAGAAAAAATTATGTTTCGTAACCTCAGGCTTCTCGTGTCTGCTGATCTTCAATAGTCTTCTAACACTGGATTCAGTTCCTAATCCATTGTCGGCAACAGTGAAGTTTTTGGCTGAAGTTTCCTCTTTGACTTTTCCCGATTTCCGCGTTATCTTCTGGCTTTCATCCATTGCGTGATCTTCAGAAATGACATCCAAACATTGTTCATCCATAGCATCTTTTATCATGGCTTCAACCCGTTCCTGCACATCATCTGGTAGACCAGCATTCGATTTCAATTTCTCTACGCTTTCGGTCAACTTAGACATCCCATTCCAAACTGATTCTCTCATTGTGTTCCCCAGTTTTTCTTGTTTCTCTTCCGAACAATCAAAGACTGTTTGGATAAGAGTGGCAAGTGAGTCTGCGCACACTGATGCCATTACAATTGTATTCTGGCAGCTGGCTTCAATAATAGGCATCATTTTTACATCATATTCTTTGGTAAAATCGAGTGATACGTCAAATCGGAGTGAGCCGAATTTAAGAAAGGGAATGAACGTTTGGGCTGATGTTTCTTGTAGCGAATCTCTACTTATGTACAATCGGCATCCTTCAGAAGTTAACAGTGTCTGAAACAAAAATTATATAATTTTAGAGGTGGATCTAAACAACCTTGAAAACGTGAGAATCCTGAACAATAGAAGTGACAAGAGTACATTCTCCAAGGGCTCCTCTGAATTTCAGCTTGCTGTTTGGCTGAACCCATGAGTGATCATAAAAGATAAACGTGTTTTGCAAAGATACGTCCAGATCCATTGAAATAGCTGGTTTCACATATCCTGGGATTATATATTCTTGGAGTGTGAAGAGTTCTGAGAGATGAGTGATCCAAAAAGATTCCAAATTGTTAAATGGTTTGGCGTGAAGCTGAGAGTTGCGAATGGTGATTTCAAGAAGAACATCAATAGTATTAGCATCTGGATTGAAATTCTTACGAATTGTAACCGCAAGCGCATCTTGTTTGAAACCACAGCTGAACTCATCGCTTGGCAAAACGCATTCTAGTTGGCTCGAGTGTTTGTTCCATTTTCCAAAGCTGTTTATTGAAATATCATTTGGGATCCGTTTTTCATTTGAAACATCTCCTGATCCAATTTCCATTTTAGAAGAGGTGACGTTAAAATGTGTTTGATTGACATCTCCTTTGCGACCGGTTGTTGCTCCAATATTCAGTTTTTTGAAATCAAGTGAAACTTGCGTAGGCTTTTTTCCATCCTGAGTGTTACAAAGAACCGTGCATTTATCAGCCGTGAGTGTCAGTACAAAGACATGTGAAACATCTTCGAATAATTCCGCAATGTTTGCTGAATCTGCTTCAAAAGTTGAAGTCGTTGATCGAAAATATGACAAGCCATTAGCTAGTGTGTTGTAGAAAATTTGAAGTGAACTCTTCTCTGGAACATGGAATCTCAACACTGGTACCCTTAGCTGCACATTTGTTAAATCGTAACCATTTTGGAAAGAGGACATTTCTTCACGTGCTCCAGCTTGATTAACCTGAATAAAAAGTTGCTGATTAACACTCAATTGATTGCTTTCAGTTTTACCGCTTTCGATTTTTTCCGTTTCGAGTCCATATTGAAAGAAAGTTCCACTTTGATTTTTTCTGAATGATTTTCAGATGCATAGAAAAATGTTTTCTGCTCTTTTGGAATGTTCAATCCTTCTCCGCTTAAATCTCCATATATTTCTGAACAAGTTAATTGGAAGATAGAGGCGCCTTCTCCAATTGGAATTGATAAATCAAGATTCTTGATTTCAAAAGAAACAAGTTCATTGTGGACTTGTCTCTGAGAAAAAGATTTAAGAGGATAGTGAAAATCCGTCTTTGGTACTCTGAGCTCTACTTGCCAGTTGGGGCATTTCATGTTGAAGATAGTGTCTGGTATGTTACCATCAAATTTCTCTGTCATCACGGGAACATTGTTTCTGTAATGGATGTATAGGATCTTAAATTAGAAGCAATGTTAGTTTGTTTACCTTTCACCCAATCCTTGGTTGAAAAACAGTCCATACTTAACAAGATTTGGAATACGGTTAATGATAGAAAAGTCTATTTCTGTTTGTACGGCTGCCAGCAATACATCAATGTTCGTCTTGCCGTTAGCAGTTCTCAGACTCATTTCAAAATTTGGATTGCTGTTTTGGCTCCAGAAGTTGAAAAGATTGATGCAAAGAGGTCCGTTATTCTCAGGTGCACTTTCTGGTGTCAGAAATTCCAATAAATTCAAATCTGACATGAGAACATTACATGAGAATTGTCCGAGTGTTCCAATTTTCCATTGTCTTGCCGTGGCTTTCAAAGAACATCCAGTTATTCGGAGATGATCTTTTGGATAACAACTTTCGGTGGTTTTGCTGATATTAGCAATACTTTGCTTTGCGACTTTTTTGACTGATTTGAAGAATAATGTCGACTCGTTTCGAAGAATATCAAGCACTTTAGCGTATCCTCCATGTTCCAATACATAATCAGATGATAAGTAGTCACAATGTGGAATATAAATGGAAAGTGTTCCAATATTAGTGTTTACTGTGACATCTGATTTGATTTCCACTTCTGATTTGTTCTTATATTTCATCTTGTATTGGGAATTTGTGGAGAAGATAAAAAGTCTGAAAATGAAAACGTAAGATAATTCAACTCCTATTTTTTCAAACCTTTCGATAATTTTGATCTGTGAGGGTGTTGCAAAAGCGTTGACTCCGTCCATAGCGATATCGATTTGCATTTTCAAATTCTTTCTCTCATTAACACAGTCGTTCAATCGAATTCCACACGAAATATTTCCAATAATTTCGGCACATATGATAGGGTTGGAGGGTAGCTTTATCCCTGCTGGCTCTCTCTTCCCGGTTTGAAACTGGTCATGTAAAGGAGCCACTAAAACAGTGGATATTTGTGGGTACAAAAACCAATAATGACTTACTTTCTTCATGGCAAGAATAAAATGTATCCATGTCGTCATCACTACATTTTTCACTTCTATAGATTTCCGAGAAGACATCAGTGTGAATAGAAACTCCTGCAAAAGAACACACTTTATAAAAATTAAATTCTGAAGTCCTTACCATAAAGATTGATCTTTTTATTCAAACAGTTGCTTTTCTCGTTGTCATCCATTTTATCGCTTTGTGACTGCTCGTCCACGAACGTAGCGCTCTTCACGTTTACTTCAACAGCAGTGGCAAGATCTGATTCAGTGTTTTGTTGGCTCTCAAATCGAAGAATTATACTATTCACAGTTAAACAAAAACGTGATAAAACGGAAGTCAGAATTGCAGAAAAATATTGTGTTGTTTGTTGGTTCACATCAAACTTTGCAAAACTGTTCTCGCTACTGACTTCACTGAATACGCTTCTAATCATTTTTTCTGTACTGAAGCTCATGAAAACACTTTCAATTATAGATTTTGCTGAAAATAAATTACTCATGAACAAAATACTGATAATTACGAACTTACTAGTACTCATGTCATCCAATTTTATAGTTTCATCGATTTTGAATGTAAGTTGCAAATCGTCTATGCACATTTTACTAGACTCTGTCATAATGGCATTCCATGGGATGTCCACTTTAAGTTTCCCGATATAACCGTCTACAAGGATAAATGGAAAGCATCTTTCGGCAAGTGCAGTATTTACAGCCTAAAGAAATTTAACTTCATCAGTTAGTTTTGTTTGTGTATCACACTTACATTGGCGTTTATATCAAGGTTTTTCAGCTCGAGGCATCCAGTTGACAGTTGGATTGACAACTGATCAGATGATACAGTGTTTTCCAGCCAGGTTCCGAGATATCTTTGAATCACTAATTTACACCAAATCTTATTGATTGAGTTTAGAGTCATTTCTGTAAAATACAAATTATCTATGGCTCTTACAAAACTGCAGTTTTTAGAGAAACAAAATGTTTCATGTAAAATATTATACTTCTTAATTTAGGTATGTCTTACATTACATAGAAATATATAATAATTTTAATTACTTACTACTCTTTCCGAAGAATTCGTTAAAAACGTTGTAGATTGAGTTCATGGTTCTGAAGGACTAGATGCAAAGTTTTGCAGAACAGTACTCCACAAGATACAATACTGAGCACAAAGAAAATGTACTATTTGGAAATTTTCTTGAGAGGGGGCAGCTCTAATACGCCTCTCTCAATAATTCAAATTTTCGGCGGGAATAGCGCAGATGGACCTGTGTATTGCTTATGGGAAAATTGAATGCTATTGGGTGTGAACGGTTAATCGTCAGGGGCCGTGGGAAACAACAGTTATTTTCATAGTTTTTTTTTAATTTGCTCTAAGATACTTACTGCGCAGGAGACGTTTCTGCAGAGCCACGAACCCAAACGATCCGTCACAACCTCATTCATAATTCTTAAATTTCGGGTTTTCACCTTCTTGAAAATGTCTTTTTAAACTTTTTTTATTTTTGATTTTGTCAAGTGAATAACTACTTTTCAAATTACTTACTTTTGAATGAGGGAGCAAGATTTGACACTGTTTTCAACAAAAAAGGGTCTAAATATATGCACACGAATGCTAGCTGATTCCCTTTTTCTTCTTTCCTTCTTTACCATCCCACGTAACACACAAGTAACATGACGACGGTCAATAGCAAGAAGCGAACGTACAATACACGTCTCTCTCATTCCCATACACTATTTCTATCTCTGTAACTGTCTGCGTAACAGCAGAGCGCGATGCAGCAGCCGTTCGAAATCTCTTTTTTTTAGTCAATGTCTTGGGTATTCATAATCAACAACCAAAACTTGAGTAATGGGTTCGTAGGCCTACAGGTTTCCCGAATAAAAAAAATATATCTTTTTTTAGTCAATTTTTTGGCGCCTGAAATGTAAAAAAATGTATTTAGAAAATGGTAGATCATTTACGACTTCCCATAGTTTAGTGTGCTAGTTGTTTTGTCTTTCGTGTCTTTTTAGCCTCCTACGTTTTTTTCTGTTGCTAGAGAGCCTTTTTGCAATTATATATCCCCGATAACGCTGACATATTTCAGTCAATCAACAAGAATGATCTATGAAATTATTACGGGAGACGGTCCATTGACGGCTGACGATTTCGCACTTATCAAACTTCGAGATACCGTCGAGAACATATGCGAGCATTTTGGCGTCAATTCAGTCACGTCGAATGCAACGGACAGATTGACAACAATTCTGAGGAATAAGCTGACCAGTTATTCAAACTCGACCAGGCTGTTCATGGAAATTTGTGAGTTTTTATTTAATTGTTTTAATTCGAAACATTGAATTTTTCCAGCTGGACGTACACAGGCAACGCTCAGTGATGTCAAAGCATCTCTTATGCATCACAAAATCGATTTGAAAGGGTTTGAAGGTTACTTGAAGTATGCACATACTGAGCGATCAGAAACGGTAAGTTTTTCACATCCGTCAAAGCAATTAAATATTACTTGAATTGCAGTTGCCAATATTCCCAGTAGCAGATCCGGATAAGATGAACTCTGAAAATGCGTACTTCAAGACTATATATGGTGCAAAACCATCAGATGAAGAGTTGAAAACAAGACCAGAACACATTCCTCAGTACTATCGTGCAATTCATCCGGAATGGATCAAAGATGAATTTAATACTGCTTCGAAACCTGTACCTCGTAGAAAAATTAAGCCAAAGGAGTCAAACGCAGTCAACCTCAACATTCCCAATTTTGCCGAGTTGAGTTTCAGTGGCTTTTTTGAAGAGTTGGATGAGAACAGAAAGTTTGAAGATGAACGACGGAAAGCCAAAGTATCACCAAGATCTAGTGAAAATGAAACAATTCTGAAACCCTTTTTCCAGAAGGACACATTCATAGTTGGTTTAGTTTTTTAGAAACAACTTTTATCTTCTGTTTTACAGGTGAAAACTGCAAAAAGTGTCAAGACTGCTAAGAAAAATACTGGAGAAAAGCCTGAGGATAAATCACAGAAACTTCATAGTTTGAGAGAACAGCAAATTAACCTTCCTTCTGCTACTTCTCTACAACAAGAAGTTCCATTTCTTCTTAGTGACGCCCCAATCGATGCTGCTATAGTGGCTGAGTTTGATGTAGAACAGAAAGAAAATGGCAATCAAAAACGAGATGAGGACATTGCACAGTACAAGGAGTATAAACGTCTTAAGAAAGAGCGGAAACGTATGAGACGCGAAGAGCGAAACAAAGAAAATTCGGTGAGAACTTTTGTCAACGATAAGTTAGAAGAGCAGAAAAGTGAAGAATTGGAGGAAATTACTAATGTCACCGAAATAGATGAATCTGATAAAGGACAGAGCAGAAAAAGTAAACTAGACGAGAGCACTGAAGAATACAAGGAGTACAAACGTCTGAAGAAAGAGCGAAAACGAAGAGAACGAGAAGAGAAATTCATTGAGACTCTTGAAAAAGCTCCTCCTATCCCAAAGCTTACGTTGAAAATCAAATTTGGTAACGAATTGTTTGAAAAACCAATAGAACATGTTCCGGATACCAGTTTTCCACCCTCAATCACACCTCTTAAAATCCGAATCAAGAATCTGCTCCCGGCGAAGAAAATTGATGAGAACAATGAAAAACGTCCGGACAAAGAGAATTGTGACGAAAGTTATCTAAACCAAAAGCAATTCCACGAGGATTCTGACACCGGTGGCAAAGTTTGGTACTGCCCGGTATGCTCGGTGGTCTACGCCAATGACAAGTATATGGTTGGATGTGACAAATGTGAGCATTGGTTTCATTGGTATGTTTTCTATACTTTTTTTCTAGTCCAGCGTTACTAATATTACAGGGATTGTGTTGGATTGACTGCCGAGCCCTCCGACTCCAAGTGGTACTGCCCGAGATGCATCAACAAAAAGAAGACCAAAAAGAATAAGAAACGGAAAGCTTCAGGAGTTGGTGGCTTTAATGAGGTTGTAAAAAAGCAAAAAATTTGATTATACATACTGTAGTATGTTTTGTTGAGCTGTATTATTTATTTTGTGAATTTCTAATTCAATATGTTTTCTCTAGAATCTATGTATATCAGAATAAACTAGGTATGTTTATAATAACTAAAAAGGCACCGCAGAAGCAATATTGTGTCATTCACATTTATTAAAGACACGGAATGTAGAATTAAGACTGGCTTTTCGATAGCTGAATAGATGTAATTCTGATAATTTTCATGAAAAGTATCTAAAAAATAACCCAAATAGAACATCATTACCAAGAATTCATATCAATCAAAGTCAAGAAAAAAAAACAAGAAATAATGTCATGCATTCGGAGGAATTTGACTTTCAGTAGGCAGAACATTCAGCTTCAGATCCCAATTCATCTTTGATTTCTCTCTTTTTTCCAAGTAGATGTACAGATTCGAGTCAATTGTCATCCAAAGAACCAAACAGTTCCGAAATTGCTTTGGCCTAAAAATAGTTAAAAGTTGTATAAAGGTTTTTAAGGCTGCTTTGGTCGTGTTGCTTTTTTCAAGTCTTAAAGGTACAGTGCCGGCCAAAAATTTATCATTTGTATTTTGCCGGTTTCAGTTGAAAATGCCAATGAATGAAAATGAGAGTGTGTAATGGTAATGCTGGTTGTCCCATCAAGCAGATTTTTAATGAATCATACAAATTAGACATAGACCTCAATTTTCGTAGTTGACAACTTTTTTGTACAGGCTGTCTCTAGAAAGTTATAGTCATTTTAAGACGACAGTTTGAAAATCGCAAAATTTTGCACTGAAATGGGTCCATTTGATGGAGGAATTACCTTGTCGATATGTAATTTACTAGACAGCGCCCGTACAAATAAATGGTCCACTACAAAAATAGAGCTCTACCTTTGTTCTGTATGATTCATTAAAAATCTACTTGATGGGAGACAATCAGTATTATCATGACACACTATCAAAGATGGATAGTTTCAACTAAAAAACGCAAAAGATGATATATTTTTGGCCCGTACTGTACTTTCAATAATTTTTGTTGTTTTCTCATAAAAATCCCATAGAAAACTACAAAAAATGATAGAAAAAGACAAAAATCTCAGCAAACAGAAAAACTCACGTTTCATTTACATATAGTTGGATTTTATTTCTTTGAGCTTCTTCGATTTCCTTAATTGTGTTTTTTGCATCCAGTTTGTTGTGAATTTCAAACGAAAAGCAGCTACCAATCGGTCTTCCATTCTCCAGCCAGTTGTTGACCAAAGCAATAATCTTATTCTTTAGATCACTTGTTTTTCGAACGTGAACTCTCTTATTTATTAGCTCTGCGAGATCCCATTCACTCACAGTGATTATAAGTTTTTGCGCAGAGTTCACTATCTGGTGGTATAGGATATTCTCTTGTCTGACAAAGATGTCTCGTGAAATTTCGATTGTCTCAAGGGGATGATTCTCATAATCCAACACGTTTTGAATGTTTTCCATGAAGACACCCCACTTGATAGTCATATTGCGAATTCTCACTTTCAAATTTGAATTCAAAGCTGCTAAATTTCTCTCTAACAATTCTGAACTTTCGATCTCTAATTTTTTAATCCGAATGTTGCTCCTTTTTTGGAAAACTGCTTTGAATAAGCTGTCACTAGCATCCGAAATCGTTCGGATGTATCCAACACGTTCACCTTCTTGGGATCCATATTTTGTCGAGATTTTAACTTGTAAATAGTGATTGAATGGTGGCGGGAGCTTGTTTTGTCTCAAGCTTGCTCGATAGATGACTTCTTCCGTTTCATTGATAAATTTTGTTAGCATTTCTAGTTTTCTAGACTTCTCGGGGGTATCAGGAAGACCAAGAAGAATCGCTTTTCCCTTCCTCACTTCTCGTAATTCTTCCGCCTTCTCTTTCACAAAACCAAGAAATATTCCATCGTTTCGGAGATGTTCCGAAAATCCATACACATCACATTCCACTGCACTTCCTCCTTCCTCATTTAATTTTTTGACGCCATGTGGTGTTTCACTGTCATTATGATATTTTCGGACTATCCCAATCTTATAAACCGCATCATTGACACTGAATACCGATCCATCCAAAAGAAGTGTATCAACTTTTAATGGGAGAGAATTTTCCGCCTGGCGGAGTGCTGGACATTGTTGGAACAAGAAGAATCTGAAACAGAAAATTATCAGTAAATGTAAGTTTATAAGTTGTAAACTCACCGTTTATTAGCGTCAATGTTCTGAAGCACGCTCTCCCAAATGAGGTAGGACAGTGGTCTGTTAGAAGACATTTTCCTGAAATATAAATTAATAGCAGGGAAAGATAAACGGAGGGAGCAAAAGTAAAAACGAGAGAATAAGAGTTCTGAGATTAGTGAGACAGTTGTCAAGACGGGCGAGGGTAACAAATGACGAGGGCAGCCGGAACAGATGACCTAGACGCAATAACTGGCAATACGGAGGAATCACATTTTCTGCGAGGAGAAAAAGGGACACACCTCGTTGCGGGAGAAATGTTCCACTGGGATGTAAAATGATAGCTTCCTGCTTTTCCTATAGATAATGAATACTAATATGAGTAGATATGAGGTGAGCAACTCAGCTGCATCCACGGTTCTCATAGTCTCTTTAGTTTTTTTTCTTAAACATGGAAAAAAACTAAACATGGAAAATTCAAAACTAAAACATTGAAAATTCGGCAAACTCCATGTCAAAGAGAGCATATGGTGACACTTTCCTCTATCTCATCCCCTGGGAATCGTCTTCCTTTTCGGTTTCCATTGTTACATGTAACATCTTGGACCAGGTACATTTTCCCATCTGCTCATCAATCTGTGACAGAATCTATAAACCAGTGTAGGTGGTACAGAATAATTGATTCTAACTGGTCTGCTCAGCCCATTTTTTGAGAAATGCATTGGTTTGGATCTCTTTTTCAAGTTTTTATTGATACAATTTACTCTAGTAAAAAAGAAGAAAAATATGACACAGTTCGAAAACTTGGTTCTGGTTCATTTGGTGAAGTGTTTCTTATGGTGAGCAGCGAGGATCCCAATATCAAGGTTGCAGAGAAAAGGATAGTTCTAGAAAATAGATCAATTCATTTTGTGAACAAAGAGTTTTCAATTCATAAGCAACTATCAGAAATTAGTCACGACAATGTTATCAAAATGTTCGAAATGCGTCAATGTCCCTCATTCTATTATTTTGTACTGGAGTATGCGGAAAACGGAGATGTTTTTGATAGAATCATACCAGGCTCTGGAATGAAATTTTCTGTGGCTCAGAAGTATTTCAAACAACTGATTGCTGGATTGAAGTTTATCAATGCAAATCATTTGATTCATCGGGATATCAAACCGGAAAACCTGCTAATTACGAAAAACGGTAAGTAACAACTGTAAAAACTTTTGATTGTAGATTACTAGCCACAAAATATTACTTCAGATGTCATCAAAATCTGCGACTTCGGATCTGCCACAATATTCCGTCGCAACGGAAAAGAGCTAATGTTAAAATCATTTGGAGGAACCGAAGAATTCATTGCACCGGAAGTATGGGGTGGTGTTTTGCATAGAGGACCTCCACTAGACGTATGGTCAGCTGGGATAACATTGATCAACATGATGACTGGACTAATGCCATGGAAGAGAGCTGATGAGTAAGTGAAGTTTTTAGTTTTCACTTGTAAATTGCAGTACCGGATTACAGAGGATCTATTGATTATCGTAGATGGATAAGAAGGGAGAGCCTCAGCGAGAAGCCATGGAATAAAGTTGACAAGTTGACACAAGGTAACTTTTCTAACGTGTAATTTGTTGCAGTGCCTTTTTTTTAGATTTTCTCCAGCGTATTCTGACTAGCGATGTTGAGAATAGGCTGACAATTGCGGAAATCGAAAGTCATTGTTGGATGAATCAGAGGATTATTTGATTGTCTAATTACAGTTTTAAAAGCAGTTTTCATTAAAGGAGGACTGAAGTCATATTTTTTTATTTCAGATTATGATACTTCAAAAAATTCTGAGCAACTTTCATCATTGGAGCATGTGCTAAAAATCGCTCTAAATGCCCTAAATTCACGTTTTCCCGGCTCAAAAGGAGCCTAGGTGGAAGAGTTTTCACACGCGAATTTGTGCCCCCGTGTAGTCCTCTCGGACAAAATTATTACTTTTTATTTCTCGATTTTTCGTTTTCTTGCTTTTTTCAACAAAATTTCGTGTTTTTCTTCTTTTATTTACGATATAAAGTGAAAAAAACACGGAAATTTGTTGAAAAAAGCAAGAAAACGAAACATCGAGAAATTAAAATAAATAATTTTGTCCGAGAGGACTACACGGGGGCAAAAATTCGCGTGTGAAAACTCTTCCACCTAGGCTCCTTTTGAGCCGGGAAAACGTGAATTTAGGGCATTTAGAGCGATTTTTAGCACATGCTCCAATGATGAAAGTTGCTCAGAATTTTCTGAAGTATCAGAATCTGAAATAAAAAAATATGACTTCAGTCCTCCTTTAAGTACTTTCAAAGGTACTTTCGGATAGAGGTGTGAATTCCCATGTTTGTATGCCTCATTTGTATTTGTATAAGAATCTATCTAGCCGACATTTTTGACATCTTAATTGTTATTGTCTGTCTTTGAGAGCTAACCTTATTTAAACAAAGACAGTCAGGTATCTTTGCCGAGGAGATAATACACTGCGGGACATAAATATGGAGCCACTTTAATTTTTAATTTTTTTGGAAACATTTTGTCGTTTTCAAAAATTTTTTAAATGTCAATAATGTACTTTCCGGGTCTAAAAAACGGTACACTTGTTGAAAGTTTGAAAGATTTCGGGTTTTTGAAAGTTTTGAAAAAAGTGTGAAAAAAGGCTTATTTCTATGGGACATAAGTATGGAGCCACCCCTGAAAAAAAGAATAACCGCAAAGGACGTTGTCTAAAAACTTTGAAATCATATTCTCCGTCCAAAATTGAGTTGTTTAGAGATATTTCTTTAACAATTTCAGTGAAAAACTTTTGAGAAAAACTAGAATTTTGGCAAATTTTCGAGTCTTTTCATTTTTGGTATATATTTTGTAAACAAGTAATCTCTAGCAAACTAATTTAGTTATAATCTAATCAAACACTCTTGATTGTTTGTTTAGAATTGTTTTTGTAAAGACATGTAACGTTTTGTAGAATCTACGTGACTTCAAACTCAAAGAATGAGTGATATTTCGAAATTGAGGCTAAGTTTTAGCTCTTATTCTCCGAATTTCACCTTTTCAGCTAATTTTTTTCGCATTTTAAAACAAAGTCTGTTTTTTGTTTCAGTTATCAACACCTTGCGTTAATTTACTGGCCTCTAGACTGCTGAAAAAAGCACTAAAACAGAATTTTTCGACCATTGTGATGAATGAAATTCCTGAACCAATTTAAAACGTATCTAATGTGGAATTATGGTTGCAATTTGAAACGAATTATATTTTTGTGTTTATTGTTTCTCATTCTAGAAATTTTCCAAGCCGTTGCGACTATTTCCACCAACTTATAGATTACAGCACCTTACAAATGAATGAAAATTGACGTTGGCTCTATTTTTAGCAGCCTAGAGACCAGTAAATTAATTTAGGATGTTTATAACTAAAACAAAGAACCCGACTTTGTTTTAATCTACAAAAAAAATTAGTTGAAAAGGTGAAGTTCGGAGAATATGAGCTAAAATGTAGCCTCAATTTCGAATCATGGCTCATTCTTCGAATTTCAAGTCACGTAAGTTCTACAAAATGGTGAATGTCTCTACAAAAACAACTATAAACTGACAATCAAGAGTGTTAAATTAGATTATAACTGAAATAGCTTTATACAGTTGACATGTTCACAAAACATATTCAAAAAATGAAAAGACTCGAAAATTTCCCAAAGTTCTAGTTTTTCTCAAAAGTTTTTCACTGAAATTGTTGAAGAAATATCTCTAAACAACTCAATTTTGGACGGAGAGTAAGATTTCAAGATTTTTAGACAACGTCCTTTGGGGTTTTTCCTTTTTTCAGGGGTGGCTCCATACTTATGTCCCATAGAAATAAGCCTTTTTTCACACTTTTTTCAAAACTTTCAAAAACCCGAAATCTTTCAAAATTTCAACAAGTGTACCGTTTTTTTGACCCGGAAAGTACATTATTGACATTTAAAAATTTTTTGAAAACGACAAAATTTTTCCAAAAAAATTAAAAATAAGAGTGGCTCCATATTTATGTCCCGCAGTGTAAAGGTTCATATTGCATTTTTGAACTCTTCTATCATTTCCTTCACTGAAGGGACTCTGAATTGTTTGGCAACTAGAAATTGGCGCCATTAGCACACATTTCACAGGTTCTGTTTTATTAATACAAATGATATTACTGTTCCTGTCTCCGAAGAAAAAATACTATAAGATTTAAGCAAGAGAAAAGATAAACCCTAACATAACTCAAAGATCATTTGAAATTTTCAAAAAGTCAATAGTATGGATAGAAACTAGTTGGGTTAGAGCAGGGAAGGTTGTTTGGAATTAGTGCATTTCCATGTAAAGGGGCGTAACCGGAAACGGATGAAACTGTTCCATAGCGGACCGGAGGTGCTTGCCAGCTTGTTCCATCATAGGTGGCCTCTTTGCTTACAGATGAAGATACACGTTCCTTTTTAGGACTTCTCCAATGCTGATGCTTCTGAGAGAAGGAATTGTAGATTTTTTGCAATTCTTGTTCTTAATTATTATTCAATCAATCCTCAAAATAACAAGATCTACTTCGAAATGTTAAGTCAAGAAGCGTACTCTGTGTGTAGCAGCAGAAACCTATTAGTCGCCTAAGAGAATAATTCATGACCAAGTAATATTTTTGAAGCTTGAAAATTGCCATACCGTCCAGTCATTGCTGATTGAGTTATCCTTCTCCTTCAAAGCTCGCTTTTTATGAGAATGCTCTCTCGGAGACTGGGTTGGTTGTGGTGATGGAGGAGGAAACGCGCTAGGCGAGCACTGATATTGAGGAGAAGACATTTCAACAGCAGGAAGTCCATAAGCAAGAGGATAAACCATGAGCTGTGTTGGGAAGTATCTTAACGGGTTTCCAAGCAGTGCTGTGTACTGAAGCTGCTGCTAAAACAATGAAAATGTAAATTAATTGCTTTCATGCAACGAGATACCTGGCTAACCGCAGCAGCAGTTGTAACCAAATCAGAGATTAGTGGCTGGAGAAGAGGAGAACATGCCATGCCTTGGAAACCGCCAATTAGTTGATTTTGTGATTGAAACTCCTAGAAATAACAACAATTGGCTACTATTTAAGAGAAGTTAGTCATGCCTGGTTCAACTCAACAAGTCTGTTCTTCTGCTCCAATCGTCGTTTCCCTTTCAAAAGTACTTGCTTTTTAATGTGCGAAGGAGGGTGGTAGTACTTACATCCAACTCGTGTGCATTCACTCTGGAATTGAGCTTTTGAGCCTTTTTATTTGAGTTACTCTTATAGATATGAATTTTAATCTAAATTAACAGTTTCCTTCTAATGATCTCCCAAAAAAAAGAATCATACCTTAATATTGTCAAAGCAAACCGTCACTCTTCTTTGTAGAATTTCAGTTCCGGGTAATGGATGAGCAAACTTGCAGACACTTCGTTTACACTGATGCTGCAAGAATTCGCGGCATGCATAAATCTGAAAAGAAAGGCTTATGCGCATCTATAACAGGCAGGGCATGCCATTAGCCATCCACTGTCCTTGAAAGGTTGAGTTAAGGAAGTCGGCGTGACAGCTGGCGGTGAAGGCACTGCACTTGTTAAGGTAAGATTTTGATCGTTCATTCTGAAAATCGAAACATATTTTATTGAAAAATAGAAAAAAAAATATTAAGAAGAGTAGTTCTCAAAGCAGTCATCTCAAATTTACAAAATTACTGAGATCTCTGTAATACTCTATCATCTGGAGATGTAAGTACAAAGCGGCATATTGGGGGTTCCTAGAAGAAATACCAGAACAATTCTGACTGAAAAAACGTTTTCATCAAAAATTCATTCGTTGAAAAAGTTTTGATAGCTTTGAAGCCAGTCGAGTACTCTTCTTCGGTTTTAAGGTAATCAATCATGAAAAGCAACACAACAAAATATAGGAAACAGACTAGAAAATAAATGAATAAACTTTTGTTCAAAAGAGAAAGGAATCAAGAAGATCGGAAGAACAACAGTTTTCTATATCTGCGTATCTCAAAACGGACACACTATTTCCCTCTCCCTAAACGACGCGAAGGAACGTGTAGCTGTGTGCAATGGTCTGCCAGAGTCGACATATTGCGAAACATAAATTCAAATGTAGTCTGCGTCTCCGTTGATCTGCCTATATTAAAAGTGATATAATATATGTACAAAGGTTGATGGCGCCATAAACATTGGGGTAGAGAGCAGATGAGTCGTATTTCCTTTTTGAAGCAGTAGAAAGAGAATAGTTACAAAATAGACTCGTGATTGTGATTATTTGAATAGTTTCATAATGGATTCATAATGTATCCAAAACAAATCATTCTCAGCAAATGGAGTGGTCGTATACGGTTGAGTAAGTGTTGGTATGGAATTGCGTGATATGTATTCAAAAAAGACTCCTTTCACTTTTATAATGTCCTTGATGTACATATACATATACTCCTGAAACGTCTATGATAAATTCAAATTGGATGCGGGCGTTGTATATTGAGAAGCCGGTTTTCAGTTGAAATTGTTCAACTTTGAAAGTGTGTCATGGTAATTCTGATTGTTCCATCAAGTAGATTCTTAATGAATTGTACAGAACAAAAGTAGAACTTCATTTTTGTAGTTGACAACGTTTTGGTACGGGCACCCCCTAGTATGCTATGTACGTATCGACCAAGTAATTTTTTCCTTAAATCGATCAATTTCAGTGCAGAAATGACCATAAATCTCTAGGGAATGCCGGTACAAAAAAGTTGTCAACTACAAAAATAGAAATCTTATTTTAATCTGTATTATCGAAATAAAAAAGTTCCGACATTTTTTCCTCGTCGGTGTTTGCGGACTCAAGCCAAAATTATCAAATTTTGGCTTGAGTCCGCAAACACCGAGGGGGAAAAAATGTCGGAACTTTTTTGTTGCGACAATATTCCTCATTAAAACATACGTGATAGGACAATCAGAATTACTATGATGCTCTCTCTAAATTTGTCATTTTCACCTGAAAACAACCAAAGTTCATAACCTTTGGCCGGTACTGTAGTTGCCAACTTTTTGAAGAAGTCGCTCATCAAAAAATTATAGACAACCAAAGTAGCGACAAGCGCACAGTTCAATCCAGAAGGTTTCCAACTCTTTCCTTTATGCTAAGCCAGGCTGCCTATCTTATCTTATCTTGTCAAATCTAATTCTTGAAAAAACAGTACAAAAATCTGTCTGTTTTCCTAATTATTCTAGACCTATCATTTTCAAGTGAGGTTTGATCTACATCTAAATCCTTTCGCTGTTTAATCCTGTATGTCCCTCAAAATCAATACATTACGCATTTCTAATATTTCGGTTTGAAGATCAAAAAGTTCGCCTGGTCACTCGCTATCAGTTGTCTCCTTATCACTGATCTTGATATCATCTATGGTTTTTTCCTTTCATCAATTATTCTTATCAATTGGTCTCGAGGTCTTTCCTCGCCGCCGATTTGTTATAAAAAAAATTCAGTTTTCTTTTCATTACTGCACCTCTTTTTTTTCTTTCCTTGTTTTTCTTTCTCATTTGTGTGTAGAGAACTTTTCTTTTTTTTTCTTCACATTTTGAATAGTTTCCAATTTTCAGATTTGAAATGCTTTCACGGCACTTGGCTAAACAAATTTCGCAAGTCCGGGCGCTCACCAAGCTTCAATATTTCGTGGTAACTTTTTCAGCCTCATTTCCTCTCTTAATATTCATTTTTCAGACTCGTAAATTCTCTACTGATCCAAACTACGTCATAGACAAAATGGTGTCGTCCACATTCACACACGTGGCAAAATGCCAGCCAGATAGTTTCAGTGCCGAAGAGAAGAATACAAAAGTGTTGGAGCCAAGAACCATAGAGCACAGCTATCGAAAGTTTGTGATCCCGTTGAGCACCGACACAGACAAACAGAAAGAATACTTGAGTGCGTCGGGAAGTGTTCGACTTGGGAAAATTCTGGAAGACTTGGATCATATGGCTGTCCACGTTGCATACGTTCACAATTCTGACAATAGAACGCTTGATGAGCCGATGACTTTGCCAAGGACCATTGTGACAGCGTCCGTTAAAAGAATTGATCTAAACAAGTGAGATTACTGTTTGAAATTTGGCGAATGTGGTTTAATTTCAGAGTAGATATTCATCCGTCTCGTGACATTATCATTGATGGACAAGTCACGTATGCCGGCACGAGTAGTATGCAAGTGTGTCTCCGACTGTTCCAGAATGATGAGAATGAAAATCTGAATCATCTTCTGAAGGCTGAGTTTATAATGGTCTCCCGTGATCCTCTAGATGGCACTAAATCAGTACGTGTTCACGGTCTGACCGCACGGACTCCAGATGAGGCTGAGACTATCAATAGAACCAAGGAGCACTTCCGCAAGATGGGGAACTCGGCGAATCGTCAGCCAACTAATGAAGAGTTCAATTTGATACATAACATGTATAACGAGTTGATTGGGAGAAGTATGGTGCATGATGTGGCGGTCTTGTCGGTGAGCTCTGTTTCAAAACCAAATCTCTCAACATTATTTTCTAGAAATCCGAAATGTGGATGCATAAAACCAATCTATCAGTCACTGAGATCTGCTTCCCAGAATACCAGAACATGTATGGCAAAATATTTGGAGGATTTCTCATGAGAAAGGCTCTCGAGCTGGCTCACACCAATGCAAAGTTATACTGTAAGGGTCGTGTTGCTATCCGATCGATGGATCAAATTGAATTCAAGAAGCCCGTTGAAATCGGTCATGTTCTTCATTTCGATTCGTTTGTCACTTATACCGATGGGCGGTACATTCAAGTCAAAGTGGGCGCCTCGATTTCGGATCAACATCAGCTACCGGAGCTAGCGAAGTTGAATAATCCAACTTTGGGAGAAGAGGTAATAAAAATAGTTTTTCTCTAAACATTCACATTTTTCAGGCCCGTGTCAACACCAACGTCTTCAACTTCACCATGGAAAGTGTAGAGAATCCGAGCGTGCTCAAGGTGGTTCCCAAGCACTATGTGCATACGACAAGCTATTTGGAAGGGCGGCGTCTTCTCAATAATACGTTGAAAAGAATTGTGAATTAGAATCTCTGTTTTGGTAGTATTTTGATATGAATATTTATTTTGTTTATGAATTTATTGATGTTTTGAATGAAGAAATCTTGAAAGCAGTCGATCTATTTTATGTTGAAATTAGACATTTTTCTGACGATTTGTTATCAGCATCACACTTGTCAAGGTCTGGGTACATGGCGTTGAAGCTCAAATTTCCAATTTTTACGAATTTTTTTTTCGCGAAAAAGTCAAATTTTCGACTATCATTTCAGAAATAGAAGAAATTCTGAAAAGTCATCAGAAGTTTTCGCATTTTTGATGAAAAATTTCAAAAATTTCAAAAAATATTGAAAATTGGTTCATTTTTTGAATCCGGGCCTTTGGGTCTATTCGGGCCTTGCCGGGCCTTGACAGGTGTAATCAAAATTGTTTTCTTCTTTTTTTATTAACCCTGATTTGAAGTATAAATTGGGATTTTTCAGAACTTCGAGTTTCCGATTCATTTTTTCAAGTTAAAGTTTAAAATAATTCGTAATACGTATTTTCGCAACAAAAAAGTTCCGACATTTTTTCCTCATCTAAATAGTCAAAAACGTGTACAACTTGATAAAACTTTCTGAAAATGTGCAAAAAAATTACAGCACGAACTCTCGCGTCAATTATGATGCACCGCACGCAACTACGAATTGCGTGCAATTACGAAAGTACTATGCACTATGCATTTTAATTTACGCGCATGTTTGCAACAAGTGGTTTTTTTCCTTGTATTTAAAATTGTAAAATTTGTGAAAAAATACAAATAAAAATTTTCAGAAAACATGTCATCCGATTCAATTATTAAATTGAACATCGGCGGCACCATTTTTCAAACCACAAAAGCCACATTATCAAAATTCAACGGAATGTTCAAAGTGATGATGGAGACTGATATTCCGGTTAGTTCTTCGTTAATTAGTTGACCTCTATTAGAAGATATTATAATTTTAAATTGCTGATTTTCAGGTTGCCAAAGACGAATCCGGTGCGATTTTCATTGACCGATCACCGAAACACTTCGATTCGATTCTGAATTATCTTCGTGATGGAAATATTGTTTTACCGGAGTCAAGAAAAAAAGAAGTGAAGGAAATTGAAAAAGAAGCACATTTCTATTTATTGGATGGTCTCGTCGAGTTGTGCAATCAGAAAATTTCGGAAAAATCGGAAAATTCTCACAAAAAGCTTCTGAAAACAATCGATTGTGATTCGGATCTTCTTCAAATTATTGTCGATCCAATCAAGGTTAGTCAAGAGACAAGTATTCATTGAAATAGTGATTTCAGCCGGTTCTCGTCTTCCACTGCCCAGTAAATAATGTTGGAGGTATTCAATTTCCGCTGGAATTCGATGTTGTAAATTTTATAAAGCAGTACGAACATAAAATGGACGTTTATTTCAGTGAGTTTCAGCGAAAAATCGGAGTTTTTAAGCAGAAAACGAGTTTTTGAATGGAAAATTAAGTTTTTGAATAGAAAAATTGACAAAATCCAGCTAAAACTGGTTTTTTACAAGAACATTTTAGTCTAAACACCATGATTTTCTGCCTCAAACCCATTTTTTTCAGCCTCAAAACCATGATTTTCAGTGTCAAAAGTGTGACTTTCAGCTTCAAAACAGCGATTTTTGCGTGTTCGCGATAGTTCACTCAAAGAAGCAAGAGCAAAAACGAATTTTTGCTACCAATTAACTGTGAAAAAAGAAAATATCACTTTTCAGAACCCTACGAAACCGGACGCTCGGCGAGATGTTTGGAATGGCAATGGACATTTTACAGGAAGAATTATGCCGAAGGAAATCTTCAACGTGACCCTCGTCAAACATTCGGACAACAGCTCGAAGCTAGTCTTAAATTTTTCTTCACCGATTTTCCGGATTTTCAAATTTAAGTTCGTTGTAAGCTGTTAAATCTGGAAATGAGAATGAAAGAGAGTGCGCTAGAGCTTTCAGAAGGTCTATTTCATCATCTGCTGACGTTTCCAGACAAAACCTTTCAGATTCATTTCATTTCAATGTGCGCAATTGGAGCATTCATGACAACCAGTGTGCTTCACCTATACTTCAAAACCGATAAAAATCGATGAAAATATTCGTCGCTTTTATAAAATAAACCGGTTTTTCTTTGGTGAAAAATTGATTTTAATCAGTTTTCACCGGTTTATTTTTTATTTTTACCGGTTTTTTTTGTGAAAATTTAAATTCCACTGCGGTTTTCTATCATATTTTTCTACATTTCCACATGGAAGTCAAGGATGGACTTGCTACTCCATAGTACTATTTACCTAAAGCTATTCGATCTTTAACAAAAATTTCAGTATGTTAGTATGAATGGAACACCAATTCGCACTTTTTTCTGAAAATTTCTGACTTATTGCCATTTTTCAGATAATAAGGAAATAATAAGAAAGAGATAAATTCAATTTTATTAAAACACCAAATCAAGTAAATAAAACACTGACCGTTTCTATCAGTTTCTTCTGATTCTCCAGAAAATGTATTGTGTTCCCAGACTGATTTTCCCAGAATTATGAAAAGCCTGCGACACACATTGCGAGTAAGATCATTTTTATATATAAAACGCGTGTGGGCTCTGTCTGTGGATTTGTCTGTGTGTTTTTCAGGATGTTCGCAAGATTTTTGAGAAATTTGAGGGAGAGCGCGCCATCGGCAAAAGTCGACCCCGCCCTCTCAGCCATGTGAACGCTTTTGAGAGAAGGCCAATAGGGAAATAAGAAGATGGCAGCCGTATGAACCGCCAAAGGCGGGGCAGTGGTAGGGTCATAATACGTCATCAAGTCTTTCCCATTCTATCCCATCTGTCCTCTGTTTACCGTTTTATCGAGCGATCCTATTCAGAATACTAGTTGTTTCTCCCATAAAGTAATTTTAGTGTCCGCATGTCAGTTAAACCGGCGACTCAGAACTTCCTTCCTTCGGCTAAACCCCTGACCCACATATGCCAGGGAGTCATACTACAATATATGTCATTAGAGTCTCGGTGAGGGTTTTTTAATACAAAACATTGTATACCTAATGCATCTACCCACGAAGAAAATTGTACCATTTAATGCATTTTTTTGCAAATTAATGCTATTCACGAATGCAAATTAATGCATTAATCTGCAGTTTTGTACCGTAATCAGAAGCACTGAGAAAATTGTCGGCGCAAAATATCGCAAGCTGGAAATTCCATGCGCCTTTAATTTTTGTGTGGCCGCCCGTAAATCCACTTCGCTTGTAAATCCACACAAACATCGCCCACACAAAAATTAAAGGCGCATGGAATTTCCAGCTTGCGATATTTTGCGCCGACAATTTTCTCAGTGCTTCTGATTACGGTACAAAACTGCAGATTAATGCATTAATTTGCATTCGTGAATAGCATTAATTTGCAAAAAAATGCATTAAATGGTACAATTTTTCTTCGTGGGTAGATGCCAGAGTTGAGCGGAATGCGATTTTTGAAATTGCGGAAGGCGGAAGGCGGAAAGCGGAATAAGAAATTTTTGGGCGGAAGGCGGAAAGCGGAAGACGGAATTCTAAAAAATTCGGCGGAAAGCGGAAGGCGGAAGGCGGAAGCGAAAATTTTTTGGCGGAAGGCGGAAGGCGGAAAGCGGAATGAAAAAAAGGCCAAATGGCGGAAGGCGGAATACAATTTCGTTTTTAAGAAGACTATTTTGGCCTTATTTTGTTGTAAAAAGCCCTTGAAATGGTTAAAGTTGGGTAAAATTTTGTTTTTTTCTTCGGCAAAAACTGATAGTCTTGCTGCGAAAAAACGTAAAAAATATCAGTAAATTGGAGTAGGCAAACATATTTTTCAATCTGATATTCTCTAGGCGGGAGGCGGAAAAAATCATAAAATAGCGGAAGGCGGAAGGCGGAAAGCGGAAATAGGAAAATTTTTGGCGGAAAGCGGAAGGCGGAAGGCGGAATAAAAAAAATTTCGGCGGAAAGCGGAAAGCGGAAGGCGGAAAGAAAAAAGTGGCGGAAAGCGGAAGGCGGAAGGCGGAAGGCGGAATTCCGCTCAACTCTGGTAGATGCATAACACTTTGTCTTGTAGATTCGATCTAGGCCGCAGGTGCCCATCAATTCTCCGCATCGAATCTTCTATCCCATTGACAGTGGACACTCTTGAATTCAGACCGGATAGAATCAAAATTAACCGGAAATTATATCATTTTGAAGTCATTGTGTCCGAAGAATCGTATTTTACCAAGATCACAGTAACTGACCTCTCGGATATGTCGAATTTCATTACAACCTTTGAAGGAGAAGACAACATTCATTACAGTCCCAAACATCTTATCAAAACGATGTTTGGGAGAAATATTCACCCTATTAGAATCAAAAATTTCATGATAAGGATTTTAGATGATTCACTACTGGAGAACCTGAAATTTCAAGTACGAAAGCTTAGAGCGTTTGGACATGACGCTTTGAGAGCTTTTTCAAAGTTCGCTGTTTCAAATTACCCGCTAGAAATTCTAGAACTCGGGAAGCAACTCGATTCTTCTGATTCATGTTTTCGACTAGAATTAGTTAAGACGGCGAAGCTTATTAGATGGGAAGTACTATGTTATGAGTTATTCGCAACAAAAATGGAACGTGTGAAGTCTTTGGGCAATGAACATATTATGATCGCCACTATCGGAACGTTTTCGGATCTCAATAGTCTATGCGAGTTAGCTCAACACTGGGCAAGCAATGAGCGCACAGACGGAAATTCGATTGCTATTATAATATCTGTAGCAACTTCCTATCAAATGTGGTATTTGCTCCAGAACAGACTTGGAGCATTCATTACAACAACTTTGTGAGTTTTTGACTTTTGAAATCACCTTTGTTTTTTATTTAGGAACGAAGACGGCGATGAAACGGTTGGTCTCGCTCTGCAAATGGAAAACAATCGTCTTCTCCACATTTATAGTATTCCACTTCGAATTCGTAAGGAAGAGTGTTTTTTCTACATGGAAGTCAAGGATAGACTTGCTACTCCATACTAGTAATTACTTTATGCACCTATTCACGAAGAAAAAGTGCAAATTAAAATGCCACATTTTGCATTTTAATGCTATTCACGAATGCACTTTAATGTGCATAAAAAACACTTTAATTCGAATTAATCTGCATTAAAAAGCGAATTAAAATGCACATCGTGGCGAGATATCTTAATTAATGTGCATGCGCCTTTAAGATTTGTGTCGATTTACGGATTTTCTTAAAGGCGCATGCACATTAATTAAGATATCTCGCCACGATGTGCATTTTAATTCGCTTTTTAATGCAGATTAATTCGAATTAAAGTGTTTTTTAGTGTTCCGATTCGCGAGACGATTCTCGCAATTCTCGCTGTTTCTCGTTCTCGCATTACTCGCATTTTATATTTTAGTCTTGCGTGAATGCGAGAATATTTTCATTCTCGCAAATGCTCGCATATTTCTCGCCTCGCAAATGCTCGTTCTCGCACGTGATCGCATTTTCTAATGCTCGCGTGATGATCGCAAAAAATATTGCGAGACTCGCGAGTCTCGCAATCGTACGTGAACTACAGTACATTTCACTGTTTTCCTCTGTTTTTAATAATGAGAATCATAAAAATAAAAGGAACGTGGCGGACTTATTCATTTTCTTCTCTTGGGGAGTCATGGGGGGGTTATTGAAATGTTTGGCGGGCTGTCATGAAAACCCAGAACGCTAGAACAGAATGAAAACTTTTTATGTAAACGAGTACGTAGAATTCTATGAACAAATTTTCTATTTGCCTGAAGAACAAGTCAGAATGAAAATTGTGATTAAACTTTGAACTTGAAAAAATGTTGCGGTCTTTAATCATAAGAAATACAATAGGATGTTCAATCCATCTAATTTATAATTACGTTTTCAGGTCACCCAAGCAAACTTGACTAATAAAACGTTGGCCTAATTTACCAAAAACTTCAAAATACATATGTCCAAAAATGTTTTTGTCTAATAAACGGCTGAAAATGTTCCCTGACGTTTGAAACATACTGTAATTTAACTCAACCCAATTAAATTAGTTTTTCGGATAATTTACGTGACTTCAAAGTTTCCATTTTGGTACTCACAAAACCCTGAATAACTTATTTCATAAAATCGTTTTGCAAGATTGGAATGCATATTCGAAATCAGTGCAAAATTTCCGATCTAGTGATATCTGTCTCGACCCATAAATCCATCTCGACTGGGGTTTCTTCCCTTGTAAGAAAAATGCTATTTTCAAATGCGAGTCTCGCGAGTCTCGCAATTTTTTGCGATCTTCACGCGAGAATTTGAAAAATGCGATCATCTGCGAGAACGAGAAATGAAAGAACGAGAAAATGCGAGCATTTGCGAGAACGAGAATATTCTCGCATTCACGCCAAACAAACATATAAAATGCGAGTACTGAGTGTGCGAGAAATGCGAGATTTCTCGCGCTCGGCGAGCATTGCTGATCGCTTGTCGGAACACTAGTGTTTTTTATGCACATTAAAGTGCATTCGTGAATAGCATTAAAATGCAAAATGTGGCATTTTAATTTGCACTTTTTCTTCGTGAATAGGTGCATAACTAAAGCTATTTTTATGATATTTTTTCCAGTTTTTCCAGATAGCCACTTATTTCAGAAAGATAAAACCAACTTTATTAAAATATCAAATCAAGTAAATAAAACGCTTCAACAGTTTACCCTGATTCCCCCGAATCAAATGGTCCTATTTCCGCATCACTCTGCGTTTGATTCTCCACCTCATCTGACATCTTCATATCGGCACCACATGGAGTTCTCCGACAGCAGCAACACCAGATACAACAAACTACCGAAAGGATGATAACAAGAAGGGTGACACCAGCGACTGTCCACCAGAACCAAGATTGCATCCAGAATTCACAGAAGAAGAGTTTATCGCAGCACAATTTGTACTTTTCTTTGTCGAGTTCCGTCTTGCGTGGTTTTCCTGCGTCCACATCTACAGTATCAAGTTTAGATGTGGTTTCGGACCGGTAACAGCTTACAATCTCTGCATACCCTTGCCTGATAACTCGCTGATTCGTCCTCCAACAGAGTGCCATTCGATTTTCCCATATTTTGTTGCTGATAGTGAAGATGCTCAAGTTTCTCAAACTAATTGTTGGTTTTTTTTTTAAATATATATAGGGTGCCCTATGAACGAAACCTCTGGGGCAGAGGGGTACCATCTTCGTCAGAGGTTACTAGAGTGAGGAACACTGAAGGCCGTGCTGGAAAAACATTTGTTTCTATCAGAATAATCCGTAACTTATTGGTTTCTAAATCGTTTAGGATTGAATCTGAATTCTTGGCATCAAGCACTGAAATATAAGCCTAAGCACGTTGAGACCCACGCTACCTATGCAAACTCGCTATAAAAAAGACATGGTCCGCATTACGTGAACATTAGAAACTATTTTCCTACTGAAAATTTTAGGATCCGTGAAAATATTAAATTCCCACATGCTTTCTCATTAGAGCGTGTTCGCATAGGAAGCCTGGGTTTCAACGTGCCTAAGAGAGTGGTGGAAAGTGGTCCCCCACAAGAATCACATTTACAACAAAACACCGACAATGTCGTGGTTGTAAAATGATTATGAAATCTGAATCCAGCAGGAATCAATACACCTATCATACATATGTCATCGCTATCTAGGAATACTCCCGAGTGAAGAATCGGAGGTGTCACGACAACAAAACATGTTTTATCTAAAATAGTTTTCAAAGTTTATTTTTTAATAATAACAAAAAGCCATCAAGCTATTCACTTTTTCCTCTTTGAAATTTTGTTCTTGCTGCTTTTCTTGGTGCTTCCTTGGTCCTTACTCCCTTTTCCTGATTTCGACTTGAAGAACCCTTTCTTCTTCTGATCTCCAGAAGTCTTTCCTTCGGCTGCTTTTGGTCCACGTTTTCGTGTGCAAATGAAGACAAGAATCATGATGGAAACCATACCAATTACAAGGAAAGCACCTGCACCAGCGCAAACGTATATGAACCAAGACTGATGGTAGAATGAACAGAGTTCCAACAGCTCACAGCAAATCTTGTACTTATAACTCATGCCTTTCTTGTAATCGGGTGTTCCCAAGACTGTAAGATTGATATGTTTTGCTTTTATCGGTCTGCGAACTCCCGCCTTTAAAGGCTCACGAAATTTGTTCGAATAGGTCTTGCAGTTAAAAAATTTCAATTACGAGACAAATCTGAACAAATTCCACGCGTCTGCAAATCGAGCCGGCCTGTTAACTCACAAGAATGGCATTGAGGACGGAAAAGCTCAGTAGTTGCTTCTTTGGCAAACGACGGGCTGCTTGGAAAGTACAACTTTCATTTGTCATAAGCATTTATAGCGATATTCATTTGTTTCTCTGCGTAGTCAATCATTTCTCCCTTCATTTTCGTTCGAAATTTGAAGTTCGTCTTGATTAGATTTCGAAGTGTAATTTTCTTTCAAACTGATTGATATAGGAGTTTGTGAAGCTATTTATAATCTTCTACGATCAGATAAGAAGAAAAACTGAGAGATGTGACCTTTTGATAAACAGTTTGATAAGAATCATGATGAAGATGAAAGATAAGCTTCGGTTTAAGAAGCGCTCTAAGATTTTCTTGTATTTTGAAAAAATGTTTTGTTTTTTTTTTTTTAATACATCACTAGTATTTAAATTGGAAATAGGACAAGTGACACATTAACCCCTTCCTCCATAAATCAATCTCACAAAATGTGACTCATACTTTCCCTCCCTTTCCTTTCTTCTTGTTTCCCAGACAAACATTCTCAGATTGTTCTTTTGTTCTTCTGTCAAAAATAAATCTTCATCCCAAAAACATCAGAATGCCCCCCGTCCACCTCTTGGTTCTTGGACTCGTTCTCTTCCAGTGTATCAATAATGTCACCTCTGCCCCGTTACCATCATCATTACCCAGTATAATCGATAGTTTGGATGATTTCGAAACAATGTTGGGATATCACTCTCTGCCGCAGAATTTCACAGAACCAACTAATATTGTTGTAGCAGGGCGGCGAGCGGAGTAAGAAACGATTTTTGAACGATGTTTGAAATTAAACAAATATATTTTCCAGTTTCAACGAACCTGGAAGATACAATGTTGCTGATGGTGCCAATGGAACAGTTAAACTAATAGCACAGTGATAATTGGAATTCCTTTCTAAAGTTTGATGAATTATGCTAAATTCCTCGTTTTCCTGTTTTCCGATATAAGATTATAATTCGCAGTTTTTGTTGTTTGAAGTATTTTTAAATTTAAAAATAAAATAATAAATTCAGAAAATATTTTTGAATTTCAGACCTACTACTGTAGCCGCGGTGTTTGCGTATTTGCTTACCGTACTCACTCAATGAAAATTTTCGAAATTGCTCACTCTAAAATATTTTCAGTCCGATTTTACTTCAAATTCTTGTTTTTCTACTCAAATACTCACATATTAAAATTATATTCTTACATTTTCAGGACGAACTCTCCCAAAATGTCTACCATATCGAAGAAATTTGTTCTAAAGCACACATTTAAAAATGTATCGAGTATTATCGAGAAGAAGCCAGTGTTTAGTGGAGAGGAAGAACATTTCAATGTTCCCTGGTATGTGGAGCATGTTGAGAACAAGTTATACGCAACAGATATGGGAATTTCATTCAAAAAATTCGTTAAAAAACGGGGTTTTTGTATTAAAAGCAAAATTTTTTCGCAAAGAAATTTTTGTCAAAAATCCAATGTACGCCTGAGTTTTTATCATACTTGCAAAATATCGGCCCGACCCGGCTCGGGCCAGGCCGGTAGAGAAAGTTGCCGGCCCGGAGTCAAAAAATGAGCACAAATTTTTCGAAATTTTTTAAAATTTTCGTCAAAAATAGTCAAAAATCCTATGTAAACTTGAGTTTTATCGGTATGTAAAAACATAGTCGGCCCGTTGCAAGTATGGTTTTTATCGATATTTGAAAACGCAGTCGGAAATTCTACTTTTTTGCAAAAAATCAAATTTCTGAACGATTTCGACTTTCCCCTATGTTCAGTTTCCTATTTTCAGGCGCATCTATATAGCTCGTAACGACGGAAATCTCTCATTTTATCTGAACTGCCCAAAATCGTTCAAAATCGGAAACTGGTCCGTTAAAACCCAAATTCAACTGAGAATCGTGTCTGGATATAATCGATTTCTGAGTGCAGAGAACACATTTGGCAATACTAACCCGCAAAATCTGTTCACTTCTTATGGATTCGCTAGTTTTATGAATTGGGAGACAATGATGACGGAATGTGTTATTAATGACACATTAGAAGTCGAAGCACATGTTTTGATCGAAAAAATGACTGGATTTAACGAAGAAAGGTTGATTTATTTCAATGATGAAGATCTGTCAGATGTTATGATGCTTATCGGAGAAAATAAGTTTTATTTGTCGAAACAGGTAACATTTTCAGGAAAAAAACAGCTTTTTATAGATTTTCTGTCTGTTTTCTTGCTGTTCAACGCAATATATTATGAATTCAATTTTTTCTGTGCATGAGAAGACCGCGCCGCACACACGCGGCGGCCACGCCCATTTTTTACGACACTGTTCAAAAATGGAACGCAGCGTTAAAATGGGAGTGGGCGTGGTCGCCGCGTGTGTGCGGCGCGGTCTTCTCATGCACAGAAAAAATTGAATTCATAATAACTGGTTTTAAAACTGTGGAGTATCGATAAATTTTTTAATAAAAACGCGAGGCTGGTGCACCTTTGCCGCTTTTTTTTTTCAGATTTTGACATTCAAAAGTTGATTTTCGTCTTAAAATCAACATTTTCCACTCGATACATTCAAAAGTTGATTTTCATCTTAAAATCAACATTTTCCACTCGATTCTCTCGAGACTTACACTGAAAACCGTGAAAATAGTATTTAAAAAACTTATTTTTTACTGAAAATTGTCAAGTCTATTAAAAACTCATTTTTATGGTGTTTAATTGTAAAAATGACGTTTTGAAAGCAAAAATTAGGAAAAATGTTTACTTTTGTTAATTTTGGGCTGAAAATAATTGGTTTTGGGTGATTTTATGTCGTTTTCAACCCTGAAAACTATTTTTACAGCAAAAATCACAAAAAAAAACCGCTCAAAGCCGCATAAATTAGTCCGAAACGAAAAAAAAACTGTCTGGAAATCTAAAATGGCGAATTTCTCCATTGTTCAACTAAATGTCGATAATGTTAGCTCAGCTTAAATTGTTTTCATCGCAAAAAAACGATTTTTTTATAGCAAAATACACAAAAAATCGCTTTAAACTCTATAAATTAACCCGAAAACGGTCGATTTTTCACTTTTTGACAACTTTTCATTGACAAGTATCGCGGAATATTTCATGTTAGGAACTACGAGCGCCGAATTAGGCAATTCTCAACAGATACTCCTAGTATATGTGCAAAATGAATAAAAATACCTAATTGCACTATTTAACAAAAATGTTTTTTTTCAGTTCCTTGCCTCACAATCCTCATACTTCAAGAGTCTCTTCATCGAAAAACACAAGAAAACCAGTAAATTGGCTCTCCCATTCATCGATTCGGATGATTTTCAGAAACTTCTCGAACTTCTTCACGGACACCCCGTTATCAATGGTATCTATTCAAACATTCTCTGATTCTCTGGTATTCTTAAATTTCAGAGAATAACGTCGAAGGAATCGTTCTTCTTGCGAAACTCATCGATTCTCCGTTAGCCAAACGACAATGCGAGGAGTTTCTGGTAGAAAAATCAAAGAAATCGCTGCAAAAGAGAATGCAAATGGCGGAAAGATATAAACTGAAGAAGTTGGCGAGTTTCTGTGCGGAATCATTGAATGTTCCAGTTGAAAGCGTTCCAGTCATGCAACCGAAGCTTGATAATGTTGAAAATGTGATTCCAAATCACGCATTCCATGCCCAGACCGGTAAGCAGTACGCTCTTTTGAACATTTTGTCAATTTTGCGCCAAGAAAAATGCGTTTTGAATGCGGCTCCGGGACATTTCGCTGCCATGAGCTCCACAGCCATGAGCACCGTTATTCCAGTAAAAACTTGACTTTTTCAGATAATAAACTATTCGAAAAGTCAAAAATCAGTTTTATAGTTTTCATAGAGAAGACCAGAAGAAATTTTGACCAAAAAAACTTTTATTTAAATTTTCAAGTTGAATACTGTTTTTCTCGTAGAATTATCGATTTTTGTAATTTTCTGAACCTTTTAATTTTGTTTGTATGGTTAGTTCTACCGGGAAAACGGTTTTGCAGCATTCTCAAAAAGAAGTCTTTTTGGTCGAAATTTCTTATGGTCCCCTTTATGAAAACCACAAATCTTAACTTGTTTCAGCCAACTCACCACCTCCACTTATTACTCTAAAAACTATTGATGAAGTGATGGAATACAAAAGTAATTCCGCACTCATCGATACTTCTTCGACTGTTCTTGATGAAAGTTCCAATAAAGGATTGAAATGGTAAAAAAAAAGGATTTTTCAGGCCTAAAAATGAGTTTTTTACAGGAAAATATACTTTTTGTTGTAAAATATCGAAAATTAACTAGATTGTCGTCGTATTTGACAGGCGACGTTTCTAGAAACTTACCTTGGTCATGGAGTCACTTTTGAGTTATTGCACGTGACCTATATCATTGGAATGCTGAGAATACGCTGTATTCAAATATATATATTCAGTTTTCGCTCTCGATAATCGAGGCTCGATTCCTGGTATTCGAGAAAAGCGGGGTCAAAGTTCGGAAAATTACCACTTATTACCTTATTACGCGCTACTATTATGAGTTCACTTTTTTCTGTGCATGAGAAGACCGCGGCGGCCACACCCATTTTTTGCGACAGTTCAAAAATGGAACGCAGCGTTAAAATGGGAGTGGGCGTTGTCGCGGCACGTGTGCAGCGCGGTCTTCTCATGCACAGAAAAAAATGAAATAGTTTTTTTTCTCTATTTTTCAAAACTTTGACCCCGTTTTTCTCGAATACCTGGCCCCAGGACAAAAACTTAATAAATATTTGGAATCAGTGTTTTTTTTTAGCTTTCCAATTATATAGGTCTGCTGTTTTGCTATATTTTTCGGGCTTAAGAATGAGTTTTTCACAGAAAAAAAGCTTTTTGTTGTGAGGTACCAGATATTAATTTAATTTGTCGAAAAATTGAATAAAAATCGGTTGTTTCAGCGTCTGGAATGGATATATGATCTACCAAAAAGGACCAATCAGTTTGACATGGAATTTCGATTGGAAAGAATTGAAATCTCAAGGAATTGATGGATTATCAGGAGATATTCAGTTGAAATCCCCTGATAACTCATTCCCTCCTTTCTTGATCCCAGTTGATTTAACAGAATCCACTCAGATGATTGAACACGTGATTGGAAATGCAGCAAATGATATTCGTGTCGCGTTCGAATATCATTTCATTCCTATATACTCATATCGAGATGTTACTGTGATCATAGAAGAAAGTAATCCAGAACTTGAAATCTTCCTCCCGTCGAAGAAAAATGACACTATTTTAGTGGTTGATGCAAAGTTGCTCTATGTCAATAAATCTGTAAGAGAAATTAGTTTGGGGAAAGGCCATGAAGTCAGTTTGGAGTTATGACACGGGACCTGTATCATTGGAAAGCTGAGAAACCTCTGACTTCAAATATTTATTCAGTTGTTGCCCTCGATGTCTGGTATTCGAGAAAAAACGAGGTCAAAGTTCTGAAAAATGTGAAATTATTACCTTTCTGACACGAGAAATGTTTGAATTTTCGCATTTTTCAGAACCTTGTTTTTCTCGAATCCCAGGCCTTGAGGACAAAAGCAAAATATATATTTGAAATCAGTGTTTTCTCAGCTTTCCAATGATATAGGTCACGTCTCATAACTCCAAACTGACTCTATGATCTTCCCTAGTTAGCCTCTCGGTTCATTTTCATTTTCAGTTCCTTTCCTACCATTCGGATTATTTCGAGGAATTATTCTCCAAAGATGGGGAAAGTGAGAATCAAAATCAATATTCCATTGATGACGTCAAATATGAGGATTTCGAATTACTCATCAGAGCTATTCATCCGTATACCGGCTTTCCGGATGGTAAGAATCTAATTCGAGTTGTGATATGATACAACTTATTAGCAGTCCACCCTTCTTACAACTGCGCCCCATCGCGAATGAGAGAGTATCGGTGAAAGACGCAGAGTTTTTTTCTCGCGCCGACACAGATTTTCACTGTTTATGACCTACTTTCGCTGTTTTTCACAAGTTTTTGTAAATTATTATGAAAAATAGCGAAAATAGGTCAAAAACTGAAAATCTGTGACGGCGCGAGAAAAAAACTCTGCGTCTCTCACTGATACTCTCTTGTTTGCGGTGGAGCGCATTTGTAAAATAAGTAAAGCAAAAATAGGTTTTTTTTTCAGAAAATCGTATTCCGCGACTTCTGGAAATGGCATCCCGCTTCAAGGTACCATCTGTCATCGGTCAAGTTGAGCATCATCTTCTCAACAACTCAAAACTGGATAATATCAAAATGATATGGATTGCTGATAAATATCGAATGCAGCGTCTTTTGGACAAGTCTATCAGTCTGATGGATTCCAAAAAGAAAGCTGTAGACGTTAAGAGTTCTCCAGAATACTCCGAATTGTCCAGTGATACAAAAGGAAGACTTTTCGAGAGACTCGTCCTTCTTCTCTAAATTTTTTTGAAATGCTTTACCCTTGTTAAACCCTGTTTTCTTGTTGTTATTGTGTTGTTTTTTTGGTATTTCACCACTCTTTGTTATTTGCAACTGCATTCTTATAAAATTCCAGCAGTTGTTCCCTTCTTGATTGTTGAATCTCGTTGTTGTTTTGAGCACAGTTACTTATTTTATAACATTTCTAGAAAATGTCCTCCATAATTCAAGGTTTTTGGTTAAATCAGCTATGTCGAATTCGGATGATAATGAAATGTCGCCTCTATCGCTAGAAGGCCATTACGACGGTTCGATGTCTTCAGATTTCGTCGATGAAGATTCAGATGGCGAGGGATTCCAATATTATGCCGAGGTCAATAAGAAGTTATATATTCACCCTGAAACAGATTTTCACAGTTGTTGACCTATTTTTGCTGTTTTTCAGAATAATTTATTTAAAAAAAAGCGAAAACAAGTAGGTCAAAAACTGAAAATCTATGTCGGCGCGAGAAAAAACTCTGCGTCTCTCGCCGACACTCTCGTTTGCGGTGGGGCGCAGTTGAACGAGGCTAATATGAATAAGTAATTTTCAGACCAGCCTACATGACGAAAACTCGAATTATGCAGAATCTCATTATGCGGAGAATCATCGTTACTTTCAACATAAGGAAGCTCAGCAAATTTACGATTTGTTTGAAAATCGTGAGGAAATTGAGAGTAATTAAGTCAATTACACTAATTATCATTCCCAGCTCATCACATCGAGTTCCGTACCACTGAAGAACGTCTCACTCAGTTTCCCGAGATGAGATTGATTCCAGCAACACGGCATCTACGTGGAATTTCAGTCAGTGACACCAGTCACCTGACTACAGCAACAACGAGGCTATTCTATCCGAAATCTCCGCTAGAACATGAAGAATCTTACATAAACCATGAACTGACAGCACTTCCGGATCGGTACTTCCAGAAACGACTAACTTTGACCGCAAAACAGGCGGGATTTGATTCCGACTGTGCCACGTGTGACACTTGTGATTTTATATGGAGACAGAACAAATTGTATCAGACACACTTACGGAAACATGCTGTCTATGGATCTGGAAATATTATGAGGTAGCTACGGTTTAATATGAAACATCAATATCTTAATAATTATCACGAATTTACTAATTACCGCCGAAAATTTCTCAAACAAGGCGGTACCAGAAGAATGGAATAAACGAAACAGGGAGAAAGCGCGGAGTGACTAAAGTAGAAATAAATCAGCAAAATTCCACACTTACAACAGGTCGGGCCGATTTGAGATTTTTCACCGGTCTGGGTCTCAGAAAAAATATAATCATTTCGATTTTTTTGCAAAAAAGGCACATTTTTGACTATGTTTTTAAACATCGGTAAAAGGTCAAGCGTGCATAATATTTTTGACAATTTTTGATAACAATTCCAAAAAAAATTGTGAACAATTGTGAACATTTTTTAAATTCGGGCCGACCGGACCGGACCGAGCCGAGATTTTGTAAGTCTGCAAAATTCATAGTTATAATGATATTACTGTTCACAGACACAGTTTTTGTACTTTACATTTATACCACGAAACTCGCGACTCCACCCTTTTTCCGTACTTGCAAACCGGGATGGCGCGTAACTCGCTTCAAATTCAATATTATGAGCTGAAAATATTCCAAAATGTAGATCTCGGCGAACTCTATCTCCGTGACCTAATACGGGCCGGATGGCTATTTCTGAATGTGCCGCGGGCTGGCCTAGGAAGGCTTCTTAGTCAAAATCGGCAGAAATCAGGACTGAAATTTTAATAACATTTTCAGACTGATTTTGAAGCGATTGTTATTGTCTGAAATCGTTTTTAATCCATTTTCATCCGCTTTCAACTTTTTTTTGCTCTAAATCTAGCAAAATAGGCTGAAATCACAATCTGATACCGTTTTTGACTGGTACGGGTTGATTTCCAAATTTTTTTCAAACGAAACCGCTTAAAATTGCTAATATTGTTAAAATTCAGTTCAAATAACAAATCGAACCAATCTGAGACCGTATTTAAATCATTTTGAGGATTTTAAAAGTGATTTTCCTTTAATATCGGCTTGAGACCCTGCCCAGCCGATTTTAGTAATTTTTGAGCTCTCAGAACCATTTTTCTGTCTAAAACCTGTAAAAATCTGACAAAAATTTCAAAATCTTTCTCAAAGTTGGCAGAAATCTTATTTCCAGTAGATTTAAATCATTTTTCCGGTCTACATTTTGGTGTATAACATTTGTAGCTAGTTACGCGCCGGCCCGCTTTGAAAGTAAGATTTTTTCCGATTAAAAAAAACAACATTTTCTTTTCAGTCTTCATGTTGGATTACTCTGTCCTGTGCACAATTGCAAGACTCGATGTGATTCTATTGCGACGATTGTAAAACACATGCAATTAACTCATGGCATTGATAATCTCCCATTCGAAAGCATTATTTTCAAGAATATTACAGAGTTTAAGGTGTGTACTATAGAGTCAATGGGTTGTATTAGCACGGCACGCTTCTTACAACCACGCTCCACCGAAATCACCTTGAGAAATGTATATTTTTCTCTGCGTCTCAATTCCGCACACAATTTTCTTCAATTTCGGTAGAGCGCGGTTGTAAGAGCTGTGCCAAGCAAATATAGAATTTAACAATATTTTCAGTTATGGAAAGTCGAGTTGGAGCGACTAACCACTGCGAGATTCGTCCCATCATCTACAAAACATAATGTATTCTGCAAATCGACATTTTATCAGTGTCACATGTCTGGAAGAAGACAGTATCAGGGCACTGATAAGATTAGAAACAGAAGAAGCAGGAAAATTGGAAAGACTTGTACAGCATTCTTCAATGTTAGGGAGAATGATGATGGGTAGGTCTAGAACAGTTTGCTTCTCCAAGATTTGACAAAAATCGCCTCATTCTCTCAGGACTGTCGTTCTCCGTGGTTGTACCAAACATTTTGGTCATGGAATGGATGTGAAATCACTCCCAATCACTAAAGATATTCAGATGGAAATTGCTCATTTATTGATTGAAGGATACGATGAGATTGAGATAGCAGATCACATGCGTTTGCTGTCGCATGCAATGGATCGAAGATATTATTTGCAGAACTATGAAGTTCGAAATGTGTTGAGCAAGATTGAGAGTTATAAAGTGGAGTTCAAGAGAAAGGTGTGGGAGTTTTAGAGAACTAAATGAGGACTGAAGCCATATTTTTGTTTCAGATTCCGATACTTCAAAATGAGCCTTCGTGGAAGAGTTTTCCCACGCGAGTTTTTTTCCACCGTGTAGTCCTCTCGGACAAAGTTATTTAAAAATTCCTCATTTACTTGCTTTTTTGCGATATAAATTGAAAAAAAACGAGGAAACAATGAATTGAGAAATAATTTTGTCCGAGAGGACTACACGTCGGAAGAAACTAGCGTGGGAAAACTCTTCCATGAAGGCTCATTTTGAGTCAGGAGAACGGTAATTGTGGCGTTTAGAGCTATTTTTAGCATACATATGCTCCAATGATGAAAGTTTCTTAGAATTTCCTGAAGTGTCGGAATCTGAAAAAAAAATATGACTTCTGTCCTCCTTTAATTGTGATCAATGAAAGGTTGTTTCCAGATGGTTAACGGAGAAAAACTGCCGAGCTTGGTGAACATTTGCAAAACACCATCAAATGATCAACAAAGTGTGGTCTTTCCAATTGTCAAGGCGAAACTTGCACAAAGCAGATATCCGGTAGATCAGGATAATGATGTGGAGAATGATAGCCCAACACTGATTGGCGGAGACACAATCGATAGTATTTAACATAATGAAGTTTTTTGTTTTGATTGTGGCCCCTCCGTTCTCTGATTGTTAATTTTGTTATATATATATTATTGATCATTCTTATATATAAAACGCGTGTGGGCGCTGTCTGTGGATTTGTCGGTGTGTTTTTCAGGATGTCCGCAAGATTTTTGAGAAATAAAGAGGAGGGCGCGCCATGGGCAAAAGTCGAACCCTCGCCATTTCAGCGACAGGCGTGAGCGTTCACAGGTGAATCGCGACTTACGTATTATTCGGCCACGTGAACACTTTTGTGAGAGGGTGAACAGGAAAATAAGAAGAGGCCAGCCGGATGAAGCGCCGAAGGCGCGGCAGCCAGGCTGGTATTCAATAAATTATTCAATTTATTCGTTATAGCTCTACTAAACGTCAACAAATTTTGAAAACGGATTTATAGGTTTTTGGGGACGCTCTTTCGATCTCAATGGTTTGTTTTGAGGAGAGCACAGCACAGGAGTCGGTAACATAAGGGAAAACCGAGAAAGACAGCGATGCTGTAGGCCTGTCTGTTTTATTATTTCTGTAAATCTTCCAACAATAAAACAAAGAAAAAACAAATTTTTTTATTCGAAAATTTTTTTTCCAGAAGTTCCAAAAAGAGAAAGGGAAACGGAGACGGACAATGAAGCCCCTGCGGTAAAAACCCTTTCTGGTGAAATCGTCCTCACTCCACGAGTACATACCATGTCTCGTTTAGAGCTCAAATTTCGGGTGAGTCCATAATCCCAACAAAGGGGACAGTTCTCGGGAGTGAGTCCATAATCCCAACAAAGGGGACAGTTCTCGGGAGTGAGTCCATAATCCCAACAAAGGGGACAGTTCTCGGAAGTGAGTCCATAATCCCAACAAAGGGGACAGTTCTCGGAAGTGAGTCCATAATCCCAACAAAGGGGACAGTTCTCGGGAGTGAGTCCATAATCCCAACAAAGGGGACAGTTCTCGGGAGTGAGTCCATAATCCCAACAAAGGGGACAGTTCTCGGGAGTGAGTCCATAATCCCAACAAAGGGGACAGTTCTCGGGAGTGAGTCCATAATCCCAACAAAGGGGACAGTTCTCGGGAGTGAGTCCATAATCCCAACAAAGGGGACAGTTCTCGGGGGTGAGTCCATAATCCCAACAAAGGGGACAGTTCTCGGGAGTGAGTCCATAATCCCAACAAAGGGGACAGTTCTCGGGAGTGAGTCCATAATCCCAACAAAGGGGACAGTTCTCGGGAGTGAGTCCATAATCCCAACAAAGGGGACAGTTCTCGGGAGTGAGTCCATAATCCCAACAAAGGGGACAGTTCTCGGGAGTGAGTCCATAATCCCAACAAAGGGGACAGTTCTCGGGAGTGAGTCCATAATCCCAACAAAGGGGACAGTTCTCGGGAGTGAGTCCATAATCCCAACAAAGGGGACAGTTCTCGGGGGTGAGTCCATAATCCCAACAAAGGGGACAGTTCTCGGGAGTGAGTCCATAATCCCAACAAAGGGGACAGTTCTCGTGACGTACCTCTCAATATCATACAGTCGCATTTAATCCACTCCATGTCTCGCCATCCACATCGCTTCGATTGTCCAACACATATCCGACCTCCTGACTGTATCCTCGTTGGCCAATTCGGCTCGACTGTTCCACCTGAACTAAGAAAATCTTTCAAATAAAGCGTATTATTTTTTATATAAGAAGATTGTGCGAAACAACAAATAAGTGACAAAGAAACGAGCATCCTAGCCCAGCTACCAGCTATTATGAATTCAAATTTTTCTATGCAAGAAAAGCTCGCACCGTCTCCATGCGGCGGTTTCATTTCAACCATTTCCATTTCAACGCTGCGTTTAATTTTTGTACACTGCCGCAATAAATGGGCGGGATCAGAGCTGGGCAAATTATTTGAATTCTTGTATTGAATGTTTTATATCTTTGGTGAAAGTTGACCAATATATTCAAAACATTCTCGGCTGTTTTTAATTACCAATTCTTACATTGGGTGACCAAGTTCAAGGAAAAAGGTTGTGCGGTCACCGTGAACTGAAACGTGATCAAATAATTTGCCCAGCTCTGGGCGTGATCTCTGCAAGTGGGCGAGGCAAACGTTCCTTGCACAGAAAACATTGAATTCATAGCAGGCCGTGTGTAGTCCACCCATCCGAAGATGAGGGCCCATACTCCAAGGGTAAAACATATTTATAGTACAATGACTCCTATGGTACCATGACTCAAAGGGTGTTGTACTTTTAGGGTACAATTAGTAAGTTGCTCATAGGGTACAACAAATTGTTGACTCAAAGGGTACAACGAAATATCATGACGTCCACAATTGGTAAAATGTAAAAATCTGGAATAGAATTCCTATATTTTAACTGTAAAGGCTATTGGTTTTGCTACGACTCACAGAAAAAATACAGAGCGCCAGGATCAAAAAGAGGGAATTCTAGCATCCTCCCAAGTTAGTACTTTTTCTGGAAGCAGATGGGTGGTAAGTATCTTATTATGGCTCAAATAGGGGTTTTAAACAAAATATGAGCAACTTATATGAGCAACTTATTTGTTGTACCCTAAAAGAATAGTACCCTTTAAGTCATGGTACCTAAGAGTATGTTTCCTCGTTGTACCCTATTTTGTTGTACCCTTGGAGTATGGGCCGAATACGAATGTCTCGGGGCTCTGGGGCTTACCTCGCAATATGATTGTTTCGCATCTATTCCACTCCACTCTACACCTCGCCGCTTCGATTCTCAACTTTCATTCCATTTCCGACCTCCTTTATGTTTCCACGGTCGCCAATTCGTTTTGACTTTTGAACCTGAAAAAGGAACATTTCATCAATAAAACGTATTATTCTGTAAATAAAAAGATTTCGCCGAAGGCACGTGCGGCTAGTCAAAAAGAAAAACAAAAATCGCTAGAAATCGATATTTTCAAAAAAAAAAAATCAGCCAATTCGACTCGACTGCAGTCAACATGTTGCAACTGAAAAAATAACGTTTCCCCAATAAAATGCCTTATTCTCTCAATAAGAGACTAAAAAATTGTGCGAAACAACATAAAAATGGGCAAAGAAACGAGCAAGCTACTCCAGTTACCAACTCCTTAACATGCCAAAGGCACGCCAGTGCGGCTGGTAAAAAGGAAAAAGCAATTCCCAAAAATCGATATTTTCAACAACAAAAAATCACTCCCAAAATTGATCTTTCGAATGCGCGCATTCAGAATTTTCACTCTTCTCACAGCACGATAAAGTTGCCGCCAAAAGTATATTCAGTTCAACTTACAATTAGATCAAAAATAATCTACCAACCGTCAGATATTTTTGACCTATTTCCTCGAAAGTGAACATATTTTTGTTCCTTCCCATAATCTAATCTTACTGTAGATACATACGATTGGGTCTAGGGGGAAGGCAAAGAAAAGGGCGGTGAGTACAGATGTTGTTGCATTAGAATGTCAACGATAATGAGGTTTTCCACAGGCCACTTGCTTTCACTCTTTTTTACCCAGCAGATCTCAATCCATCGATTCCACGTCAGCAGTTATTTGTTTTCTTCCGTGGACCTTGGGGACTGAATCGATGAACCAACACCAACCGTTGTCCTATCAAAGCTCAAAATGTGTCATGCAATATTTGGAACCCAACTTGAGGTAAATGATTAACTATATGAAATTAGATAACCATGATAATGAGTATGTTAACTCTTCCAGATATGCTCTATCCGCTCGTGCTCCATCTCTCCGCAGCATACACCATGTCATCCCACTCAACATCCGCTATCTAAAATTGGATAATACGAGTTTCACCATCAACAATCTCACTCACTCATTTCACACTTTTATGGAGCCTGCAGACGGTGCAGAATTGCCAATTGACATGCGATTGGTCAATTTGGAAGGTGGGAGACCTTACGACATAGATCGATATGGGAATCGAGATTTAGTTCAAAATATGGCGGCTGATGATGTGAGGATAGAACGTGAGAATGGTGATGGTCACGATGCAATTCAGAACCATTTTGAACTGCTAGCTCAATTAGTAAACCTTGACCAGCAGGTTGATCTTCAATATCCTATTCTTAATGATGTCCTTCTTGGCGGTCATAGGAACCGGGCAGAACCTATCAGAGTTATAGATCAAGCTGCCCCAGAAGAGATACCGTTCCCAGAGCTTGGGTCCTGTGAACCGATCTCCATCTCCACCTAGGCGCCCAAACCGATGGCAACGACCCCAACCACCCGTTCGGTTTCGAGAACGTCCAAGGGGAGTGGGACGTCCAGCCCCTCAAAACTTTCAGAGAGCTCAGGTCGGCCATCTACGTGCTCTGGAAGCTATCCGTCAAGCTCAATACAATCACCTCCTGGTTCGACAAGATGTTCAAGAAGCTCGTCGAGCACAACAACAAGTACAGCGAGTAGAGGAGATTGATGGTCTCCAACGACTTCCAGAAGAGAACCAGTTAAACCAGCTAGCTGACCAACAGGAACAACTAGAATTCTATAGAACTCTAGAACAGCAGCAACATCAAGAATACGAGAATATTCTAGAAAATCTCAGACGGGATCAACTTGGTTTAGCATTAGCTCCCGAAGCGCCCCTCCCCCGAAGTCCGGTCTTTCGTGCAGTACTCATTGGTTTCTATTGGAAAACTTTCCAGATTTGTAGCACCGTTTATAAGACACTACGTGAGGTTTCCAGAAGGGATCTCCATAAGAGATGCCCTTCGACAACACCTTGGTAATATGTTGCTTGGAAAACGGATAACTTTGATTGGTTGTCTAGAAATCGATATAGCTTCTGGAGTTCTCAGAATTCCAGAAGGACTCAAGTTTCGAATTCAACAGATTTCCTTGAGACAAAACACGAATAAGGTGATGGATGCGATCCGACCAGTCATTCATGAATCTAGTCTCCCTCTCAAGGGATTACTGTGAAAATTCGGAATTTTCGTGATGCATTCTTTCAAAATAAAGTGCTCAGGGATACGGAAAGCCTTTTGATCAAGATGTCACCTGGTGTTAGACGCAACTGGGAAATGACTATAGTGAGCGTGCCAACAAAGAGAATTCATATGACTAGATGCAGTTTGCAATTGGCGGAGCTCGTTTTTGTAGTAAGAGATTGGCTTGATAAGTTGAAGGATATCGGAACACGAATTTCTATTCAAACCAGAAATGTTGAAATGTTATTGGAAGGAATGAGGAATCAACTTCAGGGAATTTGTGGAGTACTGGACTCTAGAAGGTAATTGGTACATAGTAGACTCCATTTTAAATATTTCTTATCTCTCAGGTGTATCAAATTTCCGCAGTGTGTCACAATTCCAATTGGAGCATACAGGGAGCTCAATATATACGGATACAAGTCTCCTAGTCATCGGGAAGAACTAAATAAGATTCTAGGAGAACCTTGGATGATAGTCATGGAGATGATGGAGAGAGGATCAGCGGTACCGGTGTAGTTGTGAATATTTCCTTATTTGTCTTTCCTACAAAAGAATGAAGCGAGTAATACTGTAAAGTTTCAAATTTACAAAGAATTTACAATAAATTTACAAGACAATCGAGAGGAATAGAAAAAATCGAGATTCTACATGTATAATGGATGATATTTTCAAGTTATAGCTTTCCCTCAGTGAATTTGCGAAGAAGACTTTCCAACTTCATCGCTCCCGGCATATCTCCGGAAATTTTCAACTTCTTTGTCATCAATGCAGTCGTTGGCCGCAATTTTCCATTGAAAAGAGGCGCAAAGTGTTCGGGTGCAAGTGTGAACTTCACGTCGGCTTTGTTGGAGGACTTCGCGTCGATGAGCTCTCCTTCTCCGTTTTTGAGATCCAGTGTGATGAATCGCTCTGTTTTTGTGACGGGATCTGAAATTCAGATTCTGAATCAGATTTGTTGGAAACGGGCGGAAGAAATCTAGTAGTGTGTCAGTTTGTCTGAATTTTCGAATCGGGGCAGTACAAAAAACTATTCTTGCAAACCGGGCTGACTCGCTCAAAACGCAACTTTAGGGGGTGAAAAATATAACAAAATGTAGATCTCTATGTCTGTAACCTAATACAGATCGGAAAGCGATTTGTTTCTTATTCTGTCACTTAAAAATTGTCATTTTCTGGTCAAAAGTACACTTTTATGCCAAAGGTTATGTTCTGACATCAAAAATGCTGGTGTGTTGAAAGTTCTAGTGTTTTGAGCCAGAAAATCCATTTTTAAGTGAAAATCCTGAATTTCCGTGTAAAAAACTCATTTCTGGGCTAAAATCCGCTTTTTAGACATTAAAATGTATTTTTTTTTTCACAAAAAACATAATTTCTAAGCTAATAGTTGATTAATTCCAAAAATACTTATGATAATGCCCATTTTCCACTCAAATACCCCAATTTTCCTCTCAGAAAAACACGTTCAGAAAAGTCCAGAATTTCTAATTTCGAAATGACTCGTTGTTTTACAACGGAAGTCCTAGAAGTGTCCTGTTTCAAGCGATTCGAAAGTATTAGGCGCCAAAACAGTGGTGGGCGCGAGTGAAGCTGAGCTTCACTCCAAAGTCCACGGGGGGAGGAGAAATGTCTGCGTCTCTCGCTGTCGGCAATGGTGGGGCGCGCTCTCTCGCGCTCTCTTCCCCCCGCGCTGTGGCCGCTGCCGCCACGGGGAGAGTCACTTATTTCACTCCGCGCCCACCACTGCGCCAAAATCTTGATTTGTTTGAAAAAAGACACTTCGAGGACTCCCCTTGTTAGACTCTTAGACTCAGAGCTCCCATTTTACCTTTCAAAATGAACTCATAAACGAATCCAGTCTTCTTCACAATATCTCCATTTAAAAGTCGTTTAGCGGACACAAAGATCTGCTTGATCTCCTCCTCGATGACTCCAGCCTCATGAGCAACCTTTTTCTTCTTCCCAATTCCGGCTCCTAGACCAAATTTGTGGTCGTATGTTCCAGATGGAATGAAGAAGTCAGGCATCAATGGCGCATCTGGGATACAGGCGTATCTGGAAGAAAACTATGAATTTTGAAGATTCAAAAGGCTTACCAACCTATCGAAGTCAGTGATACCTTCCGCCTTCAACACATCCTCATCGATCAAGAAGTTTCCAGTAAAATCTTTAGAATTTTTCGACAAAACTGCATAGGCTGCATCGGCCATGATAGCTGGTTTCCGACTTCCCGCCTCGCCTCCTTTCTCCGAAAGCATCTCCATTGCGGATGTCCAAATAGCGGTAAGTGGCCAGAGAGCGTTCACAGCGATTCCTGGAATTCGGGTATGTTTTATGTCTTTTTTAGGCGATTTTCTAGTTTTTCCCCTGTTTATATCATGTTTGCAAAAAATATGCAGTAAAAGCTAAAAATTCTAAAAATTTTGATACGTTTTGTCACCGTCGCCGTTGGTTTTGCAGAAATTTCTTTCGATTCTGCACAAATTTACGAAAAAAGTTCCGAACAGTGTCGGAAATTTCGGAACCAAAGTTTTCCCAAAAATATCTAGGAAATGGGAAATTTCTTATGGGAAAATGTTCCGAAAAGTGTCGGAAATTTTGGAATTTCCGATTTCTGTTTGAAGTTTAAGAAGTTAACGCCCATACCATGTGGTCTGAACTCTTCATGATGTCCCAACACACACATTGACATTCCATATTTCGCCATAGTGTACGCCACATGGTTAGCGAACCAGCGTGTTTCCATGAGAAGCGGCGGTGAGATATTCAACACATGTGGATTCTTTCCAGACTTCAGATAAGGAAGACACGTCTTCGTCATCAGATATGTGCCACGTGTATTGATTGAATGCATCAAATCGTATCGTTTCATTTCGGTGGATTCTGTATCGGTGAGTGAGATGGCAGAGGCGTTGTTGATGAGAATATCGATTCCGCCGAATTTCTTCACAGCTGCATCGACGGACGCCTTGACTGAAACCTCATCACGAACATCGACAATACATGGGAGAGCCTTTCCACCGGCCTTCTCAATCTCTTCGGCTGCTGAATAGATTGTTCCTGGAAGTTTTGGATGGGCGGTCGCTGTCTTCGCCGCTACAACAATATTTGCTCCGTCTTTCGCTAGTTTCAATGCGATTTCCTTTCCGATTCCACGAGAGGCGCCCGTGATTAAGACGGTTTTTTCCGACGAATTTTCTGGAAAAACAAAACTTTGCGATTCTAATTCCGAAAAATCAAAAGTTTTTCGTAAAAATGTGCAAAATCTACATACTATTCATGTCAAAGCCGGGCCCGGCCCGGTTATTTTGGCGCCAAAGTTAAAATTTCACACTTTTTCGATTTTTTTGAAAAGTTTTGAAGTTTTTCGCGAAAAAGTCAACATTTCGACAATCATTCAGAATTAGAAGAAATTCTGAAAAATCGGGAGGTGCTCGTGATTAAGACGGTTTTTCCAACGAATTTTCTGGAATTTCGAACTTTTTACATCAAAAATCGCATTTACGCTTAAAAGTCTGAGTCTGGAAATAAAGTTGACTGGCGCGCCTCCCGCGCGTTTTTTGGGTGAAAATTGTCCGAAAATCGGCTGAATCCTTCAAAATTGATGACTGGCTCTGCTTGGGCGCGTTTTTGAGTAGAATCTGGATTGTCTGGGGCACCTCAAGCGCGATTTGAACTCGAGAAAAAACATTTGAGCGTTTTAGGATGAAAAATGACCCAAGATAGGCCGAAAAACCTCAAATATTGAATTTCTAGAGGCCTGGCGCACCGCAGACGCATTTTTAACCAATTTTTCAAAGTCAAAGACACCGGAGCAAAAATGTCGAAAATTTTCAGTAAAAACGTGGAAAACCTGTTAGAAGCGCGGTGCGAAAAAATTGTTTTCGATTTAATGGCTCTTTCTTACCCAGTATTGAACATGATTTCAGTAGATCTTCGAGCAGGTTCTGAAAAATGGGAGATTCAACAAATTAATACGAGAAAATGGGAATTAGATCAATAGCTTCTAAAGCAGAACACTTTGTTGTTGTCCATTATATTTCTCCCGGAATCGAGAAGATAAGAGACGCAGATTTCTAAAGACATGTTATCGTCACAAAGAGAGTACGTCTAAGACTACATTCTAGGTGTTATTGAGTGGAGAAAGTAGGTGAAGGTACAAGTGACTACAAGGAAGATCTTTTGATGCAAAAATATGAAATATGAACAGGAGCATGTCAACCATGTCCTATCGTGACAGTACGACGAGATAAAAAAAATCGAGTTTACCTTACTTATTATGTGTAATTGGAACAGAAACCATGGAAAAGAGGAAATAAATCAAAGACAAAAGAACACAAGGGTACAGTAAAAATCGAAAGAAAATATAAATAGAGGGGACCGAGAGACTTTAAACGTTCAACAAAAGAAGGAAGCAAAAAGAATGAAGAAAGGAAAAGTTAACAAACAAGTGGATAGTTAATTTAAATTAAGGCTTCTGTCCAGCCGTATCGAGTCGCTTGAGCACATCCTGCACCTCATGCAACTTCTGAATATGCCTGAGGAAGTGCTCTCCAACGTGACGAGCGACTTTCGTGTCAGCAATGTTGATCATATCACGATCCACGTAGAAATCGATATCAGTCTGTGGCTCGTCCTCGTCTACAGTCGATGGTCCTGGTTCTTTACCGAGTTCGTTGACAATCATCTGGAAACATTTTGGATTAAAAGAAAATTCAGTAGATCTTTGAACTCGACATACTTGTAAACCGGGCCGAAATGGGGCGGCGCGTAACTCGCTCCAAACTCAATATTATGAGCTGAAAAATATAAAAAATGTAGACCTCGGCGAGTTCTATGTCCTTTACCTAAAAAGGGAAAAAACGTGAAAATGGCCAAAAAAGCCATTCTAGCCCGGCCCGTAGTAGGTCATGGACATAGAACTCGCCAAGATCTACATTTTGGAATATTTCTCATTTCATAATATTTTCTCATTTTTTTGAAGCGAGTTACGCGCCGGCCCATTCCGGCCAGGTTTACAAGTATGGAACTCTAGGTAACTCCTCCTCACTTTATAAGTCAGCAACTTTCCGAGGAACGATTCATAGTGCTCATCGTCGACATCCATGAACGAGGCGAGCTTCTTCGTTGGGAGCGTCGTATAGAGTTTCAGATAACCACGGAGAACTGGTAGAGCCATCTGCGACTCGATGCCCTCCAAGAATGATTGAGTTTGACGTAGAAGTGGTTCTTTGGATTGATTGACTCCCTCGTAGACGACAGTAGTTGGTGAGAGGAACTTGGGGCATCCGGTAGAGAAGGCGTTGCGGAATTCATCAATGTTTCCGTTCGCCATGTGCATCATACGTTCTCCGCATCTCTCGGCAAGCTGCGAAGATATGCTCTCATCGATTCTTTGTGGCTGGACTGCCAGACAGATAGCCAAGAGATAGAAGAGCTGATCCCAGGTCTTTCCGATCACATCGTATTGGAAGTTCTTCTTTGATGGCTGTTGACTTTGCACAGTCTTGGTGCGTTGAATGTAGAGAAGACAGTTGACGAACATCTTCGTCGCCTCTCCATAATTTCTCATCATCAAATGAGAGAAACCGACGAAATAGTGAAGAGTGACGAGACAGGTTGGGACGGTGTTGTAGATTCCCTTTGGGTCGATATCCACATACTGGACAGTCTTCAAAGCTTGATGATAGTCTCCAAGGAGGACATGAGTGCGAAGAAGACCGATCAATGCGAAATAACCGAGCTTGAAGTAGAGATCCGATTGTCCGAACTCGTCAGCTACAGAGTCAGGATTGCGCTTCTCCTGGAATAATAAGTATTAGGTTGTATAATGAAAAAAGACTTCACAAACCTTGAGTGCCTTCAACTGCTCAATAATTTGAGACTTTGAGAGAAGCGAGTAGAGGATATTGAGCACTGGATAGATGTTCCATGCATTCTGATTCTCCTCAATGTTGATCAAATCCTCAACCTCGTCGGCATTTCTCTTGCCTGGATTGGCTTTGTAGAGACAGAATGCTTGGAATTGATAAACGAACTCGTCGATTATGTCCCAAAGCCAGACGTTTGGAAGCGAGAGTGGAATAGGATCCTTGCTGGAGAGAAGCTCAGAGAAGAGCTCTTGATAGTTCATGAACGATTCGTAGCGATGAACAAGGAGTGGTCCACGAGCGTTTCTTGCGTACAATTGGCGATAGTAGAGCTCTTTGTACAATATAATGAAGAGCTTGTTGCCTGGGCCGATAATTCGTTCGACGACGTTCTCATCGGGCCACATACGATCGCGGAAGAATCTGGAATAAATATTTTAAATAGGCACCAGAGAATATAAATCTACCGCTCGGTGAGATCCGGAAAAGCTTGATCGTAGAGAGTGAGAATCTCAGGTACATTTTGCTCATCGATCATTCGAGAGAAGTAGACGAGATAGTCGGCGACCTCATTTGGCACACCGTCTTCTTCCGCTGAAATAGTAAGGCCATCAATCAATTTTCAACGAATTCTATAACTTACAAGAGAAAGTGTTCGCACGGCGACGCTCCGTGTTGTCCTCGTTGCTCAAGTCAAACTCCACACGACGGGACATGGCTGAAACCGCAATTTTTGAATAGATTTAACGAGAAATTCAGAAAAAAAGGGTAAAATTCAATAAACTTTCGGTAAACGCATATACACGTCTCATGAGAACGAAAAGCAATTACTAACAAAAATGGTCGCGCTGCACCCTTTTTTGTCAATGAAAAGACAATTTTCCTATGAATACGAGCTCCTTTTTTCAATTTTATCGTTTAAAAGGAGAAAAATGCGAGAAAACTCATAAACATCTATTAAAAACCATTGATTTGATAAAATATTCCTCGAAATTCAGTGAAAAAATAAAACGCAAGGTGCGGCGCGCGGTTTTTGCAACATTGCCGCACGGTTTTCTGCTGTACCTGTTTCGACGTTTTAGACGGTTTTTGGATTTTTTCTATTGATTTTCGAGATATTTTTCAAAAAATCTGTTTAAAAAGAGTACAATATTTATGGACCTTATTTGCAAAAACTATCGATTCTTCGTTGTTTTCTTTCTCTTTTCGCTTTGTTCCCCTGGTCCGCAATTGCGCGTATAATAAAATGTCTTTGCGGAAAATGATGATTTTTCAAGATATTCCAATGAAATTTGCTCTAGAAACACATTTTTTGAAGGTTTTACCTCATTATTATTGATTTTTGTCTTCCCGGAAACCTTATGTATCAAATTTCAACAATTCCAGATGGAAGTACCTCAATCAGAGCGCGTCGATGAGGTCGATCTGTTCCTCAGCCAGCAAGATGGGCAAATTCAACGTCCAAAAGGGCCAAGTTGTAGGCATCCGGCTCGTCAAAAGTGTACAAACTGTTTGCCGTTAGATGTAAGCCTCTAAATTTCCACGAAACTCAACAAATTTTCTCGAAATTTCCAATTTTTCCAGCCATTCGACGAGGAATACCTGAAAGACAAGGATATCAAGCATATGAGTTTCCATGCTCATGTCCGAAAGCTTCTCGGATCCCACGGGAAGGGTACAACGCTGAAGAAGCCACTGGAGAATCTTCGATGCTCTTTGAAGCCGAACTGTGACGCTCACAAGCCGTTCCCGAAAGGAATTTGCACGAAATGCAAACCACAAGTGGTCACTTTAAATCGTCAAAAGTTCCGTCATGTTGATAATATTCAAATCGAAAATCAGGAACTTGTCAACCAATTTTTAGATTATTGGCGTTTATCGGGACACCAGAGAGTTGGTTACTTGATCGGACAGTACCAAACACATCTTGAAGTGCCACTTGGTATCAAGGTGCTTGTTTCCGACAGAAATCAAAATTTCAGAATTTTTACTTTAGGCTACCGTCGCTGCGATTTACGAGCCCCCACAACACTGCCGTGAGGATGGAATCGAATTTTTGGAGGATAAAAATGCAAAAATTGTTGATAAACTGCTTGAAATGCTCGGATTACAACGTGTTGGATGGATTTTTACGGATTGTTGGACAGCGGCGAGAGCAGAGGGAACTGTTCATTATACAAGACACAAGGTTTATACAAGACACAATTTGATATGATTGAAAAGCTGAAGACGTAGGGATTCTGAATCTGTTTTCAGATTTTGAAAAATGTGAAATTTGATCGAGTTGCAACGATTTTCGCCCAAAAAAATCAACTTTTGACTTTAAACCGCTGTAAATCGATAAATTTTCTTATTTTTCAAAACCTGAAAACAGATTCAGAATCCTCACGTCTTCAACTTTCCAGTCATATAAAATTTAGGACATCTGGATATTATGAACACACAGGCAGACACTATTCAGGCGGGAGAGCTTAGGCTGAGCTACAGTAACCCATAGGATCATGGATCTAGATGACTAAGATCCAGCTGGATTACTGTACTTAATCTGAAGAATGCAGGATCCTCTAATTGGGTTACTGTACTTTTGAGAACACAGTAACGTGGAAATTTTATTATTTTGCCTAAAAAATCAGTGACATGTTTAAAAGAGCATATTTTAACGTATACAAAGAATATTTTCTGTAATTTTTCTTTAAACAATCACATACTTCTTGCTAACATCTACAAAGATAATATTTCAGGATTCGTTCTTCCTGTCGGCAGAGGAATGTATTACTGCAGGAATGCTCCAAAACGCCCACCCGAATATCACCGACTACTCGATGGATCGCCACTACGGATCGAAATTCGTCACTGTCGTTGCGTCAGGTGACGAATCGATGCATGTGAACTTCCATGGTTATCAAGTATCGAATCAGTGCGCCGCGATGGTTGAAGCAGATATTCTTTGCCCTACTCTCTATACACCCGAGTTGGCATATATCCGTGAAACGCCACTTTCTGAAACACATTATATCACCGATGTTCAATACTCTGAGAAAAATGAGTATGGAGCCGAGGTTCTGAAGAATGGACGTCCGCTTCCTGTTGAATATCTTCTGGTTGATGTGCCAGCTGGAATGCCCAAAGAGCCACATTACACATTCCACGCGCCAGGAGCTAATACAACTCGAAAATTCCATGTTGAGAATCGTCAGGCGATCGGACAGATTCAAGGAGGAGCAAATCTCACTCAGTATTCTGGAGAGTTCTCGACGAATCAATTCTTGGAATTGGCAACGAATTTCCATTTCCTTCTCTACCTGATGACCAATGAAATGCAACAAATTTCGGATGAATGGGTGAAGCGGTTGTGTGAGGCGGTGAAGTCTCAAGATCGAGGAGCCGCTATGGATTGGGCACAAGAGTGCGAGGACTGGCATCAGTTGATGGCTATGGCACATGCGAATGATGGTGGAGGACATGACGGTAAGGAAATGAGTGTATTCTGTCTGTTGTCCTCCAGCCTCTCAATTAGGACATCTACCCAAGACCGTATAAACTTTTTGCGTAAAAAATCTCGAAAATTAGCTATTTTTGAAGTTTTTCGGTTCAAAAAACGGGTTTGGAGCACATTTTCAAGCTGAAAACGCGGAAATTTCAGAAATTACGATTTTAAGCCACTCCCACTGGCCATATACGTTTCATTAATCTGAGCCCTAGTTCCAGATATCCCAGTCATCCCAGGAGCCGAACCTTACGAAGGATCCGGTGGAGGTGGAAATGGTGGTGCCACCTGGAACTGCAGTCATTGCACATTCCAAAACGAGGCGTCTTCAAGAGACTGCTCTATGTGCGGACTGCCGGCTTCTGATTAAATTGTTCGTACATTTCTTTTTTGTTGAAAATATTAATTTTATTGAATGTAAATTCTCTTTTGTAAATTCTTCGTGTGTGTCCTACTACTTGCTTTCTCTTTTTCTATTCTCTATTTCATCCATTCAACTGGTCATTGTTTTGTTTCAGAATCCATCAAAAAACTTCAAAAACTCACTTTTCAGTAAGAAAGGTACATTTCTACCCGTTTCACTGTATTCCCCTTTCGCTGGATTCTCTGACTCTCCCTCCCCGCGCCTTCAACGTTTTCTATAAATTCCCTTTTCTCAATGATAACCTGATATGAGATGATCATCATCATAATCACTGAAACTGTGTGAAAACACGAGTTTTATTACTACTGTGTGTTGCAAGTGAGACTGCGGCATGTTGTAACGGAGTATGGGCGGAGTCTATGGGTGTTCTCGAAGACATCGCAAGGTCACAACCTCTCTCTCGGCGAAGGGGAAGATGAAACAGCTTCTTGTCTCGATGAACGGGTTTCTCCTCTGAATCTGTCTTTTTTTTCGAAGAGGAGGAAAAATACATTAATGAAAAAGAGGAACTGTAACTGTGTTTTCTAGTGTTCTTACTTTTTGTCGTTTCATTATTATTATTATACACGTATCTAGTTTTTTTTGTAGTAGTTGCGTTTGTCTCTCTTACTTTGTTCTACTCGCAAAGTCTAGAACTGTTGTGACGAACTTGACATGGATCACACAGTCTTTGGGTCCCACCACAAAAACTACAGTGCTCCTGGAGTGGAGTACTGTAGTTTTCGTGGTGGGAGCAAGACTCTTAGGGCTAGAGTTTAGATGACATCGTTGGTGATTGGCGATTTTAGTGAAGGTTATCATTTATCTACCGTATACCGTATTTAGAGTTCATGAAAATCGCAGTAAAAAAGAAAAAATAGAAAATTTTCAAGAGATTTACATAAATTTCTTGCAATTTTTCAGACATTTTCTCAAATTTTTATAGTTTCTACTGAAAAAGTTATGCACGTTTTTATGAGCGAGCATTGTCAAGTGTCTCAAAATTGTCCAACACAATTTTTGTTGTTGTTTTTTTCAGATTTTAGAAAAAAATCTTTTAAAAAGCAAAATATTTCCTTCTGTTCACTTCCGCTTGAATAACTTTTGTCACAGACGTCCGTTGCAAAAGCTAATCATGGATTCGGAATAGTCTAGTCACTAGGGAAAATACCGTAAAACCTTTAATTGCAGTATATACTTTTTCTCAAAATAGAAATCAAAATGTTGCCGACAGACAAAATATAGCTGAAAACTTATAAAATATTTCTTCAATTGAAACAATTTTCATATCTTTAAAGACAGCCGATATAGGATGCTCCAAACTCCTGTCCGCGGGTGTGCCTCTATTACAGGGTTTGCGGTAATCACAGATTCCGAATCGTGTAGTCATTAGAGAAAGTATCTGATCGGTAAATCAACTTTTCGAATATTCCTTTACCAAACATTGACACACAGTAATTTATTATGTATATTGATCCATGCCCATCGCTTAAAGAATTGGATTTCCTCCTACCGTAATTACTGTTTTATAACGGCACCTGTAATAGAACGGCACCTGTATTATAACGGCACCCCATCTATACTCAGAATTCATGAATGTGATCATCCCGGTGTCTTTTTTTGGTTATGATTATAAGCAGCGTGATTAGTAACTTCTTGATCGGCCGATAGAACACCCAAAAAAATTTTTCCGGTAAATTTTCAATAAGTTTCTGAAACCACAAAATTTCTCTGGGACCCGGTTGAAAAATATAACGGCATGCCGTTATAATACAGTATTTACGGTATATTTGCTATGATTTTTCCTTGTGATAAACGACAAGCATCTCTCTCCGCTATGAACAAACTACACTCGGCGCCTTCTTGGGTGTTGATTTCACTTTTTGAACTAACTTATCAAATAAACCAAGAAATCAAAGAAGTTAAGACAGGTGGCCAACACCCTAAATTACTTTTCAACAGCGATTAGTATTTCTTTTTTTAATACACTCTCGTTTATATTTTTCAAGACCGTATACCTAGGGACCGCAATGAACGTGGGCGGAGTTTTTCATTTTCTTCTCTTGGGCTTCATGGGGAGATTATCAGAATGTTTGACGGTCTGCCCTGAGAGCCCAGAACGCTAAAACTGAATGAAAACTTTTTACCCCTATGTAATCGAGGACGTAGAATTCAATGAACACATTTTCGTTTCACCCAAATGTATAGTTTTCCCAGAAAACTGAAAAAACGTTTTGCTTTTTTCAGAAAAATGTCACGTTTAGGATGTTCTAGGTCGAACACGCATCATTTTTTGACAGTTTCTAGTAGTTCTTTACATACTCTAATAGGTTTTGAAAGAAAATTCGATTTTCGTGCTGTCGAATTTTTTTGGGAGCCATCTGAACTGCGAGGCATCACATCAGAAAACTTTCTGTGATAATATATCTATTTTCTGACATATTCTTTTTGGGCATCTCTTCAGGTACCTGGGGCCAAAATTTTGAAGCTCATTGATTCGTAAAATGTAGTTTCCTCTGTGTCGGAAGACAACAGACTCAGAAATAAAATCAGTTTTCGCGACAGTTTAGGTTAAAGGAGGTCAAACACGCATCATTTCTTAACGGATTCAGATTCTACGCAAAATTTCGATCTAGATGCACTTGAGAACAAAAAATTTCGTGCTGTCGAATTTTAGATATTTGATGTTTTATCTCGAAATATGCTGAATATCATTCAAAAAATTCTCTTGAATTTTAAAAAATCACGTCAAAAATATATTTTCTTATTATCAGCGTCACATTTGTGTTCGTTTAGTTCAGTGGATAACACGCTGGGTTTTGAATCAAAGGGTTTCTGGTTCGAACTTCCCAATTTTTGCAAAAATTTGACTGACTGAACGTGAAAATAGAAAATATTTTTTTGCGTGGTCAGGAAAACGAAAGAATTCTCCAAGAGAATTCAGTAGAAACCATGGCTGACTAAAAGGTCCTGTAACTTCGGAGAGTGTGAATATTTTCGGGAAAAAATTTGGGAATGTACTTTCATTTACCTGAAGAACAGGCCAGGATGGAAATTTTTATGGAAAAAAGAGTTTGAAAAAAATGTTGCGGTCTCTACGTATACCCAAAGCCCAGAACCTTCCTCACCTTCTCAATTCGAAGTCTTATTCAAAAAACCTACTATCAATGTTCGATCTTCGAAAATCTGTAACAATGTTGTAAAGCGCATGTTAGCAAGTTTTTAAGGTCACACTGTTCGTAAACAGTCACCATCAAAAAAAAATGTCGAGACTAGACGGGTTACTTGCAGGAGTGTAACAGAGGGGGCATTGAGAAGGTATCGAGAAATAATGTGTTAGCTTGTATTGGGGAAATGGGAGGAGTGTACTAGAAGAAGGTTAGCAGATCTTCAGGCTACAGTTAATAACTGGGCCGGTACCTAGCGGTCGTTGCCTACTTTTGATATTGATAATTATAAATGTAAGCCGTTTTAGTTTATTAAATACTTACTAGGATCTTTATTAGATTTGTGACTTAATGTTAACCGTAATTCCTTTACTTTCGGTTTACGACCTTTGGAGATATCTGTTCTTCCAGAAAAGACAAAACTTTTAAAATAAAAAAACTATTTATTCTAAGATCATGTACCTCTTTACCAACGAATTTGTGACGCATCCTTGCCTTTTTCGTTTATTTCTCATTTTCTTATTGTTCATGATAAGACTGGTCTGGCTAGGTTTACCCAACAGCATACTGTTATTTTGAAAATTTAAAAAAATTTCTGTTTTTCTATCCGGATGCCTGGTATTTTGTACTTCAAGGTCTCAATTGACCAGATCCTCTTTTTTCTTTTTTCCAACCACTATCCAATCTTCAATCTTTTTATGGGCCCTTTGAAACTGCAATTCTTCACTTTTCTTGTTTTCGTTTTTTGATGGTTTTCTCCTTCTCGGAAAACGAAACGACCTTAGCCAATTGACATGAGGAGAGTGTCAAAAAGACAACACCGGAAACACCCCTCTTATTCCGAGACGAACAAGATTGTTATCTCTTGACCTTCACACTTTTTATTCAGTTTGTTCAAAGGGTGAGTAATAAAAGTATTTTTGACAGCTATTATAGCAATGAATGTATAACAGAAAATTTCCCAGATATTTACAGTTTTTAGTTGAGGTCAGCAACTTTCGAGTGTGTTTATAAAACAGCAAAGTCACTGTGAATTATGATGAAATTTTCAACAACAACCGATTTTTTTCAAAAACTGAAAAATCCCAGAATTTCATTCTCCGCCCCGGCCTTATAGGAGAAAATTTTCAAAGCATTTTTATATCAGTCGATAAATTAAGTCTAGATCTTCATTTATTTAGTTGACGGTTTTTGATAGCTCCGCCCACATTTGAGATATGCGCCTTTAAAGACGTTTAGCCTTGTGAGCCGCACAGAGAGCATACAGTAGCCAATCTTTAAAAGCGCAAATATCAAAAGTGGACGGAGCTATCATAAAGTTGTCAACTACAAAAATGAAATTATATTTTTGATCTACATAGCCTATTGTTTTCTGAAATCTGTGACGAGTGGTGAGCTCTCCAAGTAACTCGGTAGTACTGTAGAACTCTTGACTGGTCCTACAGTATTCTAAATCTTCCAACAGCAAAAAACACTCTAGTCCTTTACAATTACACTCTTTTCTTATAAGTTCAACAACTTTGTATTTCAAAACAAACGTATTCTTACGAAAAGGGACAAGGAGGAATAGTCAAAACAAGTCCAAAAAAGTGACGAATGTTTCTATGACTGACCACTTCAAACTCTTCGAAAAGTGCAACCAAAAAAACGAGATTTTATAAAAATGAGTGGGAAGAAGAAGTTGAGAAGATGAAGTCTCTGTCCACTTAAACCTATGGTACTCCACAAAAAATGTCTGACTGGACCGGAATTTGATCACTAATTAGAATGAGGTGGAGGCGGTCTCCCTCTGGAACAGTATAAATATAGGAGTTCAAAATAAAACTATTGAGAGTTTTTTTTCTAAAAATATTGGGGATGTTCAATATTTTTGCAACCTAATGACCATTCATGATTATTGACGTCACTTATCCCTTCATTTTCCACATCATTTCTCGACTTCTCATCCTCTTCGATCGGATATACGTCATCAGAAGTTTGGCGATTTAGTGTCTTCATGTGTGTCACTTCTCTTTTTAGTGATCTAGATACTGATCTACTAACAAAATAGAAAAGCAGTTTTTGGTTTGTTTTTCAAAAAATATGGGGTTTGTTGAGGGGATATCAATATTAGATTATCAGTGTTTTGTTCTGTAGATTTTGGGGTGTTTCGTTGAGCCTTTTTCAGTTGAAAATGCACAACTTTAAAAGGGTGTTACGGTATCACTGATTGTCCCACCAAATAAAATGTTTAGTGGATCATATAGACAAAGAGTAGAACTCTATTTTTGTAGTAGAAAACTTTTTTGTACGGGCACTCCCTAGCAAGTACCATATCGACAAAGTAATTTCTCCCTCAAATCGTTCCATTCCCGTGCAAAAAAGAGTGATTTTTGAGCTGTCCACTTAAAATTACTATAACTATTAAGGGAGTGTCCGTACAAAAAAGTCGTCAACTACAAAAATAAAGTTCTACTCTTTGTCTATATGATCCACTAAACATTTTATTTGGTGGGACAATCAGTGATACCGTAACACCCACTCAAAGTTCGACAATTTTAACTGAAAATGACCAAAGTATATATTTTCACGGTAATGTGTATCCAGTCGCATATTTTGCACGGTACTGTATATCCAGTCTGTTACAGTTTGACCAATTTTTTTCTCAACGAGTACACTGTGATTACAGTTTTATAACTAAAAGATCACTATAACATTTATAACATCAAATTGAAAAACAAAACAAAGTAAATAGCGCAAAACCCTTATTTGAGGTGCGCTCTCCCCTCCCATTTGAATTGCAGCCTTTGTTTCTTTTTTTGATCATTGGTATATCATGATCCTCATGTGTTTCTGCATTTTTACATACACCACGTGTTTTCCACTAATAGGAAGGGGATTGCAGAGTATTGTTTCTTTGATCGCCGCGTTTTTTGTACCTTTTTGATCTGATTGACCGTTTGTTTACGGTAGATTAGTAGTGGCATTTTTGATTTCAGATTTTTTGTTCAAAACATTATTTGAATTCTTTCATAAGTTGTGTTTTGGATGGCTAATCGTATTTTGAGGAAAGCCTGTATTAGAATATATTTTTGAAGTTGCATTTAATATCACTTTTTGACACAACATAATTCTACTATTTGTCTCTTCTCATTTACATACCTGTCCCATTGTTTTAATCTAGTTTTTCAGGGTCTTCTCCTCCTAAATTATTCTTTTTCTTGACCCCTATTCGTTTACTTCGTATTATTATCCAATTTCACACAGGACTGGTTCCAACGTGAAAGTAACAGAAGACACCTTTTTGTTGTTCTAAAGAATAAATACTAAACTCGATTTCTTTGCTATTCCCTTTTTCCAATCAACCAATTTTCGTTTTCACTTGTGTCGTTTGTTCACTGTTCCCTCATTTCATATTCCTCTTCATTAACATATTTTTTCGAGTAAGCCGTTCCCCCATTTTTTGACCTTGTGAGGATTCGTTTTCTCATGGGAAAGAGAATAAGCCGGTATACTGTATTTTTACCTATCTGTGTTTTTCCTTCTTCTATTTAGTTTCTACTGCAAACACCGATTTTTTAAGTTTCCATGTTTTTTTTTTCTGAACTAGTTCCTTATCTTGAAGAACTCTTCTTGTTTTCAGTAAGTTCCATCACCACCATCACAAATCAGAAACATAGATCATAAGTGGACATTTAAAAGGACTGGTTGGTGACTCTATTCTTGAAGCTTCGAACTTCAATTTTTGGTTTCAGAAATGAAAAATAAGATCGAAAAGACGTCGGACAACACATGGTTTGTGCGGATTATTCATTGGTTCTTCCAGAAATGTTCGGCTGTAATTTGGTGAGTTTTTCAATAAATGAATCGACTTTTGAAAACTTATATTATTTTAGCTATTGCCCTTGGACATGTATAATATTGACAACTGCACTCACTTTGGGGTTATCACTCAAAATTCCATTCACCAGAATGGAAAATGATATCAGTGATTTCACACCATTTGGAGCAAGATCGAGAGCAGAGTTGCAGGTGGGTGAATGATTCAAATGTTTTCACGAACTAGTTTCCAGAAATACCGACAATTCTTCAATAATCACGGAGAGCCAAAAGCCATCTACGCGTTTATAACATCGAAGGTTGGAGACAATATGCTGGGAATCTCTCAACTAAACGATACTGTACATGTCCTTGACAAAATTTCTCGGGATTTCTATCTTAAAACATCCGATGGTCCGAAAAACTTTGAGGAGTACTGTAGTGGGTTCTGCCTTCTCAATGAACCAGTGAGACACTTTTATGTAAGTTTGAACATCTATGACAGGAGAGTAACACCAGAGATTTGCAGAGCGGGATGCTTATCTCCGGACAGCATGGCACTGACTTCAGCCATTTGGACTTGGGGTATCCAGTCACTACAGTGCTTGGGACTAAGCTTTATATGGACCCAAACTTTTTTGGTGTGAAAGTGGCAACAGAGAATAATAAAATTGAGAGTGTGGCTGATGGGAATATTCGACTTTTTGGAGATAATACGGCAAGAACTTTCTGAAAATGATGACATTGTAAATAGTTAATCTTTCAGAAACAAGAACCAAATAACATTCGCGAAGTTTCTCTTGTGGTGATACAACTGAGGTCTGAGTTGGGTGATGAGGTAAAAGCAGAGGATCTTAGAAATTATGAACATCAAATATTGGACTACATCCATGAGTGAGTATTTTGATTCACAGAATTGAAGCGGGAAATAACTTTAAAAAAATACACACTCGGCTCAAAATTCGGAGAATGGCTGTTAATGGAAGTGTCAAACTCATAGCCGATCAACTCGATAGGCGGAAAATTGAGAAAGTTAGGGATTTGAGAGTTTTGAGGTGCCGCTTTATAGTAGCTTTTTAGAGGCGCATATCTCAAATGTGGGTGAAGCTAGCAAAAACGTTTTTGGGTTTTTACCAAAAAAGTGATTTCCAGCGAGTACAAGTCGGATCATATCAATGTGTATATTCTAACTGACTCATACATCACTGAGGAAATTGTGAGAGCTGGTCTCACTCTCCTACCATTTTTGGTCATCGGATTCACTATTATGGCAGTTTTCTCCTCCATCACATTTGTCGTCAGTGCATATTATTTACAACAATTGAACGTTTATAAGGTATGATCAGTGGATAGCGTAGAAGTAAGAAAATCAATAAGAAATTGCAGGTAGTCCTGGCGGTGATGGCTTGTGTGTGCCCATTCATGGCTTGTGGTGCAAGTCTTGGAGCAATGTTCTATGCTGGATTCCGATTCGGCTCGATTCTTTGTGTAACACCATTTTTAGTGCTTGCTATTGGTGTGGATGACTCGTATCTGATGGTCAATGCGTGGCAACGAATCACCTGTCACAGAAGAAAAAATGGACGATTTGAGAGTGTAAACGCGGAATTGAAACATCGTATAACTGAAATGTTTATTGAAACTGGACCATCTATCACTATTACTACTATCACCAATGTCTTAGCTTTCGGAGTTGGAGCAACAACCCCAGCGGCTGAAATTCAACTTTTTAGTATTGGAAATGCCCTAGCTGTAACAGCGGATTTCGTTTTCACGGTATAGTATTTTAGCAGAATATGTTAATTGGAGTATTTGAATTTTCAGATAACATTCTATGGAGCGCTGATGGCTGTTGTTGGAAAGTATGAAATTGCCCAGGAGCTCAAAAACATGAAAACTTTGCCTGGAGCAGAGACACCGTCGGAAACTTCTTCAACTGGATCAGTGACGTCGTCCGAGCCAGAAGACTGTAAATTCCGCAGAATTATTGCAAAAATATGTAATTTCCTAACGAACACTTGGGTTTGCTCTGTAGTTCTGGGATTATTAGCAGTATATTGGTACATTTGCATTGTTGGAACAGTCAACATAAAATCAGAGTTGAGCCCGAATAAGTTGTTCTTAGCGGAGAGTAATATTGTTGAGGTGGGAGTTCGGAACTCAAGATTTCCTCCAATTCCTTGATTTTAGATATTCAAACAACGAAAAACGCACATCATCCCTTACTACTCTGCATGCTGGATTCTTGTTGAAAACCCCGGAGACATAAATGACCCGTCTCAACGTGGCAAACTGGAAGACTTGATACAATCATTTGAAAGCTTACCATCTGCAAACGGGCGGTATTCAACAAAATTTTGGCTCAGAGATTATGAAGATTTTCTTAAACAATCGGAGGATATTGACTTGCCAATTGAAGAAGAGGATGAGGAGTTGGCCATTGAGTTCAGCGTGAATGGAAGTCAAGTGGTCACTCCATCACAGCCGTTCGGGCAGGGAAATGAGCTGAGACAGTTTTTGGAATGGCCAGAGTTTTCTTTCTGGAAAGGGTTCATTCAGGTGAGCTCTACCGATATAAAAATTATCAAAGTGAAACATGATTTCTCAGATAAATGAGTCTACATATCAAATGTCTAAATTCCTAGTCACCACCGCATACCACGGAGCTGAACTGGTGGACTGGTCGAATCGTGCAAAACTTTTGAATGAATGGAGAGCAGTCGCCGACCAAGAGAAGTATCGCTCTCTCAATGTAACAGTTTATGAAGAAGACGCCAAATTTTTGGATCTAATTGAGACTATGTCTCCAGTGGCCATCCAGTCGGCTCTATGGACCTTTGCTTCCATGTTCGTGGTCGCCGCACTTTTCATCTCCCACCCTCCCACTCTTTTCGTCGCCACGTTCTCAATCCTTTCCACGTCACTAGGAGTCTTCGGAATCATGTCATGGTGGGGTGCTGACTTGGATCCAATCATGATGTCTGCTACTGTCATGTCGATCGGATTCTCAGTAGATATTCCATCTCACGTTAGCTACCATTTCTATCAGACTGCCAAGGAAACAACAGACATCAGAAGACGCCTTCAGATGACTATCGAAGCTGTTGGATTCCCAATTTTCGAGGCGTCTCTTTCTACCTCACTCTGTGTCATGTCGCTGTTTTTTGTGGATTTGAATATGGCACAGGTAAGCGAGTTACTATTTACAGTTCCGGCAAAAAATAATTCATATTTCGCCTTTTTCAGTTGAAAATGCCCAAATTTGAAAGTGTGTCATAGTAAAACTAACTGTCCAGCAAAATAACTTTTTATGAGAGCGAACAGACCAAGAGTAGAGCTTCATTTTTGTAGTTGACAACTTTTTGGTACGGACTCTCCTTAGGCAGTTACATAGAGACAAAGTAATTTCTCCTTCAAATCGTCCCATTTCAGTGCAAAATTGTGCAATTTTTGAGCTGTCCACTTAAAATAACCATAACTCTCTGGGGAGTGTCCGTGCAGAAAAGTTCCCAACTACAAAAATGGATTTTACTCTTGGTCTGCTCGATCCCATAAAAAGTTATTTTGTATGATAGTTAGTTTTATTATGACACACATTCAATGTTTTACATTTGCAACAGAAAAATGCAAAACATGATACATTTTTGGCCGGTACTATATATCTATGAAACATTACATACTCTTCAGATCTTTGCAAAGTGCATGCTACTAGTCGTGGTGATTGGAATGATTCATGGTATGCTGGTAATGCCTGTCATATTTGCACTTCTCGATACAGTACCCAGAAAATTGACAGCAAAATCAAGGAAACAACATCTAGCATCAACGGTCACTGTGGTTACAGTAGTGCCCTGATTTTAAAATATTGATAATTTTTGTATTATTTTATATGTACATAATTGTTATCTGTCTCGCGGTCTAGTTTGTGCTGTTACGGGTTCCCGCTTTCTCGGTCTTATCAGTTCCTTTGTTTTGATTGTAAATAAATCATAATGTTTTATTTTTCTTGCCAAACAATGTTTTGCTTCTTATTAAGTAAAAAAGTCTGGGATGAGGACAATGAAGTTGCTCCAAAGGCATTGGGTACTTAGCCCAACACTCCACTAGTTCTCGATCGCATTCACAAAGTTGACTACTGCATTCATGAGGGAAAATTTGATATCCAAACGTGTCTGGAAGGTTCTAATGACCATTGTACGCCCCATTGTAACTTACCCAGTCCCGTACACTCCACCGTTTTATTCAGACATCTCCAAGTGTAAATAGGAAAATATTCAAATGGAGCATGCCAACAGGTACTGTTTTTATATAACGAATCATAGCACGCGTCGTGATGGGCGCAGCATCTGAAAAAAATAAATCGTGAAAGTTATCGTTTTTGAAACAAACTCATCGATTCCATTAATCCAATCGCCACTTCCACCAATACCACAGTAGCAGCCGTACCCGTTGTATATCTTGAAATACAGGAAAAATATATGGCCAAATTAGTTTTACTGCCAAATTGTTAGTTTTGTCAGTCTGGCTCGATCAAAAATGTTTTACTACAAAACGATACGCTATTTTCAGGTTTTTTTTAGAATACATTTCTGACAACACTATTAAAAATCCCTCAAAGTTATCCTATACATTTTACCAAAAATCTTACCCATGCATCATGTTGTGACACGCATTTCGTCATGAATTCGATTTCAATTACAGTCGCGAACACGGCGGTTGTCAGAAAAAAACCTATTAAGACTATAAAAACAAGATACATGACCGTTTTTTGAACAACGATTGAAAAATGACAATCAGATTGTTGTTTGGTGTTATCAGTCTATTATCATTCAAAGGAATGGTTTGAAAACATACATATGTAAATTATTTGTTTGCTTTCGATTGGGGGGAGAGATCATTGAAAGAGCTTTTGTGACTTGCAAAACGGTTAAAATCTATTGCTGAATCTGAAAAGGAAACAGAAATCCAATCTTCATTCAAAAACCAAAAATTGAAAAATTTCACTGATCCTCGACAAGTTTGTTTGCTGCTTCCATTGAAATTTTTGAAACTTCTCTGATATAACTCATTGCATCTTCTACATTAATCCTTCCAGAATATCCAATAACTTTCAGCACGTTTACGAATTTCCTTCCAAACGCTAAAATCCTCTCTTCGTGTCTCTGTTTGCGTAGAATTTTGTGATATTGCATTATGAGAAGAGTGAGGGTTTCTTTTTGGTGAATATTCTTGAATTCTTGGAGTACTTTCTCGATTCCGGAAGATTTCGAGTTGACAAGACGCAGCAATCCATTATTGTTGTCGCAGAAAAATTTGATGTCGGATTCAGTAGGCTGAAAAATTAAAGTTTTAAAAGTTGAATTCTGAGTGACCACTTACAACAGGCAATATTGATTTTGGTACTTCTCCTAATTCCAGAACTTCACAAACTTTCAAAAGCCCCTTAAGATTTCTCAATGGCTTCCATATGGTTACTCGTTGAAGACAGAATTTCACGCATTTCAAGTTGTGAGCCTTACAATTAGGTTCAATTAAGTTGGTGGAAGATCGTGTTGTGCTATACGGCGAGCTGAAAATGATGAATGTGAAGAAGTGGGGAAACTATATCTACCATTCCGAAAAGAAACTCCAAAAGGCTTCAATTTTTCCATCTTTCCACTCATCCATGACTGTAAGATGATCGCTTTCAATAGAAGATACTGTAGTTTTGGGAAACGTCTTTTTCAATTTTGAGTTATTGACCAAGCAAAATGAAAGACATTTTTGACAGTGTTGAGTGTATGTTGCAAGGATCTGAATATATGAATTGATTTAGACTTTCTCAGAAAACAATGTTACTAACCTTTTCATCCTCTATATCTTCCTTTGAAAACTGTTTCAAACAACTCAACACATCTAAAAAACAGTTCGATGCTTCAGTACATTTTCCAGCAACCAAGTATGCAAAACCCAGCTCGTACGTGGATTTGATGAACACCTCTGGATCCAGTTCTTTAATTTGAAACCGCTGAAAACCTTCAGTCAGAACTCTGGAAATCTCTTGATGGTCTTCTTCGAAAATTAGCATCTTAAGAAGACCAATGTATGCGAAATATCCAAATTTAGACAAATCTGAGTAGAATGGCTCAAATATTTTGAAAACTGTTTCTTTCTTCCAATTATGTTGAGCGGGAAGTGAAGAGAAATTCTGAAATCGGGTTTTTAACGCAGGTCTGTAGCAATGAGACTCACTTGATAATTATACGAAAACTCATGAAGAATATCCCATACCCAGATATCTGGAAGGGAGCGTAACCGAATGAAAACTTCTTGATAGATTTTCCAAGATTCGACTGGATCCGGCGGAGCATTTCGATTAATAAGCTCCTTGTATAAACATAAAAAATCTTTAGATCCAATCACTTCCTTGACAGCTTCAAAGTCTAGAGAGATTTCGTTAGAAGCTGACCTGCAAACAGTCTAATTGAACAGAAATAACGTATCAAAATTACAGTTTTAAGTATTCCTTATAGCACTTTCGTATTTCTGGTGCATTCTCCTCGGTAAATGTTTTGGAGAAGAAGATGAGAAAAGTAATCATTTCGTTAATTTCTGAAACAAAGACACAGTAAGTGTTTGGAACCAAAATATAAGTCACCTTTATTCTGAGGATTTTTCTTATGAAGAATTTGGTCAGTCATTTTTAATCTTAAATCATTTTCTTCCGATACGACCGCCTTAATTTCCGCTCCCAAATTGATTGGTTCCGTCTGTAAAAGACTCAGATTTCTACCATTGTGAATAAGGCAATTGCAACAAAAGCTACAGTACCCCCAAAAATATATCATATTTTGCCTGTTTCAGTTCAAAATGCCCAATTTTGAGAGTGCGTCATGGTAACACTAACTGTTTTTTATGGGATTGAACAGACCAAGAGTAGAACTCCATTTTTGTAATTGACAACTTTTTTATAAGGGCACTTCCTAGAAATTTACATATCGATAAAGTAGTCTCTTCCTTAAATCGTAAAATATTAGTGCAAAATAGTGTAATTTTTGAGATGTTAACTTAAAATTACTATAGCTTTCTAGGGAGTCCTCGTACAGAAAAGTTGTAAACTATAAAATCGGAGCTCTACTTATGATCAATTTGATCCTTAAAAAATTACTTTGTGGGGAACATTATTTTCTTATGACACACTTTCAAAGTTGGACATTTTCAACTGAAAATATATTATTTTGACCGGTACTGTAAGAAAAAAACTTACAAATTCCAAAATCTGATTTCTCGGAACTATACAACTAGCAGAATCTTTGAATATCTTCAACTGTCTCTCTGCCTCTTTCCTCAGTTCTCTTTCTCTTGTCAGCTCTTCTTTCAATCTTTTAATTTTCTGTTGTAATCTATTTGCTTCTATTATCATGATATCTGAAATAACTGGTATGGAGATACGGATCTGAAAAAAAACTGAAAGAAAATCAATGTATCTGTCGTCTTGGCTCAACCAATGGCATTTCATCACACACAAAATTGTTGTTTAAAGTTGTCATCCGACTCTCTAAATCTCTTCATTTATCTCTATCCCTTCGTTTCAAGAAACGGGACCAACCTGCCCCATATTACAACCGACTATTTTTCTTCGCTTCTCTAGTTCTTTTCCAATCTCACACGATTGGGTGGAAGTAGGAGTTTGACACATGTTGAGGGGGAAGTGGACTCTGCCGGAAAGCAAAACTATGGAAGTAGTTATTATCGGTTCGTGACAACACAAAGGAGAATCTAATTTGTACATAATTGTCTCGAAGTGGAAAACATGATTTTCCGTTCTTTTCAGACCTGCAAAGCTCAAGATGGCGACATTTGATCTTTTCCAACTACGAGACCATTCCGCGAAATTCCCAATGAATTAGAGCCGAAATTATTTTTCGTTCCCGTCGTTGATCTACAACCACGCCCTGTTCTTGCCGTATCGGCGACGATATTGGATCAATACGCCGTGTTTTCGAATTTTGCAGGTCTAAACTAAAAAACTGGCAATACTTGAAAAAAGAGATTTATTAGCAGTGATAAATGATTATCATACAGGGTTCGCTATTTTGAGAATTGATCCTCGACCCATACCTTATGGGCCATACGTCTTCTTTTCTTTACACACGAAAATACTCCATAGAGAATCTTCCCGAGCGTTTCTATAGACAACGGGTTCCATTGAAAAGGGAGAAGACAATGGAAAAGCTCAACGAGCACTGCGAATACTAAATAGAGAAGAAGGATGCTCCGATTGTCCATGGCAACCGTATGACAACTGGGGAGGAAAGAGGAGAAAGCTATATTTTTGACGTTTTGGGAATTTTCTGGAGGAGATTGTTTATTTTAGTTGCAGTAAGATTTTATACAATTTGGCCTTTTTAGTTGGAAATGACCAGGGGTGTTACGGTATTACTGAATATCCCACAAAGTAAATTATGTATAAACCATACAAAAAAAAGGTAAACCATCATTTTTGTAGTTCACAACTTTTTTGTACGGGCACTCCCTACAAAAAAGGTGTCACCTACAAAAATGAAGGTTTACATTTGTTCTGCATGGCTTATACATAATCAGTGGGTAAATCAGAGATACCGTAACACCCTCTGGTCATTTTCAACTAAAAAAGCAAAATTGCATAAAACCTTACAGCACGGTACTGTATGTGTCTGTAGGCTGTGTAACGTATATATTTTCTTTTTTAACATTTAACATTTTCAATGGCTACGGGAATTTCCGAAATCAGAGGTTTCCGAACGTTTCGGATCGTCCTGGAGCCTTCTTACCGTGTGTAATTGTACCCTTGACGATATAATATGTTTTTATTCAAATTGTCTAATCGAATCTCTCTAACCATTTCAGAAATGGTTCGCAAATCGCACTGCGGCTACGGTTTCTTTCTAATCATTGGCTTCCTTCTCACTCTTGTCGCCATCTTCACTCCCGGCTGGCGTAGTTATAAAGATAAGGAAACATACGATGACATATTCCTCTGGGATCATGTAATTTTAGGCAACGGAGCACCGGATCTTGGTTTAATTTCAAGATACTGTGGACAAGGCGTCAGAGAAGTGAATCAATACGATTGTAAATCCTATGGAAGATTCCAACTTCCATTTGAGAAGACTACTTTGGCATTCATGATAATTGCAATTATTTTCGAAGTTGTCTCGATTGGATGTTTCATCGGATTGTTCTCTCCACGTGCAAGACTCGGAATGCCCGCTTTCAGTGTTACTGGACTCGCCTTCTTCAGTCTTTTCGTGGCGATTGTAGTGTACGGAGTCAGGATGCAGTATAAAATTTGTAAGCTTTTAAATTAACTTATTTTGTTTTTAAAACATTTGAAAATGTTTATGCACCTATTCACGAAGAAAAAGTGCAAATTAAAATGCCACATTTTGCATTTTAATGCTATTCACGAATGCACTTTAATGTGCATAAAAAACACTTTAATTCGAATTAATCTGCATTAAAAAGCGAATTAAAATGCACATCGTGGCGAGATATCTTAATTAATGTGCATGCGCCTTTAAGAAAATCCGTAAATCGACACAAATCTTAAAGGCGCATGCACATTAATTAAGATATCTCGCCACGATGTGCATTTTAATTCGCTTTTTAATGCAGATTAATTCGAATTAAAGTGTTTTTTATGCACATTAAAGTGCCTTCGTGAATAGCATTAAAATGCAAAATATGGCATTTTAATTTGCACTTTTTCTTCGTGAATAGGCGCATTAATTTTCCAGTATACCTCCAATCCACTTCATACGAGCTCCTTGCAAACGTCTACCTTGGATACTCCTATTGGATCGCTGTAATTGCTGCAATTTGCATGTTAATTGCATCAAGTCTATCTGGAACATTGATCGGCCCTGCAGAGAATACTGATCATTTACACTAATTTAACCTCGCTTAAAGTTTATTGTAAAGCCCTAATGAATAATTATGAATTAATTAAAAAGAACAAATAAATTAATACATTAAAAATGGCAAAATTGTGGTTGGCACCTTACAAACACTGAAACCTCACAAAGAACTGGTTTAGATACATATCACATTAAGAAAGAAAGCTGGAATCATGCACATGCCGATACTTCTGAAGGCTACCGAGTCGACGCGAATTCGTCTGCAAAAATTATAAGAAACATGCGTTAGAAGTTCAAAGATATATGATCATGCTAATTGTACAGTTTTCGTCATTTCTAATTATCAATAGATCGATAAGTGCTCCCACCACTATCCATATGTCGTAGACCCGCCATTGTGAATGCTCCTTTTGGTTCTGGAGACGTTGTGGCGGGAGGGTGATCACCGTTGGCCTAGAAATTTATTTTTATTAATAATTTGTTTTGATTTTTGTTTTCTGTTTTATCGCGCCTTATTTTCAGATCATTTTTTGCAGAAGCAGATGTTTTTGATCATTTCCTTTTTCTTTAAGAAGGTAGATCTAAAATGGAATTAAAAAATAGTTTGCGACACGCCCCTTTCACCACGTTTTGGGATTTTTGGCGAAAAACGCCGTTTTTCAGATAAAAAATTCAGAATTTTTGTGACAAAATCAAGGATTTTTGGTGAAAAACTTCAATTTTCAAACGAAAATTTGGCATTTTTGGGCCAAAATCGGGGATTTTCGGAGAAAAACTTCAATTTTCAAACAAAAATCTGAGATTTTCGGTGAAAAAACCGCAATATTATGACAAAAATTCAGAATTATTAGGCGAAAAACTTTCGCTTACGAGTCAAAAACCTCGTTTTTCAAACAAAAAGTTGGGATTCTTAGACCAAAACCTCCATTTTTGAGTCAAAAACTGTAATTTTAAGACAAAAATTTGGAATTTTAAGAACAAAAACCGCAATTTTCAGAGTGTGACTACTTAATTGGCATTATTACTTTGCTCTTCTTTTCTAACTCCTTCTCATAATCCAACTCGACCACTGCCATATCCCGTAACCTCCTCTCAACATCTTCTCCGTTCAACACAATCGGTTTGTGAATAACCGTCGATGGCGATGAAGCGTCACTCTCCACAGAAACCGATGATTCAACAGGTTTTTCTTCCTAAAAATCACTGATTTCAATCAGAACAATGACCTGTTTTCAGATACCTACCTTAATAGTCTGTAACTCCGTCTCCTCCGGCTCCACACTCTTCCGCCGTCTGTGCATTTTATGGTGTAAACCTCCTTTGATATTGACAACTTTCTTCTTTAAATCATGCAAATGATCGATTCCCTCATCAATCATGTTATTGAATCGCGATGTCGATGACTCTTTTTGATTCTCTTGAACCGGAATATCTTCTGGCATTCGTTTCATTTTCAGTGACGCATTTGTCACCATTCCACGATGTTTTACGTTTTCCTTATGCTGTGGTCGTGTCCACATAAGTTCCCCTCGTTTCTCTTTACTCCACATGTTGTCCAGAAGTGAGTTTCGAAGAGAATTGACAACCTGGAAGAAATGAGTTCTTATGGGTCATTAAGCATGAATTGGTTGTCATAAAAGTCACAAACGACCATTTCTAGTACTAAACCACCAGTTTTTAATGATTTCCAGAAGAAATTAGACGGACAAATGAGATATTTGGTACATGAGGAATGAAAACTGAAACAACGAATTCCAACAGCGGGAAAATTTGGCTCTGGGACATTTTGCCATTAATTATAGGAAAACTTCCAAAGCTTTATAGGGAAAATCATATCACCTTAATTAGCATAATCAGCGCGTACTAATGGTATGTTTTTTTCCCTATAAAGCTTTGGAAATTTTCCTATAATGTCCCAGAGCCGAAAATTTGATTAATCATAATTTAGCACAGACGGAAAACTGACAAAATCAAGTAGAACATAATGATAGAAAATCGAAATTCTACCAAAGTACAGAGTCAATTCCTAATGATCAGCTCCAGATGAACGTCGACAGCCTCTAGTAAACGTCTCGTCAGGTAATAATCGGCGATAACCTATAGAACAACTAGAACTACCTCAACATCGAGAATATTCGTAATTCTCCAAAATTTACCAAGCTTTCGAATGGTGGCATTTATGTGTAACTTCTTCACAAAAACCGTAATTGTTGTAATAGAGAATGTTATATTCTCATAGCATTCCTAATTTTCCGATTCAATATCAAATTTGTACTTTTCCGGTGGTTTTGCGAGTTTTCACCGGCGGTGAGAGTTCGGCTCACTAGGGCAGGTCGAGGAATCAGTTTGGAGCTATGGGACGTGACCTATATCATTTGAAACCTGAAAAAACGCTGATTTCAAATATATATTTAATTTTTGCTCTCGAGGCCTGGTATCCGTGTAAAACTAGATCAAAACTTGGAAAAATTTCAAATTATTACCTTTCTGACAAGCGAAAAAGTTTTTTGGATTTTTTTATTGCATTTTTCGCGTGTTGAAAAAGTAATAATTCTCCCTTTTTTCAAAACTTTGACCTTGCCTTTCTCGAATACCAGGCCTCGAAAGCAAAAATTGAATACATATTTGGAATAATCGTTTTCTCAGCTTTTTATCTCAGTTTTTCCTGATATAGGTCACATCCAATACCTCCAAACTGACATGACCTTCCCTAGTCAGACATGGCTCAACGATTTCCGCAGCCGTTACGTATTCCAAAATTGTTGAATACTTGCTGTAAATTTTAAAAATACAAATGTTTACTTATGAATTTTACTTCTGCACCAATAAAACTGAGCCGAATCCAGAATTATTATTTTAACGATGAGTGGCCGATAGCTTTCCCATACACCGCCTTATTTCCCCCCCCCCCCCCCCGTTTTTTTCCCGTACCAGCAGCGTATCAGGCAACATTTCGTATTGCGCCCTCAAATGAATCGCATCAACCGCGCGCAACGCTAAATCGGCGGCTCCATTGAAAAGTGCCAGATAGCATCCGCGTAGTAGATGATTCAAGAATTCTCCGGTCACTTGTTGTCGTGGTTTTCGGGAGAAATCTTCGATCACTTCATGAGATTCAGTTTCGAGCACACGACTTCGGAATGCTGTTTCGGGAAATGTGAATCCGGAGCGACAAACTGGAAATGATCAAATTTTGAGGAAAAATAGAAAAAAATACCTGAAAGAGTTCCCAAACAGACATATCTCGCTGCAACTTCAGATGCCACCTCGAATAATGATTCATTGACGGAGAATAATATTCTATTGATAACCATAAACTTATTTTCCCCATTCATCTTCGACACTGACGGAAATGGACCGAAGCGGAGTGTATTCTGGAAAATAAATTCAATTTGATGAAAACATAGCATAAAAACCAACCAGAACTGGAGTAATATTGGCATTCCTGGCGATGGGGACATCGGTTTGCACCTGTATTTTCGCCGGATCGTGATATACACTGTGATGGCGAATAGAAGGGATTCGGATGTCTTCCATCTGCAATGTTGACTGAATTTGGCGTGCGGAACTCAAGAAAAATTGTGAAATATGACAAGTTTTTGGGCCTAGAAATCTAACCAAGTGGTTTCGAAAAAATCACCGTGTGCATAGCAAGTTTTCTAAAGTTTCGCAAGAAATTTAGAGGAAATAAGCGAAAAAATTCCAAAACTGCACCTTTTTCTCACTGTTATCTGCATTTTCCACAATTTCCTCATTATAGATCGCAATGAGAAACGTTTCGAACAGCGAAATACTTTTGTGCTGTTTTTTGGAAAGAGCCAGTAAATAGAGAGAAACGAATCCGGGTACAAATTGAAGTGCATACAATCGGAGGACTCCTGAAATAGAAAAATGTGAATTTTGTTGTTATAACATGATTTTTTTTCAATTTTTCGTCGAAAATGTGAGCATTTGCGATTATTTTTCAGATTTTCTTCTAATTCTGAATGATAGTCGAAAATATTGCTATTTCGCGAAAAAAACCGAGAAAATTAAAATTTTGAAAATGTACCCGGGCTTTGACAACTTGATTTTTCATTGTTCAATTGATCAATTGAGAGCTAACCTTCTTTATAATAAATCGCTAATATTTGTCCAATAATGGACTGTATCAGGTCTACATCAGTATAATTCGAGGCAATGTAGTTGGCAGCAAATAAAGAGTTTGGGGCGACCTGTAAGTATATTTTTATAAACATTTTATTAAAAACTTTTGAAAAAATCTCACTTTGTTCAGGAATTTCTTTTTCAAATGATTTTCCTCTCGCTTATCGGCCAATTTATTCGGAATAGCTGCAGCCGACGCGGCGACTTCCAGAAAAAAATCGGAGAGCTGGTCTGCGTTCATAATTTTTTCGTGCGAATTCCACGCCTATTTTCCATTTAGATTTCGTTTGAAAAATGTCGGAAAATCGCTGAAAATTGCTGAAAATCAGGGAAATCGTGGAAATTATAAACAACACGCGCAGCGGGATAGCGGAGTGTCGTAGTTGTGTCTGCGTCTCTTCGAAGAGAGAGAGAAGACCACTTTTCGGGGGCCGTTTGCAACAAAATTGAATAATTGGATAATTGGTTAATCGATTAGTTTGATAAGCTGGAAAAATAAAGATATTTAGATATAAATATAAATATGTAGAAATTGTAATAGACGGGTAAATGGGTATACGAGGCCAGGAACACAGAGCAGACTTGTTCGGATCCAAAGGGAACCGGAGAATCAAATTTTTCTTTTCTTTGGATAATCTATTATTTAAAAGCATTCGGAGAGTACCTAACGCAAATATCATCAAAAAAAGTTTCTACAGTACCACTCAAACGGTTATCAACTTTGGCGGTTTTCAGTGGAAAATGACCAACTTTGAGAGTGTATTTCGGTGTCACCTGATTTTCCGACGAGTTTTGTTTTGTATGGGTTCGACAGATCGAAAGCAGTACATCATTTCTGTAGTTGACCATTTTTTTGAAGGGACATTACCAAATAAGTTACAGGTTGTCAAAGTTAAAAGCTTCAAAATTTCGCTAATATCACTGAAGCTAGTTGGTATTTGATTACCTGTAACTTTCATGGTATTGTCTCCACAAAAAAATGGTCAACTAGAAAAATAATGTACTTTTTTTGCTCTGTCCAACCCATACAAAATAAAAATTGTCGGACAATCATTTGACACCGAAATACACTGTCAAAGTTGGTCATTTTCCACTTAAAAAAGCCTAATTTGATAACCTTTTGAGCGGTACTGTACATCACAGTTGTACGGAATGCATATTTTTTATTTCAGGAATCCGAAATTCAGAATTGTTGTTGAAAAATTGGAATTCAAAACAGGAACAGAAGAAGAATTTGGAATCCGATATACCCTTCTTACAGTATTTTTTTCCATATTCAGTATTGAGTTTCCTGACAATTGAGTATAGTCCCCCATTTAAATACATGGTACAATACAATATTGCTTCAAAGAAAATTAATTGAAAAACAAGTTATACATACAAGTATTCATATTATTCTTTATTTTAAATTCCACCAAACTCATTAAAATATTATTTTTCTTGTGTACCTAACTCACTTCCTCCTGTGGCCGAATATACTGTTTTCCAGGTGACAAATACTCTGAGGAACTTGTCGTTGTCCGTGTTAAAGTAATTGCTTCTTATAGGCGGTGAGAATTCATTAAAAAGTTGGCTCAAAGTTCTGAAAATAGATGGTCTGGGAGAGCAGAACTCAAGACCGACCAAGTGAGAAAATGGGGTACTTGTGATGATTCAGAGCAAAATGTTATGAGCTCATAACTAATTCGACTGAAAGTTGTCCAAAGTAGCCAGTGCTTTTCCGCGTTCTCCTCTGCGCCTTTAAGGTAATCGCGGCGAGACCTGCGCATTTTTTTGGAGGGAAAGTTAAGTTTTCGAAATTAAACTTTTTTTGATTTCCCTCCAAAAAACAAGCTGGTTTCCCCGCGATTACTGCAGAGGAGAACGCTGAAAAGAACTGGGTACTTTGGTCACCTTTTCCTGGCGGATTTTCCGCGGAAAAGTTATTTTGGACGCATCATGATCTATCCTGAATGTTTCAGCCAATAAAGCACTTGAATGATTTTGTGGTCCTCTTGTGAAATAAGTGGTGTAACTGACAACTTTACGATTTGAGAAAATAGAGATTCGTAATTCTACAAGCTCAACTAGTGGTTTTGTATTTCCAGATCGTTAAACACAAGTCGTGCATCTTCTCCATACCAACTATAACCAACATCAAGAAAATGACTAAATTTCATGATTCCCTATGAAATTTCACACATGTTTTTGATTCTCTTCATTTTTCTTGATTTTTCAAAATTGTTTTCCCGGTTTCTGAAATTTTTTATTCAGAAAGATTTCGTGACGTCCGTAGTTTTCTGGATCTAGTTACTACAATCCTCCACGTCCTCTATCTCTTTTGCACGTTTTTCCCGTGTTGTAGTAGATTATCCGAGAGTTTCTGACTTTAATTGGAGTTTTTTCGAAAATCTTTATTTTTAGAGAATTTCATGTTGCGACTTTTGATTTTTTGGATTTTCCTTTACTTCTGACTAATGCATTTTGTGTCTTCTTTGAATGTGACACACGGAATAGAAGACATGCAAATTCTCAAATGCTGATTGAAATGAAAATTATACATAGCCAGAAGTTTTGAGCTTCATTCTTATAATCTGAGCAATGCTGTACTAATACAGCAGCAGGGCAAAAGATTTTTGTTTGAGTCTAGTCTCTACTAGGAATTTAGTTCCTGCTCCAGCTGGTCCAGACAGTTCATGCTTCTTAGGGGTTATACATGTGAATCTCTAGAGAACGATTACTATTCATCTTTATTATTTTTTGTCTCTAATTGTTTCACGGGTTGTCATACTTCCTTCTTGTACAATCACTAGTTCTCAGAATCGGTGTTGTGATATTATTATTAAAAACGAACAATGGAAACTGGTGGGCCGGCTTTATACGATGACTTACATAACAAATTATGTAAGCTTGACTATGAGATCAAATTGAATCTGACATGACAGTGTCTCTTATCAATGCCGCTCCATCTTCATTTTAAACATAGGCAGAACAAAAAGTTCCAACAAAGTTCTTGGAATGTCATCAAATGGGTTGTTCTCTCATCTTTGAACTTTTAGGTTCAAAAAAGTACTATACCAGAAGATTAGGAGGTTTTTAAAATCATATAGTGACTAAATCATGTTACTGAAATTTATAATGTATTTAACTAAACTCAGAAAATTCAGAGAGGATCACAAAAAACCTTATTAGCTCATCAAAGTACTAATTTGGGGATTTTGTTAACGAAAAAAAGTATACCCTTGAGTTTTCTAAGGTGATTTTATGTGTGAGTTCCAAATTCTAGTGCAAATCTTTGACATGTTTTTTGAACTTTGTAATAAGCTTGGTTTCCGCAGCAACACCTCAAACGGAGAAAACAGATAAAACACCACTTTCTCGATAGGCTATTTCAACTTCAAGATACAGACCAAGTAAAAACATAATATGTACCAAGTTGTCTAACAAAATTACGTTTTATCACTTTTTTGCTCGCCAGGGAGTTGAACTAAGATTCTGAGAATTAGGAATTACCGGTGTGTTTGACTAGTATTCAAACATTTAGGTTTAAAAATATATAAAATAATCAGTTTTTGGCTGTTGGTTTATAGGATATGCCGTATTGTATGTTTAAGTGCAATAAGGTTGTAAAGAAGGTTTTGTATTTATATCACTAATTGAATTTTAGCACTAAGTTAAGCTGATATACACAATTTTCAAATAGCTCAGCCGAAGCTTTCTTACTATCTATCATGTAATCCAACATGTTTTACTCAATTGCTCATCTTTTCTGATAGGTCAACCTATACACATTTTCTTATGATATTTCTTCTGATCCACTTGCGCAATTCTACTCTACAATTTTCGGATTACCTATATTTCCTGATTCAAATATCATTGACAATCTGCCTTCGAATCAACACTGAGAATGAGATCCGCCCATTTTTTGGTCCCCTGTGGTTTTGGGACAGCGACGACATTGCCCGCCTACTTTTTTTCTCAGTTTCTCATAGGTTTACATTATTCATTTCCATATTTCTTCTTTTCTTTTCTTCAAAATTTTCATCCACCTCACTTCCTTATTTAAGGAAATGTCAACCATCTCTGAGGTTTCCCAACCTTCGCCATCGTTTCGTTTCCAGTCCAACATGATTCCTGGCTACGCTATGCAGGTGATGTGTATCGCCTTTTATAGCTGTGTTGTCATTGTGGTCCATCGGATCAAAAGTACTGATTGTCAAGCTGCACCATTCTACACGCTCTTCTTTTATGTTGGTAAGTCAAACTACTGAACAGTTTTCTCTTAAGAACTTTATAACTTCAAACTTTTATATTCAAAACTATATGCTTGGTTTCTCTGAGAGGACAAACTTCGAAAAGATTATGGTTCTATTGTTTTTGCCTCGAGCTTGTAAACTGCTTTGTTTTTCGTACTCTTCGTACTCTCTTTCGATACACGAATTACCTGTTTTCAGTTTTCGGGAAGAGTTTCCATTTTTGGCGAAATTGATAGAAAATCACGTATTCTGACTTTTGTTTTTAAATGATTTGAGGTTTGGTTACCGGGTCAAAACTACAAAGTGATTTGATACTAATCGTAGCTTTATTGGCAACATTTGTGTGAACGTCATCAAAAAACATATATGTATAGGTTACTCGCCTTGTGGAGTTGTTCTACATCTATGTTTACTGAAAATGTTATGTCTTCTGGTGGCGGGAGAAGGGACTTATAAAACCATTTATTACATGGTGAGAATCAACAACTAAGAGTTCTCTACATCTTATATAGGCAGATCTTCTTGCCACGTGTGACCTCGGGGTTGGACGTTCACTAGGCTAGGCCATGCTAGTTCACGCCACAACACCTCCCTTTCTTTAATAAAAGTTCGTTTGTCTACTGTCTTGCATATTCGGTTCTTCCACGACAGCCGCTGCCTAGACTCCACAGCATTTCTTCTTTTGGACCCATGTCCGCATCATTGCTTCGATCTTCTGATCTTCAGCCAACGATCTTCAGCAGATGTCATTTCCCTATGCATCTCACAGCTTCCACACGAAATCTACCATTCGAAATCGTTGAACACGAGTACCTCGATCCATCTTCACTCGGCGCTGCTGCTGGTTCTTCTACTTCCACTTCTACTGTTACTGCTTCTACGGTTTCTTCCTTCTGGGTGATCCGATGATCCTGAGCTCCTCGCTCTCCTACCCTTCTCCTCCACCAAAGGACATAACAGGCGCACCAGCCAACGGTCCCGTCCGACATGCCAAGCCCCCGGGCGTCGGTTCGTTGTTCAGATCCTGATCGCCAATTGTTATGTCTTCTGGTGGCGGGAGAAGGGACTTATAAAACCATTTATTTACATGGTGAGAATCAACAACTAAGAGTTCTCTACATCTTATATAGGCAGATCTTCTTGCCACGTGTGACCTCGGGGTTGGACGTTCACTAGGCTAGGCCATGCTAGTTCACGCCACAACAGAAAAAGTGTGGAACGTTCTAAATATAAATGTCAACGTCATTATACAGTGACATAATCTCAGTTTGAGCAGACTGTGAATTAATTGCCTTGAGGTTTCAGAGCGTAGGCCTTTGAGGTGATGACGCTAGAAACGCTAAACCGTCTAGAATCTAATACAATGTATCTATCATCAACGGGCGGCACTAAAATGAGTTATTTGATATTGAAACAAAGTTGATGTCCGTTGAGATTTGGTTTATATCAAAATTGAAAAGTATATCAATGACCTTAAGAAGGAGGATGAGATAAAATAGAATAAAGTTTTGCTGAGGTTTTAGCAATCTCTGTCAATACCTTTGGGAGTTAAGGGCTGCTGCACTTATAGTCGTGAACTTTGACTGGTTTTATTTCTCTGGAGACGTTTTTAGTATAATCAAGTAGCTATAATCAAAGTTTGATTCTCGTACAACCGATCTTTTGATTTTCAGGACTTGTCGACATCGGCCATGCATGCGCTCTCTTCTGGATGTGTTTTGAACATGAGGTCATCCGAGGAGAAGTACTGTACCCGATCACTTTTATATGTAGTCTAGCCACCTGTTTCTGCTACCTCGTAAATATTATTGGAAATGGATTAATGGCTATTAATCGTTATTCAGCAACCTATTTGGGACATCATCAGGTAATCGAGCAAATCCGAACGTTTTGAGTGGGGTTCTGAAGTTTTCAGCATTTCTCAAAGAACCGCACTACCGCGTATCTGACTGCCACGTTCATTTTGGCAGCAATTTCATCCATCCCAGCTATATTTCGCGAAAGAACGTATCTGCTGATTGATGGCGAATGGACTTTCACACTAACTCCAATTTGGTTGATCCATGTACGTTTCAATTAAATTTGTTGTGTCCTCTAATTCTTGAATTTTCAGTTGCAACGCTACATCATCATCGGCTGGATGATTGTCTATTTTATTGTTGCCCCAGTTTTCTCTATAATGGCTTGGCTAAGAATCAAGAATTTCATTCATTCTGTCCGTTATCATAAGAGTGATCACACTATAATTTACTTCAATGTTGCACACATCATCTGCCATTTCTTGATTTTATGCTTCGAGATTTTTGAAGTCTACAAACCGGATAATACTCTTATATCCTTTGTCCACGAACATGTAAGTTGAAAAAGTGGATAAGAAAACAAGATGTTGAATAAATTGTAGATATTTCAGTTCTACGTCTTCTTGTTTGGTGCCATTGTCTTCAATGGATTCAGTATTGTCTTCACTACTAAACGTGTTCGTCAGGGTCTTACAAAACTCGTTTGCCGTGTCACTGAATTTGGAAGAGGAAAAGTGTCAAGCTCCAACCCAACGACTCAAATTTTTCAAGTTTCCGGTCGCTTTTAACCAGCGAAGTTTGTCTTAAATACTTAACTTATTGGATTTCTGTGAAATTATTTATCAACATTGTTTTATTAATGAAGGACTATATATAAAAATATAAGGTTTTCAGTACAATAGCAAATTGAAAATGATCGCTTACTGGTATATAGAAAAACTCATCGATCAACTTAAAATTTGATATCTGGGTTATTTCTTTTCAAAGCAGCTTGATCTTCCGCAGACAACGTCTGGAACTCCTGATGAAGTCGTTTTGCCTCAGCATCGTCAATTGGTTTCCCAGTTGTTAAGGAGCAAAGAGTATGAGTAACCATGTGAATGAGCTGAAAATGAAGTATACTCAACATATTTTGATAATGTGGAGAAAACTAGAGTGTGAAATTAATACCGACCACTTGCATACGAGTAGTATAACTATGTGAATGTAATAAAGTATTAAAAATACCTTGGGCAGTTACAAACACTCGCTCATATGCACTTTATGAAAAACTTTCTAACCTTCTTAGCATATTCAATGGCAGAAGGAGATAGTCCTTCCAAACGTCTCTTATTTCCCTCGAGCACATTGGCCAAACGGTTTCCTAAATCCGGGTGTTTCTTTGAAACTTCTTGAATCATTTCGCCACATTGAGAGAAACATGCATGCTTTTGGAATACCTGGTAATTAATACAGAAGCAGTAAAAAGTGAGTGAGTGATTTATTAGGGTATACCTCGTGAAGAACCGGCTTCTCTTCGGCAGTAATTGATGAGGAGAACTCCAATTGTTCAGTTGGGAACATGTCTGAAATAGAAAAACTGGGTATGATCTACCGTATTTTCTTTAAATGATCGACATGCCGCTCTATTTTTTTGAATGAAGAGTTCTGAGTGACATTTTCTATAACAGAGCTTGACTAATGTTATGCAGAAAGTCTTTAAGTACAAACACAACAGAAATGTTCTTAACTGGATTTCTTTTAAAAATAGAATTTTGCGAAATCTGATTGTTTGATTCTTCTGACTCTTGTTTTTCCAAATTTTTGAACCCGTGGTTTAGACTCACTTTTGACACATTCTGGTAGGGATGCAACACTCATTCTCAGATTTTGGGAGATGAAAAAACCTGGAAAAAGGACAACGTTTTAGAAAGCAGAGGTCATTTTTATTTATCAAAAACCGATAGTGAATACTGATAGAATGGTCAAATGTCACAAGGAGATCAGAAAAAAGTGTTACCACCTGAAAAATCACGTAGAATAAATAGGAGAAGAGAAAAACCGGTTAATCGCGGTGTCCCACGACACGCAAATCGACCAAAAACAACACATTTTTGAAGTATTTCTGTCCGTTTCTCTAATGTTCTTTTATACGTGATCCACTGATGGGCGGGACGGTAACCAGCAACAAATTTTGGACAGAAAGATAGACAAACAAGGAAAAAGAAGAGTATTTTCGAATCGGTGATTCGATTTAAAGAAGATGAGGGTAGTGGAAATTTGTTTGTGATTGGTGATGATTTGATGACAAGGAGACAGATTTGATGATGAAGAAAAACACTAGAATTGTTTAAAAGTGGCAAACAATTAGGCTGTGTTACGAAACTTTTATTTAGAAAAAAACAGAACAAACAAGAATCAAAATCAAAAATCACGAAATTTTCCAGAAAATAGAAAGTGAGTGAAGAGCGAGATGAATACCAACGGAAACTGTCGTTGCCCAAGCAGAATAGAGAGAAGGAATCTTAATAATTGGGTTTCTCAGTAAGCTGATCTGTGAAATTTTTCATACCTGATAATCTTTCCAATGTGACAAGACAATTTGGGTAACAAGTTGGTAGGTAGTGGAGAGGGCGATGTGTACCAACGGCCAACTGGAGAATAAACATTGTTTAGTGTCTCGAATTTTTTTCCGGTTCAAAAAGTGTAATTTTCTGTACCTTTTGTTGATTTTTAAAGAAATTGTACCAAGAATTGCTAACTTGTCTATTTTTTGTAATTGGGTTGTATAGTTTCCCGTTTTTTTTGTACTGAATTACAAGATCAATTTGAAATCAGGTAAAAACAATCCATGTCTGGCGTAATGCTGGGTCCAAAGTAACTTTTTCGCGGAAAATCCGCGCGGAAAAAGTGTCCAAAGTAGCCGTTTCTTTTCCGCGTTTTCCTCTGCGCCTTTAAGCTAATCGCGGCGAGACCAGCGCATTTTTTAGGAGGGAAAGTTAAATTTTCGAAATTAAATTTTTTTTTGAATTCCCTCCAAAAAAGTGAGCTGGTCTCACCGCGATTACCTTAAAGACGCAGAGGAAAACGGGGAAAAGAAATGGCTACTTTGGACACTTTTTCCGCGAAAAAGTTACTTTGGACGCAGCATAAAGATTTCACTTTTAAATACAGATGTTTAAAACACCCACCCAAACTTACATATGCAAAAACCTTCTTGCGTGTGAGTCCGTTTTCATTTCGACTTTGAAGATTACAAACAAAAGAACCAGAATAACGAGTAATCCGATTCCAATGACCACGAGACAAAAAACTGTAATAATTTTCTCTCCTTTAACTACTAGGTTTTGAAATTTACCATTAAAATGTGTCAACACAGGAATATCAACTCTGCTCCATTGTATTAACAGAAAGTAAAACATGGCTGCGTGAACAAGAGACGATAAAGAATGAAGTATTATCAAAACTCGTTTTTTTCTGAAACTCAGATTATACAATGTACCTTGAGAAGCAAAAAAAACTTACATAGGGTCAAGTGCAGGACTTTTCAAAACTTTGGAGATAATTTCTTCCGAGTTTTCTTCTACTGACATTTTGAAAAAAACAAACAATTTCTTCAAAATCACTTATCAGTTACTGACCCGCAATTTTTCTATGCTTATAATCAGTTATCAATAGGTGCTAGTCAGTTCCAGGGAGAACGATCAGATGATTGATAAGAATTATTATGTTCAGAAAACATAGGAAGGTGTTTGGCTTGAATGGGTAATAAAATTTTTTAGCCTTTACTTTTCCAGAAAAATACGTTTTTCGACAGCATTTTGTTTGATGGATCAAAATTTGATAGGGTGTATTACGAGGCTTTTTTAAGATGGTGAAAGCTGTAACAGTCACTTAAGATAAAAAGAAGCATTTTTGATGAATAGAAAATAAGCAGTTTCCTTTCCCTCTATTCAACAATTTCAAGTACTTTTATTTTTTCTGCCATTCTATGTACATTTCAATGGAAATCCGGATTTCTTCCCGTCTCATTCCGTTCCTCTTCATTCTCCTCTCTCTGTACCGCCCATTTTGGTTTGAAACTATATAAACTTGTCTGTATGACTAGTTTTGCTGAATTTCCGTGTTCTATAGAAACCTTCGCAAAACAATGAGTTGGAACTTCAAATTCCAACTGTCGACGTTAGTTCGAGTGGCGTTTGTTTCGTCTTCTTTACTCATTTCACTATGTTTATTTTTAATTATGATGACGTCACGGGAGATTTCCGATTTTCGTGAACAGACATTAGATGATCTGAAAGAGTGGAAGGTTGGTAGTTTTTCTGAATTTTTGTTGAATTTTTAAACTTTTTTCCAGTATTTTTCTGAAGCTGCTTGGAAAGAAATGACTAGCCTCACAATTCGCAAAACTCGAAGTGTAAGTGGCAACGCTGGAAATGCAGGAAACAGATTCTGGACAAAAAGATCTTACGACAATTATGCCCCAGCGCAGCAACAAGTCAACTCATATGCTAGAGTGAATAGTTATGCTACTGCTCCAGTGCTACAACATCCAACACAACAGTTTGATCAGTGCAGTATGTTTTATAAATACTTTTTTGAAACAATTTTTAAAATTTTCAGACTGTGCTCAACGGGCTAATAACTGTCCTCCGGGCCCTCAAGGTTCTATTGGTTTTCCTGGCGCACCTGGAGAACCTGGTTCTCGTGGACTGGACGGACGCCCTGGAGCAAACGGAGTCGCTTTAACAGCATACGATCAAGAAATTCCAGGATGTATTGTATGTCCACAAGGACCACAAGGACCTCCGGGACCGACAGGCCAGGCTGGTCCACAAGGAGTTCCAGGACTTCCTGGAAATCCAGGTTACAATCCACCGCCAGGTCAACCAGGACCACCAGGACAATGTGGAGATAAGGGAAGGGATGGACCGAGTGGAACACCTGGAATCAAAGGAGCGCCCGGAGAAAACTCGATTTGCCCGATTTCTCTTCCTGGAAGGAAAGGCCCACCGGGGGCCCCTGGACAGTGTGGACCACCTGGACCACCTGGTTACACACCACCTCCAGGACCTCCGGGAGTACCGGGAGTACAAGGAGAGGATGGGCTGAATGGAGAGCCTGGGGAGCCAGGAGTTACAGGGTATCCAGGTGTTCGTGGACCACCTGGTCAAGATGCAGAATACTGTCCATGTCCACCAAAGAATGCAGGTGTCAATAGGCACAGTTATGCTGAGCCGCCAGGTTAGATTCTTTGTGTTAATGACGCTTACTTTTATTCATCTCCAGTTACAGTTTCCACAAGCTATGCAATTTCACCTCAACAAAGTAGATATGTTACCGAATACAACAAGGAAGATGAATATCGGAAGAGAGTTCTGGCCAGAGTTCTCAAAAAACAAAGAAGACTACTGTTGGCGACAAGGGCTAAGAATGTCCGAAGAAAACCTGTTAATCTGAATGTTACCAGCACAGTTTAACGGAAATAAATAATTTTCCAGCTTTATTTGTTGAGGTAAATAGGTATGTACAAAAAATCATCGGTTTCAATAGACACTTAACACATATTCCCAATCCAAATTCACATCGACCTAATTGGGCATAGTCGGTGCTCGCATTGCGGAGTTTGATCTTTTCTGAATGTTCAATCGACTTCCTCCTGGATAAGTAACAGCTACAGAAGCCGATAATAGTCCACTGGATACAGGCGGAAAAATACGATGAGGGGATGACGGGGAGGTGACAGGCGGTGATGTAGAGTTTAGTTGAGACGAAGCACGACGGCGATGTGTTGATGTAGCCATGGCCTCGCGTAGTTTAATAGCACGAAGTTGTTGGGAAAGATGTGTTACTGTTTGGTTACGGTCGTTGAGCTCTTCGTTTAATTGACGAATACGGTCACTCTGAAAAATGGAATATTTTGTTAGAAAACTTTAATACGCGCAATATTTTTTTATTTTTAAAAATTACACGCTTCTCTAACATGGTTTTGAAGAAAATTGTCTCACCTGAATAGTTATCTGCTCCTGTAACTTTTGGATGGTAGACGTGACTTTCTTCTCAAGATTCTTTGTATATCCTTCTTTCTCCTGAATTATTTTCTCCAGTTCAGCTATCTTTTCCTCAGATTTATCATCGTTGCCTGCAGCGCTTCTTCTTTTCACTTCTCTCAACTCATTACCAAGTCGGTTTATTTCGTTATGCAATGATTTCAACATGTTTGATGTCTCGTTTTGAAGAAATTGAATTTGCGCTTTCTCGTGCTTCCTCCATTCATTGTCCCGTTCTTTCAAAGCTTTTTCAATCCGCTGTTCGAGTTCTTCAAACTGAAAATCTTGATTTTTGGAAAATATAGGCTCTTACGTCAAAGCTCACCTCAGAAGAAGGTTTTCCTTTGGTTAGCGGAGGGATTGATTCAGAACTTGATGAAGAGAACGAGCATCTATTCTGATGAGGTGCATGAAATGAAGCTGTCTGGGAAGGAGGACGACTCACAAGTGCTGTGGACATTCTGAAAAAAGTGTTAACTTAAAGTTTAAGCTTGTGAAGTGAGAAGAAGAAATCATGAGAGAAACAGGAAAACTATTCAAGAACAATGCGATAAAAATGAGTAAGGAATAATTCCTTTGTTATTGCATTAAAAAGAAGAGTTTACGAAAAATTAAAAGATACCGAAAATGCGTAGAAACGAGATCAAAGAAACTAAAACAAGGATTTGACAGAATGCTGAGAAAGTTTTTTTCAGCAGAAAAAAGATAAAAGAAAAGACAAATGTGTTACTTTGAAAAAGTTCAAAAAGTCTGGACTTTTTCTTTTTCAAGAAAAAATGACCTCAAAAAGTTCAAATAGAAAGTGAGTCAGCTGACTTCTTCAGTACATCTCATTCCTTTCTCTCTCTCCTTCACAAATCGAACAACTTCTCCCTTTTTCGTGATTCAAAAGATGAGAGGTAGAGATACCAGATGGCGGACCAGAGACGCAGAGACTACGTTCAGAAGGGAAGCAGAAAATGAGAGGAAAGGAGAAATGGAGGATTTAGTCCAAGTGAATAGGGGAAGCAGAGAGGAAAAGAGAGGGAGAGAGCGAGGGGCAACCAGACAAGGAGTGGTCGATATTTGAAACGAAGGACGACGCGAAAATAGGCGAAAGAGGGAAGAAGGAGAAGCTCATTGAGCATTTATAATGGAAGGAAAGCTTCACAAAAAGTGAATATGTGGGGGAGAAAGAGAATTTTTAAAAACGGTTGTGAGAATCTTTTGTTTTTATGAACAGATTGTATAATAATGAATGTTTTAGACATTTTAAAAATACATATTTTCTGTGTTCCGTGCGAAGAAATTTTTCGGCCTTGGTTTTTTAACATGTAGCTTAATAAAACTATGTAACTGGATTTCAAATCTTAAAACCCCTGTTCAATTTCACTATTGGACCAATGAAATGGCGTTATAAAAAAGCAAACTTTCTTCAAAACTTTTTCAAAACCAAAACCAAAAATAAGTGGAAAAAGTTTCAAAAATGAGTAACTTAATAAAAGAACGTCGCGTGTGGTGACGATCAGAACCTTAAAAAACGAAATGTGTTGATTTTCGGTGAAAGAGACTGGATGAAAAAGAGAAAGTGAGTGTAAACAAATAAGGAAATATTTATGAGGCTGTATAGAATTTCGAAATTTGTTCTACGGAGTGAATTTAGTGTTTTCTGTAAATTTTTCTAGCATGCTTTATCGAAACCTCTTTCATAAAATTATAATTCAATGAATGTTAGAAGTTAAGTAAGCAGATACAAAATTGAATCACTTTAACAATAACAAGTCACAAATCAGTGATCCATAAAAGTAAGAACACGCAAAAAACTGGTTTAGTGAATTTTTTATTACCGCCCCTTTTTTTTCCATCGAGATGTGTTAGTGACTGCGTGTTGTTACACTATCATATGTATTCATGGCAGAGAGGGGTGCGTGTGTTTGTGTATGACACAGGAAGTGCCTCTGAAAGACTACTCCCGACTAGAATTATTTTGTGATATTCAGCCTGATGTTGAACTTAAAGGAATGTATAAAATGGCATAAATACAGCACAAAACAACTTTGCATAATATATAATATGTTTTCACAGACAAAATATGTGAAGGTGTTGTGACGTTTTTTTTCAAAAATGGAGAAGAGAAAACATGTTTTCCTAGTCTTAAATATATCTTATTTTTGTTGAAATCGAATTTCATGCTAATGGATACGTTAGTTAGTATGTGTTATGTTTATAAAACTTCTCTCCAATATATTTTAAATTGAACTTCTTCAAACACCAACAAGTTGTTTGATACTAAACCGGCAAAACAAATAGACTGATTTAAACAGAGTAGTGATGAAGCGTGAAAACATAAATGTTTCAAGTAAACAAATCCTCGCGAAAGTCAGACACTGAAACTTGATCCTTTTTCTGCTTTCAAGATTGAAAGAAAGACTGCAGTGACAACATTGACTGGTCGAGCAGGGAAAACATTTAAAAGCAGAAATAGTTTTAACCAACAAAAAAAATATCAGGATATTTTCTATATTAAAAAGTCGCTGTTAAAAAGAATACCGCATATATACCTTACTGGGCGGGACTTAGTCAGTGAGCTCACCAGTTTGCACTTTGAGGTCAAATGAAGAAGGACCACAAGATCGAGAACTCATTGTTCAGGTCAGCAGACCGATTTTTGAGATTTCGGACATTCAAAGAAAAGAGACAACTGCTAAGTCTCGAGGGGTAAAAAACATTAAGATGGATCAGATTTTTTTATAAGTCAGGAGGTATGGTTTGAGTAATGCAGGGAAATCAGAAAGAAGCAATTAGAAACAGGAAAAGTTGAAACTCATTATGTTTTCAATGAATAATGAATAATGAATATGTAAAAAAAAATACTTCAAGCTTATCTGTACGAATAACACAGAAGTATTAAGACAGGCACACTTCTGAAATGAATCATTTCAGTTTTCTGAATAAAGGTAAGTAAAAAAACCGCAAGAAGGCATCTCTTCTTCCGCCTATTCTATCCACTCAGAAATATTACTGCACCTTTTCTCTTTATTCCGTCCATCACATTTTCTGCGTCTCGCCGCCTATCAATACTATTTCGCTGGTTTTACACTTTGAGTTCTGGGGGTGCTCCGATATCCTTAGATCTTCCCTGCAAAAATCCCTTTCTATCGATTTTTTCTTCAATGGATTCAGATGATAATGACCAGGTTTCTGATGAAAACCTACAAAGTTCACTGGAAGATGAGGTTAGTTAAAGTGGGAGTTATTTCAGATTACCATGAAAAACTTCCAGGTCACAGGGCTTCGAGCAAAAAGATTAATTGCTACTTTGATATGCTTGTTTGTATTGTTCTTGGTTACTCTCATAACTTTGGCGGTACGTTTTTATTCCATTGAGTAACATTTTCATTAAAACTTTTCAGCTAAACATTTGGATTATCACTACCCTTCGAATGACTTCAAATGGTATTCCATTTCTCCGATTCTATCATAGTTTTAATGAAAAAACTAAGGAAATGGAGAAGGTAAGAATTAATTTTTATTACAGAATAAAACGATATTTCATAATTTCAGACAATTGAAATGAGTGGAAACCGGATAGAATTTGAAAAAGTTGTATCTAATAAAATAGTTGGTTTTCCTGAGAAAGACATTACTATTACTGCACCGAGAATGTTGATGACGTCCCGACAAAACGATAGCCTGCTAGTCATGAGTGAAAAACTGTGCAAATTGGAGAGAGTAAACAGTTTTCAAGTGAGTCCGCTAAAACATGATCCTCTGAACATGTTATCTTTTTTCCAGGTTATCTCTCCGAAAGATGGACGTACTCTATTCTCGGCTCGTCATCCAACTGTAACTATTGACAAACGTATCAAAAAATTGGCCGCAGAGAGAATTATCACAAATAAAATAAGATCAGCAGTTGATGAGACACTAAAAATAAATGGAGAAAATGTGGTTTTACGTGGCAACGAACAAGTCCGAATTGATGCGAGAAATGTAAACTTCGAGGGAATGAAAAGGATGGTTTTTAACATCTCGGTAAGAGGAATTCAAAGAAATTAATAACTTTAATTTAAGTATTTGAAAGTACATTATGGAGTCACGGCCTCCTGCAGAGGCCCTCTCAAAGTAATGCGCGCAGTGCATTATTGAGAGGGCCTCCGCTGGAGGCCATGGGAGTCTGTATCTTTAAAAGATAACTTGGAGAAAACATAAAAATTTATTTCAAGTAACTACAAATTTTGATTAGAACGATAACATGAATCTTTCAGTTGGACTAACACTTTTTGGGAGTAATTGAAATATCTTATCTCAATTACTCACCTGTAATGCTATTTAATACTCCAAAAAAAGTCAAATCGTAATAACTCAACCAACGATAAAAAATTGTAATACAAAATATATTTTTCTTCTGCGGAGTTTAATAATAGTCAAACAACTTTTGAATAAATTAATTTAAAAAGAGCCCCGAAAACAGCGAAACATAAAATAATTTCACAACTTTTACAGCGGGACGGGATTCTTCACATGCGTGGACGTATCCGTCTTGGTGACGGCGCATCATCTCTCCCAATGTCTACTTCTCCTTCATTGTCTGCTAGTCTGGATGGAATGAGACTCTGTGCTTGTGCTCAATTCAACCATAAATTATTCATTGTTCCCGCCAATAAGCATTGCTTCACCAGTAACACTTTCTGTTCATAAAATTGAAATCTTTTTGTGAGAAAAATGAAAATAAATTGAAAGGCTTTTGCCAAACATTCAATATAAAAACAATTTTAAATCAATTGCGGGGTGACAGGCAAACACAATATTTGATCTTCTAAATGGAACATTCCAAGGACAGCAGATCATGTGATTCTTTTCTTCGTTTTTCAATTCTTTCTTGATTTGCTTGTTTGCAATTTTTCAGTGATTTGATTTGATTCTAGACAAAGACGTTTACAACGTTTTCTTCTTTTACTTCTTTTTGTTTCCTACAGAGAATTCTTCTTTTTCTTCTTCAGAACACAATCTGAAGTAGGAGAAACCCCCAATTCTTATCCGTTTTCCCTTTCTCTTCGGACACCATCCTCTGATTCCCCCTTATACATATTTGTATGTTTGCCATCGTCACTCTCACCTCGTTTCTTCTTTTCTTTTCCTCAACTGTTCTATTTAGGGGCAGAAGTTTTGGATGCATCTTTTAACTAGACCACTTCAGAAGCTTGTTCTGGTGTTTTTCGTGACGTTTCACAGACGCCCCTATTATCGATGAAACTTATTTTAAGTATATTTCCCATTTTTTCCAGCGATGACTCAAACCGACTACATAGAATCTCACGAGCAAATAAAAGATACCCAAATAGGGTACTGTAGATATGGGCATGGACCAAACTACATTCTGGCTATTTGTGGAGCAGTTGGGTGCTATAAAAAAGATTGGCCCTTGAAAGTTCTCTCTCATTTCCCACCAGACCTAGTCACGATTATTGGAATCGACCCACCTGGATACGGAACTTCGAGACCACCAGAGAGAAAACAAGAAGTTCAAAGATGTATGAAAGATTCTGAGTATTGTCTGGGATTGATGGAGGTAGATAATTGAAATTTCTTGTACACTGAAGTCCATAATTTTAGACTCTCAATCTAGAACCGTTCACTGTAATGGGATGGTCGGAAGGTGCCAGAACAACTGTTCATGTAGCAGCTAAAGGAAAAGAAAAAGTCAATAGAATGATTGTATTGGCAGGGGCAACAAAAGTGAACCATTTGGGGGCCATGGCTTTCAAAGGTGAGTAATATTATATAAATTGGAAAAATAAGAAACAGTTAAGGAATGCGTGAAACTAATCATTGGCTTCCGGCTGGTCGTCAACCATATCTCGATCATTATCCAGAAGCATTTTTGAGAACTCAATGGGCCGCTCTTTGTGATGTCGTTGATCAGTGAGTTTATACATTCTCAATTCTAATTTTGTAGTCTAATTTTGTAGTTTTCACTGGCAGTATCTTGAGAAATTAAGCTAGTTTTTCCTCTGAATTCTCAGTAAAATCATCGACAATTTTCAGAGTGCATACATTCATGGGTGGTCGTTTTCCGTGTGATCTTGTCTTGCCACAAGTAAAGTGCCCAACATTAATCATGAATGGAGGCATGGATCGTTTCTGCGGTGACCCAAATGTCTGTTTCATCCCTGTTTTGAAATCGCTTGCCAAAGTAGAAATTCATGCGCAAGGAAACCACGACTTCTACCAAAAATATCCTAAATGGTTCTCAGCTAAAGTTTTGGAATTTTTGAAGACCTCTGAGCAGAAATAAAGCGAATTCTTGTGTTTTTTTTCCATATCAGTCAGAATAAGGTTTATTATATTATGTACATAACTTTTTGAAATTTAAAAACAAATTAATTAGTTGCTGGCTCGTCCACATACTCAATTATCTCCTCGTACGACACATCATCTGCTTTTCCTCCAACTTTTCGTTTCTTCGGATTCATTGGGTTTCCTGAAATATTTTTTCTCTGGTTGGAATTAACAGAATATCGAAAGCTACCATTTTCATCCTCATAAATTATTTCTTCTACTACAACTTCTGATTTCGTAGAAGGCGTTGATGGAGTGGGTCTTCGTGTCGTCATTTTTGTTGATTTCGGAGAGGGCGGTGACGTGGATGCTGGTTCAGAAGGTGTCACTACTTCTATTTCTGGTGTTGGGCTAATAGTGGTAGTGGTTGGTGCATAAGTGGTCTAGAATGGATAGAGTTACATAATAATACCGTTTGACCTACTTTTATCTTTTTTGTGATGGGAGAAGGGGATATTGTAGTAGTTACTTTGACTGTGATTGGCGCAGTGGTAGTAGTCGTAGAAGGGGTAGTAGTTAACTCTTGTCCTGAAATATCCTGTGCAATAACGTCATTTGCTATTCCATCAACAAGCTCTGCCACTTCAACTGGGTTCATCTTCCGTTTTGGATGCTTAGTTACTGTAGTCGAAGATGCAGTGATTGTCGAGCTTGCTGTGCTTGATGTGGAGTGCGATGGAGGGGATGAAGTTGTAGTTAACAGTGTGGTGTCATGTGTAGTTGTGGGGACTGGGGTCGTGGTTGGTGTAGTCTAAAACTATTTTGACTGATTGTAGTGATGGTTGCAGTTTAGTTAAGAAGCGATAGTTTCAGAGAGCTTCATTTTTGTAGTTGACAACTTTTTTGTACGAGCACTCTCCAGCTAGTTACTTATCGACATAGTAATTTCTCCCTCAAATTGACCAGTTTCCGAGCAAGACAGTGCGATTTTAAGCTGTCCTCTTAAAATGACTATAACTCTTTAGTGAGTGTCCGTACAAAAAATTGTCAACTACAAAAAGGAAGTTCTACTTTCGATCTCTAAAATTAATTGAAGATCTACTAAATGGGACAATCAATATTACCATGACACCCTCTCAAAGTGGGACGATGGGACGATTTCAACGGAAAACGGCTAAAGTTCAAAACCTTTTGACAGGACTGTAGATATAAGAACAAAGTTAGTAGGTACAATGTCCAGCCCAACCCATAATGAACAGTTTCAACAAAACAAACATCTTCTATGTAACCGACACATGTTAGTTTGATTTGAGACATCACCGTCAGTTATAAACACCACAAACAGAAAAGTTATTAGAATCCAATTTATTACAAATATAAATGTAAAATAAATCCACACCTTGTGTTTTGTTCCCAAACCGACCGAAAAGCAAGTCACAAAAAAACCAAACAACACAAAAAGTGGCTTAAAGCATTGAAAGGAATACTTTTTCTTGTCGTTGTTGTGACACATGATTTCTTATCAAGTGCCGGAAGTCGACAATCTCGGCAGGCATCAGGTCTCCGGAATTGTCTACATCGATTTGTTCGAAAAATGCTTTGATCATATTCCTTGGAATACCGTACTTTTGTTCAATTAATAAGGCAATTTCGTCAAATGTGACAGCATCGTTACCATCCAAATCAAACTCCTGAAATTTAGATTTAAATAAAAGATTTCAAAATATGCAAACGAACTTTGAAATGATCAGTTGCGAATTTAATCGAGCTTAACCTGACCAATCTATTGAAATCGGCAAGTTCAACTTTGTCAAGCTTTCCACTTTTGTTCTGAAATATCTCTATAAATGTTAGTTGGAACTCCTTTCCTCTTACTTGGTCAGCAATGTTAAACAATGCTATAGTTTCTTCTGAATCCATATCATCCTCTTTCTTGGTTGAGTCAATTGCTTCTGCAGTGGAAATTAGCCCATCGTCGTTTGTGTCGATTCTCTTCAAAAAATAAAAAAAAATTTCCCCAAAGGCATTTAAAAAACAGACATACCTTCATTTTTTCCATTGCATCTCTGACTGATCTTGCCCTGATAACTGAACGAAAACCAGCAAATTCGACGTTATCCAATTGTCCATCTTCATTCTCGTCAGCTTGTCCAAAGAATGGTGCCAAAGTTTCTTCATCAAATCCATAATGTTCAAATGCCACTCGTTTCGCTTCGTCTAATGTTAGAGTTCCACTGTTATCCGCGTCCACCACTCTCATAGCTTTTCTGAATGAAATACAACTAATAAGCTTTGGATGCAACACAACTTACTTGCTATTCTCAATGGCTCTAGCTCTCACAATTCTCTCGAAATCTGCAAATTCCGGTGCATTCAACTCTCCGTCCATATTCTCGTCTACACTTCCAACCATTGAAGCCACGTCACCTGCTCCAATTCCTTCCTGCTCAAATGCTATCGCTTGTGCCTCATCAACAGAAATATGCCCGTCTCCGTTCAAGTCGCCATTCTAAAAAATAAAAATATAGCAAACTGCTTAGGTTAAAAACCATGATACCTTCATCATCTGCCTAGCCAACCGAATTGTCATTCCTCGAACCCTTCTTCTCAACTTGCTAAAGTAAGTTGAATTCATTCTATCGCCCAATTCTGCTGGAACCAATTTCCAGAGACGCGTGACGTCATGATAACCTATTCCATATTCTTTCAATAAGTAGACCTGGGCTTCTTGCAGAGACAGTAAGCCATCTCGATCTGTATCTATGTTTTGAAGATATCGAAGTGCTGCGTTTTCAGCTTTTTCCAGAACTAACATTCGAATGGCATCAAATTCACGAGCATCTAGTAAGTTGTCATGATTTGTGTCCACCTAGAAATTAGAAATCTTGAGGAGTCGATAATAGATTTTCAGACGCACCTGTTTGAACATGTCCTCCACAACCGATGCGGAGAGACCATGATGCACAAATGCGGCATATCTGACCTCATCAATGTCCAGTACACCATCTTTGTTCAAATCAACAGTTGCATCAACAGCAGGCGAAATTTCTCGTGGCGGAGGTACTGTATTGTCTTCTGTATTTTCTGCGGTATCCGCTTCTGATGGAGCTTCGGATACTATCATGGAGGAGTCATCTACCACTGAAAAATACCTCATTTAGAAAAGTCAGCCCTACTTCCGAATAATGATGTACCTGGAACGGGTAGACTATTGACGAAGGATAACACTAACATTGATAAGGGTAAAATCGTTATCCGCATTTCTGAAAAATTAAACAGTTTTATTCAAAAATCAAGACGACTATATGTATATCATGCAGTTAGTGAAGATAGGGAATGATTTCGTAAAAAGTTCAGGAGATTCGGGAAAAAATAGAGAATAGTTTTAGAATCAGCAAAAAGTACTCAGAAGGAAAAAAATATTAAGTACATTATAATAAGGCGATAAAAGAAAAGAGGATGAGGATTTATATTTTTTAATACCATGCTACTAGAGAAAATTTATTTGTAATCTAAAGTCTAAAATATTCGTGCTGGGGGGTGCGCTGCACGTTTTCATAAGATTAGATCTAGTTTTTGAACTTCTAGACTTTTCATCGAATTTCCCAGAACGTTGATAAACTTTAACAGTGAAATATCAGAAGAATTGTCACAGATGTCTGCAGATTTTAATCTTTTTTACCCACATTTTCGTTCTTAAAAACTTCATCGAAAGAAGTCTATAATTAGTTGGTGATGTAAAAGAGACCTTTCTTAATTATACACACACATAGAGAGGGAGAGCACTCTACTCGTGATTCATGTCTCGAAGATTGAATTTCACACATTCCGGAAATTCCAGTTTCTCGCGAGAAAAAGGACATCAGGGTGACGTAGCTTAAAATATTCAGAATTCGTTTATAAAAAGTATGTCTAGAATTAAATTAGAACCTTTTTGAATTGTCTAATCTCAAATAAAGGGTATTAACAATAATTAATAGATGGTGCTCAATTATGCAGAAAAATATTTGTACGAACAGTCGATTTTTCGAAATGCACTTTCTTTCAGCTTAATTACATAGAAGGCTTTTAACCGTAAATTCGTTAGAACTCGCTGATTTAGCGAAACTAGTGGGTCTCAGGTTTGAAACTTGTATGGACACCCGAATAACAGCAATTCAGATCGAAGAATGGAATGCAACAATAATTATGAGAAAGTGAATACAACTTGTTCTTGAGTATAGTACCTCCTAAACAAGCGCCTGGTATACTGAGTAGGCATAAGTGACGTCATACTTGTTTGGGATAATGCAGTACTAAGGATTTACATGACAAGGTATGAGTACCGTAGTCGGACATTAGATTTAAAATTAACAAGATTAAGCTAGAAATAACAAAATAATGTCCTTGTCTTAAAATAGAGATGAACTTTGATACGAATTTTAAATTTGTTGAAAAAAGGTGAGACAGTCTAGAATATTCTAGAATATAGTAATTATCTAGTTAGAATACGTCAGAAAAATAGACAAACGGGCGTATCCAATTGACTAACAAGCTTCTCTCCTCTTCGGGAAGAGAAAAGATATTAGGGAATGAAAGGATGAGAAAAAAGGGAAAGTTTTTGCGGATTGAAGATGATCGACCCAATTACGGGTGGAGACAGAGAAACGATATCAATGATTTTATGAAGACGTGATTGTCTTCTGAATCCCAACTATATGGATTCTCCTTTTTCTTCTTCGGAATGAAAGCAACTGGTTATATCTCACTATCAATTACTTTCATCTTTTTTACTGTCGTTTGATAGGATCCTATTACATCTCGAGTACGGAATATTGGGGGTCTCATCTATAATCCCGAAATTATCATTCTTGTTTGGAATATTCGCCTTTATCGCTCATTGATATCTTATTTCTGGTTCCTTTCGAAATATTTTCGTAATTTTTATGAATTAAACAAAAGGAAATTTTCAATTGTTTTCATAACCTGCTTTCAAACGAAAAAAAATGAAATAGGAATAACAGAAATCAACTATAATATTTGTTCATAAGAAACAATTCCTTCTGAGTCACATCCCTGTAGAGCCAACCTAATGCTTTTTCAATTTAAAATAAAATGCAAAAAAAACTCAATCTGAAGATATTGCAAGCTCCTACCCAAAAACATCAATCACAGAAGATATTTCTAGACAACGAAATTCTAGTTTTTCTAACATCTACGACCCGCCCTCTTTCCCCCCTTTAGCTTTGACCTACAATTTCCGACATTTTGAATTTATAAAACCAATTCATCTTGTGATGACGAAACGAGTTGGGTGACGAAAAGATTGTAGTCAGAGTGGACTCAAAGGGAAAATATATTATTCTAGATTTTCCGGGTTAGACAGAGGAAAAAGGTGTGAGAAGATGTGAGGGGCTGTGTTGTGAATCATCTTGAGAAAATGGAATTTTGAACTTAAATCTTTGCTTTGTTTAACTTAAGCTGCAAATACCATATTTCCTCCAAAAACTACCGAAGTTTTTTAACGGACCGGCAAAATCTTGTGATCAACGCTACGTCTATTTTAGTTTCGAATCAAAATTAATTTTTTAAGATAAAATTTAAATTGTTTAATTTTTTTGCCCGCTGAAATAGGAACTATTATTGTGCGTTGGCGAAAATCACAAGGCGCGACTTTTAAAGTGCAGGTCTAATAAGGACATCACTGTCAACTTGCTAACTTTGGAAGCCTACAGTATTGGCCATAAAGAATGCGATACTTGCGGTTTTTAGTTGAAAATGATCAAATTTGTGAGTGTGGCACGATCTCCCTGATTGTTTCACAATATTGATTGTTCACGAACTATACAGATCATAGGTAGAGCTTCACTTTTGTAGTTGACAATTTTTTGTGCGGTCACATCTTAAAATGTTACAGACAGTCTGAGTAAGTAGCTCAAAAATCTCTTCTTTTAGCACTGAAAAAGGCCAAAAATTACTATAAATTTCTTTGGTGATTGATAACTCTCTAGGAAGTGTCCGTACAAAAGGTTGTCAACTACAAAAATGACTTCTTGTAACCTGTATAGTCTATAAACGATCAATATTGTGATACCTCTAGGAGGCCGTCTCACACTCACAAAGTTGAACATTTTCCACTGAAAAGTGCAAGTGCCGCATTCTTTATGGCTTTATGTATATGTCTTTGGAAACTGGAAAACTGAAAATTCTGATTTAGGTATGCCGAAAATAAACTTTTCCCAGCACCCAACAAGTTGAAAAACGTTGGACTAGTCAAAACAAAAATATTAAAATCCAAGACATGATATTGTGAGAAAATCAAAGTACCTCTAGACGTAATACGGGTGTCTCACGCTCAAAAACATACACTAATTTCTGGGGGAATTCGCCTTCGAATAACTAGAAATATATATTTTTCCAATACATTGAAAAGTCAAGTACACATCCCACGAGAAGCTGAAAGATGTCTTGCCAAATTAGTGTACCTATTCATACTTGTTCCCTTTTTTTCGAAATTCGAAATTTCATGTTGTAATTGGTGTGGTGTCCTTCTTTTCCTCCTCCTCCACACTTTTCTCCTTTCCTTTTTCCGTCTGAGCAGCAAACAGACAAGAAAAAGGGGGAGAAGACTTATGGTAAACATGATTAGGTGGAAGATTATAAAGGGGTGTCTTCTTTCTTGTACAATCATTTTTTGTCGTGGAGTGAGAGAGAAGAAAACTGTTTGAACACACATCATGTTTTAAGAGATTTTTTTGTGACAGAGGCTCGCAATTCTTCACGAAATCAATTGCTTCGAGGTACTAATCCCAGTTAAAAAAATCTAATTGTTAGGCTTCAAGAAAAATATCTATTGTAATTATTCGAGAATACTTACGTTGTTTGATTTTTATAGTTAATAAAACAGCTCAAAAATGTCTTCGTTGTTCACTGACGTCGACCTAGCGAGAGAAAATGTTCTCTCGGTTCGTAACTGAATAGAGAAGGCTCCTACGAAATCATTGTGCATAAAGCATGCCCTAAAACTCTACAAAACGTGATATCATAGATAATCAGTGACATCGTAACTCTTGAAAGCAGACAATATTGATACTGTTGTGACCCCAACATTTTTAAAACTGACAGTTTGCCTTATGTTAACACTTTTCTGGTTTAACAATTTCTAAACTTTGCAGTTACGAATCAAAAATTAAAAAAAAAATATTTTGCATCTTTTGAAAAAAAGTATAATTTTCGACTAAAAATTTGAAACTTAATTGAATTGAGAATATGTATAGTAATTAAAGCTTTTTTACTTTGCAATTTCGAAAAATTTAAAAAAACTCCGTTAAAAATTAAGTACCCATCTGGATTTGAAAAGTCAGAAAAATAAATAACTTTTCCTACAGTAAAAAGTGTTTCACTTTGAGATACCTCTTGAATTATTTTAAATCCGAAGACCTTTATTAAACCATAAATATTTGTTGTTTTCCCTGATTCATACCAAGTTTCAACCTGCTTCTATGATCCCTTATTCATTTTCGTGTCCTTTCCTTCTTTCACCAATCTCTTCTTATTTTCCTCTATAATCCCTTAATTACCTCGTTTCCTTTTTCTTTTTCATATGTTCATACAAACGTTTTCTGCCCTTCTTCTTCACTCTTCCTTCCACAATGTATACATCTTCTTCTTTCTCCTTCTATCCATATTCCGTTCATTTCCTTTCTCCTTTTCTCTTTTCCAATTCATCACAACATATACGAGAACAGATATCTTCTCGGACATTCTGGAACATAGAGTGTGTCTAGATGAGAGATCACAGACCGTTCTGTATTATGAGGGGGGTCTCTCTCCGAAATTCTTTCCCTTACCGCCGCCCACTTCTTTTCCCGAAACCACTCTTCCAGAAATCCCTATCTGTTCTATTTTCAATTTCAATTTCTAACTTTTTCATATCTTTCGCTTTACCAACTTATTGATTGATGGTTTTTTGGTCTTGTTGTTTCTTTTCTGCTAGGAGAGCTTTGGTAGATATATTTCTTAAAAGGGAAGCACACGACGGGGCGAATTGAACGGTGTATAAATTTGGTCATAGGTACTTAACCATAGGAAAAGTTTGATGGCTCATAACTCGGTTCGTGTGATCATTTTGCAAATTTTTTTTGCAGTTTTGGAATCCCCAGGGTTGAAAGTACCTATGACCAAATTTATAGAAAAAGTTCATCTCGCCCCGTCGTGTACTTCTCCTGTTAACAGATAGGTAAATAGAAATTGATATCGTTAGGTGCTTCTCTTGGAAACCATATTCAACCAGTCTCTAGAACAAAAAGTGATTACAGATCTACAAAATGGCCAACCATGGGCCAAGCTACGGACTCAGTAGGGAGTTGCAGAAAAAAGTGAGTTTCCAAATTTCCACTACATACTAGAACGTGATTTTGGGTCTACTCAATTAAATAACTTTTCTCAGAACGACGCTCGATTCGTACTGGAAGAAGCGATTGAAGTATTGACTTGGATTGAAAACATCACAGGAGAGAGATTCTCATTCGATGTGACCACTTGTGAATCATCGACAGATGTCAGCAATCTACTGAAAGACGGTGTCATGTTGTGCAAGCTGATCGAGAAGTTGGATCCACAGTGCCGTGTGGTTTATAATAAAAAGCCAAAGATGGCGTTTCCGATGGTATGGCTTTATAAAAAGTATGATATATGATATAGGGGATATAATTTTAGATGGAAAACATCTCCAACTTTTTGGCTGCCGCAAAACGTTTCGGTGTAATGGAGATCAGCTGTTTCCAGACTGTCGACTTGTATGAGAACAAGCAGTGTTATAAGGTAGGTAGTGTTACTAGGGAAGATCATGGATTCAGTTTGGAGATATGGGATTTTACTTATGTCATTGGAAAGCTGAAAAAACGCTGATTTATACTTCGTTTTTGTCCTTGAGACCTACTATTCGAGAAAAACCAAGGTCAAAGTTCTGAAAAATGACAGATTTTTACTTTTCTGGCACGCGATTATTAGTTTTTTTTGCAATTTTCGCGTGTCATAACAGTAAAAAATTAACATTTTTCAGAAGTTTGACCTCATTTTTCTCGAATACTAGACCTCGAAGGCAAAAACTGAGTATATATTTGAAAAGATATAGGTTACGTCCCATATCTCCAAACTGACTCCATGTCCTTCCCTAGTTAGTCAAAAGTATGCAGAACAAAATTGTCAACTATAACATAAAGAGAATCAATTTTGCAAATTTAAAGCTATTAACAAGACGCCCGTCTATTCCAGGTAATCGAATGTCTCCGTCTTCTCGCCGCCGTCGCCCAAATGCGCTCATCTCATCTGGAACATCCAGCATGGGTTGTTAAGCTCGCTCAATCTTCTCCTCGACAATTCCCGGAAGCAGTAATGAGACGGGGTGAAATGGTGATTCCATTGCAGTACGGAACAAATAAATGCGCTTCACAGAAGGGAATGTCACCGTATGGTTTACCAAGACAGATCAAACCTGATCCACATGGATAAATTTTTTTCAGATTGCGGCGATTTTTATTTTTATTTTTCATTGTAACGGCTTACTGTACCATTCGATATGTATGATTCGTTTTTCTTCGTAATAAAATTGAAAAATATAAACTTTTGTTCGTTTTAAGATAGCTTATGTTCAGTCAAAAACTATCATTTTCTATCCATTTTTTCAGCGATTTTTCAAACGGAAAATTGCTAAAATTTGAGGATTTTCAATCAAACCCCTGAAAAATGGGTAGAAAATGACAGTTTTTGGCAAAAGACTGACAAAATGTTGATTTCATTCAATTTTTCACTGTTAATGACTGAAAATAGTAATTTTTGACAGTTTTCGGTAAAATTGCAGTCAAAAAATCAAATTAAACCATTTTTCACCATGTTTTTCTTCAATAATCGTCAAATTTTAGCATCTAAAATTTTTTTTCAGCTAAAAAAGCTCCAAACGGTCAAAAACTACAATTTTTACTGAAAATTGTCAAATTTTAACGAAACAACGCGGAAAATTGAATAAAAAGAAAAAATGACTCAAACTGATAGTTTTTTTGCTCAAAATCGGTCAAAAATTGTCGATTTTCAGTCAAAAACGCCGAAAATTTGAGGAAAATTGGCACTTGTCTAGCTCAAAAAATAACTAGGAGGAACGATTTCAGATTGCGGAGATTACTCAAGTTAATTTTTTTTTGATTGTACCGGCGTACTGTACCATTTTAAGCATCCGATTCGTTTTTCTTCGTAATAAAATTGAAAAAGTAAACAATTTTCTGTTTCAAGATAGCTACTTGAAGGAACACCATTTAGCAAATTATATATTATTCGAATTACAAAAAATGTTCGATGAATGTACATTATAATTTCAAGAGCATTGGAGCAATAAGACTGTTCGCCTTTTCAGCTCCTTCCAACAATTCGACAATCTTCAGAGCGAATTCGAAAGCAGTTCCAGGACCACGAGAAGTGATAACCTTTCCACTCACGACGACACGTTCTTCTGAATAATTATATCCTCCTTTAACCAATTGATCTTTAACACTCGGATGACTTGTCAGCATCTCCGTTTTGATTCCATGACTCAATAGAGCAATCGGTGCCGCGCAAATCGCTCCGATCCATTTTCCAGCGCCAGCCTGTGCCTTGAGAAGAGCACCAACTTTTGGGGTCTCCGCAAGAGTGGTACTTCCAGGTTGGCCACCTGGCAGAATCACAATGTCATATGCATCGTGTTGAGCACTATCGAATGCGATAGATGGGACGATTCGAGCATTGCGGGCGCAGTCAACCTGAAATTAATTAATGGAAGACTGAACTCATATTTTTTATTTCGGATTCTGATAATTCAGAAAATTCTAAGAAACTTTCATCATTGGAGCATATGCTAAAAATAGCTCTAAACGCCACAATTCCCGTTCTCCTGACTCAAAATGAGCCTTCGTGGAAGAGTTTTCGCACGCGAGTGTTTTCCACTGTACACAGTATAGTCCTCTCGGGCAAAATTATTTCTCAATTCATTGTTTCCTCGTTTTTTTGAGATTTAAATTGAAAAAAAAACTCAAAAATTGGAAAAGCGAGGAAACGAAGAATTAAGAAATAATTTTGTCCGAAAGGACTACACGGTGGAACAACTAGCATGGGAAAAAACTTCTACGAAAGCTCATTTCGAGCCGGGAAAACGGAAATCGTAGCGTTTAAGTAGAGCGATGCTCCAACGATAAAAGTTTCCTATAATTTTCTGAAATATCAGAATCTGATATTTAATTCGAGGATTCATACCGGCTGTACACCATCCAATCCAGCGTAATCAACATGAATTCCTCCACGTTCGAGAACATCTCCAGTAATAATAATTTCCATTTCTTCGGCGCCTTTCGAGGCGAGTACGATTAGAGCACGTTTGGACATCTGGAAATGGAGATATAGTCTGGAAGAGATGAAAGAGATGAAAAAACAAGTACGTTAATCGGTAAAACGTCGCCGTTTTCAAAAAATCAACAAAAATAATATCACAAAAGAAACATTTTTTGGGAAAAACTTAACAAAAAAGAACTCTAAAAAAATCTACGAAAAATTCAGGATAAATGATAATTAATTATTCAATTTCGCTGGTGTAGCATTCTCCACTTGACCATATTTTCCCTCCTTATAGGCGTTTCGAACGGTGTCGCCATAAGTCAACTCGAACAATGTTTCAGATGTCATTTTTGGCGGTGGCCATCTGGAAATTTAGCGTTTTTTTTTCAGAAAATTCGATTTTCCCGGAAAATAACCTTTCATCCTCAACACTGTGCAAATCTGCCAATCGTTCCGATCCTTTCTCTTGAACCTTCTTCTCGTATGCAATTCGTCTTTTTTCGATTTGAACATCAGTACGGTATGAGACATATGGGCGGAGTCTGGAATATTATAGAAAAATAGTTTTTGAACAACCGATCGCTGAAAATCATTCTTGTCAAAGGCACTGAAAGGCCCGGAAATTATCCAATTTAAAAAAAATTCAATTTTTTAAATCGAAAACGTGAACAATTTTGATGATGTTTTCAAAATTTCTTCTAATTCTGAATGATAATCGAAAATTTGACTTACTTTTTCGCGAAAAAATTCTAACATTTTGAAAAAAATTGACATTTTCGAGAAAAAATTGAATTGAAACGTTTTTTAAAAATTTGACTTTTTCGCGAAAAAATCGAAAATTCTCAAAGAATGTCACCTTTTCGCGAAAAAAAATTGAATTTTAAATATGTGACGCCAAGTACCCGGGCCGGCGCTATACTAGTTGGAAGGGGTCACTTTTTTTCGCGATTTTTTTACTTTTTTCGACATAAAAATGATAGCTGATTATTTCTATGATGTTTTTATGTTGTTAGGACACAAAAAATGTTCCATCAAAAAAAAATTTTTTTCCCGAAAATTTCCAAAAAATAGCTTTCAAAATATAATTCTCGGATTTTCTGATACCATCAAAAATTTTTTAGCAGTGTTTTTTTTTCATTTTTTCAAACATTTCAATTTATTTTTTTCGTTTTCACTTAGAATTTCTTCTGAATTTGCAGATTTCTTTCCTGGAAGCCTAAGCCTATTTCAGTAATGGCAATAGTTTTAACGGAGGAGCTGCAAATTTGTCCTCAATGTTCTGAGGGACCACTTTTCACCATTCTCTTAGGCTTAGGTTTCTTGGAAATTCGGAAAAAAAATGAAAAAAACTACAAAAATTGACAAATTAATAGTTTCTGTCAATTTTTTTCCCGAATTTCTAAGAAACCTAAACTAAAAATGGTTCAAAAAACCCGAGAATTATATTTTGAGAACTATTTTTCGGGAAAAAATTTTTTTTTGATGGAAATTTTTTTGTGTCCTAACAACTTAAAAACATCATAGAAATAATCAGCTATCATTTTTATGCCGAAAAAAGTGAAAATCGCGAAAAAAAGTGACCCCCTTCCAACTAGTATAGCCCCCCCCCCCGGGCCTCTACAAGTATGCTAAAACTGATGAAATACTAACTTAAAACCATCCAAATTGGGTACAACCAATTCGGAACGCATTTCCTTCACAGGCACGAATTCTCCAGTTTTCTGATCATGAAATCCATCTGGTTGAACGCCGGTATATCTGGAATTTTTCGAGAATTCGATTTTAATGCCCAGCTGAATAACCAATTTTAAATACCTATGCAACTCTTTTGGGTTCAATTTCTGAAATTTGGGCGAAAGTTCTGGAAACTCTCGATTCTGTCCTGGCCACTTGAATTTCTCATAATTCATCGGTCCGATTTTTCGTTGTCCGAACGCTCCTTTCTTGACAAATGGCCATGGTGCAGGGAAATTGGTCGAATTCAGAGAACGCACTCCACGGGTGCTCTGGAGCACCGATTTCATCTGAATATTCTGGAATTTATTGCTGAAATTCAGCCTGAAAACCTGGAAAGCGACAGGAAAATAAGAAAATATACAAAAAGCGATGAGAAACGCAAAAAATAGGGTTGAATCAACATAAAACACAATTCTTATTTGATGATACAATGAATTAAATAAAAGGCAATGAAAATGAAAATACTGAATTTCTGACTAAATTTTGCGAAAAACTTGTAAATTTCTACCATTTGTATATTAAAAATTCGACTGAAAAGTAAATTATCATTACAAGGCACTGGTAACTTCCTGTTTCAAAACGTATTTGTAATATGCTGCATTCATTTGTTCCAAAATAATGAAAGTGAGTACAGTGTGGGGTCCAAGACGCATGTAATACGGGGTGAATCCCTTCCAAAGGGCGAACACTCCCTCGTTCTTGATTACCTGGAAATTTAAAATTCATTTTGAGTTCATTAGCATTTATAATGTGTACTGTGCATCAAATTTTGATATTTTTCCATCAAAATTCGCGTTGTCTCGCGCGTCTTTGACGCGTTTTTCAGTTACGTTGTTTTCAGCCATGACATTTCTAGAGTTTCCACTTAAAATAGCTTATTTTTGTCTGAAAATCGCTCATAAACGCATTTTGTTGGACAAATATTGATATTTTTCAGTCGAAATTCGCGTTGTCTGGGACGAGTTTTTCATCTTTAAACCATAGAAGAGGTTTAGCCAAATTTCGCACATTTTTGTTGCATATCTGGCGCGCCATAGACGCGTTTTTAAAAATTAGTGAAAAATGACAATTTTTTGAGTCAAAATTTATGATTTTCAGCGCAGAAATTGATGATTTTAAAACATTTTAATCAATTTTTCATCATTTTTTGGAGATTACTGGCGCGCCTTAGACGCTTTTCGAAGATTATTGAAAATTTATAGGTTTTCATAAATTCTTGGGTAAAAAACATTGAAAATCATCGAAAACATGTTTTTAGTAGGTTATCAGTCATTGTTTCAATTTTTTTGCGTTTTTAAAGTTATGAGTCATGGGAGGACGTTTTTACCTTTCCCCAAACATCAAACGCATTCTTATATTCCGGTTTTCCATCAATAACTTTCATTGATTGAATTCTTGTCTTCGCAATATCGACAGGCATCGATGCAATCGTAGTAGCCAATCCAGAAATCATTGAAGCCAAGAAATGGCAGAAAATACCGTCCTGAACCTTTCCGGACTGCAAAAGTGCTTGTTTCGCTTGGGAATACGTGGCCAACTGAGCGGCATTCACAACCATTGCACGGATGACTGTAGGTGTACAACCTCTCCACAGAGTCAGAACACCTTCTTCTTTTGTAATACGTGTCAACGCATTGACGACTCCTTTGTAGTTACGACGTTGATCTGGTGGCAGACGTCCGTCACCGGTCATTCGGATTAAGGCGAGTTCTGCTGGGGTGCCTACGAATGATCCGATTCCACCGGCTGCCATTCCGAGACCTGCTTTCATTGCAAATGAAAGTGGCTTGTCCCTGAAATATAGAATAATTATGTCATTAAATTATTTGAATTCTTTATTTTGAATCCTAATATTTCTAGGTTTTTACAGATTCCATTAATTAGAAACGCGTGAAAATTGCGCCAGTCTCTGATTGATTGGAAACGCGTCAAAGGTGCGCCACCATCTGATTCAACTTCCAGAAAACAATTTCAACCAATTTTCAATCGATTTCAGCTGATTTTCAACCGATTTCAATCAATTTCAGTCGGGTTTTGGCCGATTTTTAACCGATTTCAAATCCCGTTTCTTCGAGGTTTTTCCAGTGAAAATATCGATATTTTTCGAGGTTTTTCCAGTTAAAGCTCCAATTTTGCGAGGTTTTTTCCAGGAAAAATCCCGGTTTTCGAGGTTTTTACAGAAGAAATCCCAATAATTCAAGGTTTTTAAAAGAAAATTTCCGATTTTTCGAGGTTTTTCCAGTTAAAACTCCAATTTTTCGAGGTTTTTTCTAGGAAAAATCCCGGATTTCGAGGTTTTTACAGAAGAAATCCCAATATTTCAAGGTTTTTAAAGCAAAAATTACGATTTTTCGAGGTTTTTAAGGTAAAACTCGTAATATTTCAAGGTTTTTAAAGTAAAAATCCCGATTTTTCGAGGTTTTCGATTTCCAGATGAAAATCCCTCACTTTTCAGTGAATTTTTCCATTAAAAATGAATAAGTTCCGAGACGAGTAGTGGTGTAAGTAGCCTGTCGCAAAAGACCAGCTGATAGTCCGTTATAAATGGCGAAGAATCCCTCGTTCTTGATAATTGAAGTCAGTGCATGCATACTAGATCGATACTCTTTCTTGCCAGTGGTTCCAGACAATTGCATTCGATTTTTGACCAAATCTAGCGGCTGGACGACAAGTGTAGCGCCCATTCTGTAGAAAAGGAAAGATGTTTGATTATTTTTACTGAAAATGTGGAATTTTCAGCTAAAAATTAGCAAAACTTTACCCAGCGGTTCCTCCGAACGCGAATTTCACCGCATTAGGCACCGTCTTCTCGCCAGACATTTTTCTGTAAAAAATTGAAAAAATTTAGCAAAGATAATCGATAATTCTCATGAACGACGACAACAATAAACAACATCGTGGGTTATCAATGAACACATCTATCGGAGAGGCGCAGAGAGGAAAAAATGTGGAAAATTAGCATTTTCACAATGAACTGCTACGAAATACAACAATCAATCACTAAAGAAACGTGGAAAATGTCAAAAACCCGAGCAAATAGTGTATTATGACCGCTTTCTGAGCGTTCTTTGTGAGAAAAGCAACTTTGTTTCGAAGTAGGAGAGATAAAAAGATAAGGAGAGTACTCTAGAGTGATTCCTGATGTTTGGAGGGAGGAAATGTTGTTCTCAGAGAAAAGAACTTGAAAAAGTGATTAGTTTGAAAAAAAATGCATAAAAATACAGTTTTATAGCGATTTTAATCGGTGAGAGTGAAACATGCTGCCTCTTGGAAAAGAACAAGTGAGGAAAATCATATTTTTTTATTAGAAAAAAGGTTTCCAGAATCAGTATTTTGCTCTGTAAAGTTGTCATCTCTGTTTGGTGTGAAAAGAGAAATTGCAGGACAGTGACTGATAATTTTGAGCAACAGCTACTTGCTTTCTGTTCAGTTTTTATTGAATTTTGAATTTTTCAAAGAAAAAGAAGCTTTAAACGCGAAATTGTATACTTTTTCGGTCGTTTTCAGTGAACAAACCATAAAAATTGCCCGAAAACGAGAAATGCGCAAGCAGAATTACTGACGCAATTCTCGTGCCTTGGCGCGTTTAGCAAATTTTTTGAACTAGAATCGCATAAAAATATGGTTTTGTGTGGATTTTTAATAGTTTCTGTTGTGTTTTGTGATTTTTAATCGAAATTTTTAAATTTTTAAGCCAAATTTGTATATTTTCAGGTCTATCTGATGGATATTTGGGTTCCTCTTCTCTCGGATCGGTTGGAGTCTCCGAATTTCGAGTTCAAGTCAGAGTTCATTGGTGGCGATTGTATAATTCAGGTTTTTCAGTGACTTTTGACTATAAATAGTTTTTTTTCAGAAAGATTATCTCGACGAGGAAAAATCCACGAAACAGTCCGGATGGATAATTCATGTCTATTTTCGACCGAAAGAATTCGAAGATCGCCCATTTATTTCAGATATTGCGTTCAGGTGTGGGAATAGAAGGAGAGAGGTAAAACTAGTGGAATTTTCAGCGGATTGTTTAATAAAAATAATTTTTTAATTAAACTCGGAAATATTCCAGATTAATGCAGTACTAATCAAAAATGACAGCTTCTTTGGACATATAACAGTGAAGGAAAAGACTGGACGGCTGATCGTAGCTGCTAGGGTATGAAAAACGAATTTTATAGTCTGTAAAAACGTCGTCTAGAAAAATCGGGGTTTTTACTATAAAAACCTCAAAAAATCGGGATTTTTCTGGAAAACCCTCGAAAGATCGTGATTTTCATTGGAAACGCCTCGAAAAATTGGGATTTTTCCGTAAAAACCTCGAAAAATTGGGATTTTTAATGTAAAAACCTAAAAATATTGTGATTTTTCCTGGAAAACCCTCGAAAAAACGAGATATTCAAAAAAAAATTCAATTAGAGGCTGGCGCACCTACGACGCTTCTCTAATCAATCAAATTCTGGCGCACCTTTGACGCGTTTCCAATGAATCGAATCTGTAAAAACCTCATTTGAAATGATACAGTTTTTATATTTCAGATTCGAAAGATGCTCTGCGAACTGGACCTCTCTAAACCATCTGGATCCCGTCAATTTATCGTTCAAAATTTTGAAAATCAAGTGAAAGATGGTCTGATTTACTATGTAAATCTGGCGAAACTTGGACAAATCGGCGGCGATCTATTCAAGAAATGGCAGACAGTTGAAGATGTTCAATTAATTAGTACAACTACCGAATCGATGGAAAATCGAATGATTGAGACATTAATGGAAGCGACGGCTAGATATGATGATTTGGTTGTAATTCGACACGGAGTTCATAGACTTATCCGATTGGCTCAAAAATATCGAATGCATAAATTAATGCGAGTTGTTGAAGAATATATATTGGAAACGAAGTTAATAAACTGGGATGAGAAGATTCTGATCGCTCTGCAATACCGAATGAGCCCTTTATATATGCAAGTTGAGAGAAAGTATCTAAAGACACCTTGGCAAATTTTGTGCAGGGTACGTTCATATTAATTTGAGAACTAAAAATCCCGATATTTCGGGATTTTTCAAGTAAAAATCTCGATTTTTCGAAGGTTTTCCAGTGAGAATCCTGATTTTTCGAGGTTTTTACAAAAAAATCCTGATTTTTCGAGGATTTTTTGTGAAAATTCCAATTTTTCGAGGTTTTTACATTTAAAAAATCCCTCTTCAGATACAACGACTCTACTTATCCACCTACGCCCGTCAAAGTCACAACAGTTCAAATCCGTACGAATTAATTCATAAAAATCTTCTACAGCTGGTTATGGCGTCTGATGAAAACATTTTTATTGGATAGAAATTATTCGGAAATAAAAATTGAATATTTTTCAGTTTTTCAGTCTTTTTTTCCACAGAAACAATGTTTTATCGTTGATTTTATGTACCTGGTTAATATTGTTGCTTATCTTTATATTGCTTCATTACTTATAATGTACCACAGCTATGACAACATGTCACGTGTTAGTTCAAGGTCGGGCAAATGATGATTCATTGGGTCCCACTGGAACAGTTGGACTTGTCATCACAGATCCTTCTACAGTAATCTTGATAGATGCTGGTGACCCGTGGAATGGATCTGAAATTATTGAAAAGCTGAAGGATCACAATGTGACATCCGGCCAAATAACTCATATAGTGGTGACTCATGGTCATCTGGATCATTGTGCAAATCTGGGACTTTTTCCGGAGGCTACTGTAATTATGGATTGGGATGTTGGGAAGAAGTCAAAAGAAAATCCAAGGAAAACTGAGTATTGCGTGATTCCAGCATGGCCATATAGGATTTCGGATTGCTGTAAGGTGATTAGTAGGGAGGAGTGGTTATATTCAGTATTCCCATACTTATCGAGGTTTTCACAGAAAAAATCCCGCTTTTTCAAGGGTTTTCCAGTAAAAACCCCGATTTTCGAGGTTTTTTTTCAGTAAAAATCCCGAGTCACATGGAATGACTCCCGACTGGCTCCACAAAATTTGTGATTTTTTTGGATCATTTGATAGATTCTGCGAAAAAAATGACAAATCTAAGAGCTTTTCCGGTGACTGGACCTAATTTTCGAGATTTTCAGATTTTTAGAAAATCAATTTTTTTCAATTTTTTTTCAAAATTTTTTTTTCATCATTTTTTTTCTCAATGTTCTCCCATCTGGCAAAAAAAGCAAAAACAAGTAAAAAGTAAAGAATTTCATAGGCTTTTTGATGGGATATGAAAATTTTTTTGTTCATGTTCCTACTTTGACCAGACCCCCGAAAACTGAGAGTCAAAAAAAATAATTTATTCTGTGAAGTTGTTGGGCTGTTTTAAAATGCTTAGAAAAGTAGAAAAACTCATGCAAACAAATTTTTCAAAAAAAAATTTGGGGGTAATCGCGAAAAAAAAAGAAATACATTTTGTTGAAAATTTTGGTTTTTCAAGATTTTGATGGGCATAGGAAACATGTCATTTCTTCTGTTTAAGTTTTGAAAACGTTGATAAATTTGAAGAAATCAATAACCACAGAGTTTTAAAACCTGTATCAAGAAGTTTGAATGTTTCCTGATCAGTTTCCAATTCGTAGCAGAGGCTCATAAAATGCATTCTTTTGAGGTGGTGAAAATTTCAAAAGCTTGCAACGTGCTTTAAACGTCAGATAAACAACTGTTGCTATGAAAAAATACTCAAAATAGAAGAATTAACAAATTCGGTCACTTTAAACGAAAATTTAAAATTTTCATTTTTCATGAAAATTTCATGTGGTCCCCCCTTCTGAAATTTTCAAAAAAATGAAAATTTTAAACTTTCCTTTAAAGTGACCGAATCTGTTAATTTTTCTATTTTGAGTATGTTTTCAGAGCAACAGTCGTTTATCTGACGTTTAAAGCACGTTGCAAGCTTTTGAAATTTTCACCACCTCAAAAGAATGCATTTTATGAGCCTCTGCTACGAATTGGAAACTGATCAGGAAACATTCAAACTTCTTGATACAAGTTTTAAAAGTTTGTGTTTATTGATTTCTTTGAATATACCAACGTTTTCAAAGCATAAACAGAAGAAATGACATGTTTCCTATACCCATCAAAATCTTGAAAAACCGAAATTTTCAACAAAATTTATTTCTTTTTTTTTCGCGATTACCCCCAAATTTTTTTTAAAAAAATTTGTTTGCATGAGTTCTTCTATTTTTTAAAGCATTTTAAAACAACCCAACGACTTCACAGAAAAAATTATTTTTTTGACTCTCAGTTTTCGGGGGTCTGGTCAAAGTAGGAACATGAACAAAAAAATTTTCATATCCCATCAAAAAGCCTATGAAATTCTTTACTTTTTACTTGTTTTTGCTTTTTTTGCCAGATGGGAGAACATTGAGAAAAAAAATGATGAAAAAAAAAATTTGAAAAAAAATTGAAAAAAATTGATTTTCTAAAAATCTGAAAATCTCGAAAATTAGGTCCAGTCACCGGAAAAGCTCTTAGATTTGCCTTTTTTTTCGCAGAATCTATCAAATGAGCCAAAAAAATCACAAATTTTGTGGAGCCAGTCGGGAGTCATTCCATGTCAGATTTTTACAGAAAAATCCCGATTTTTCGAGGTTTTTCCAGTAAAAATCCCGATTTCCGAGGTTTTTCCAGTAAAAATCCCGAGTCTTCGAGGTTTTTCCATGTTTTTACAGAAAAATTCCAATTCTTCGAGTCAGAATCATCAGAAATTTTCACATTTTCGATGAAAAATTGAAAAAGTTTCTGAAAAAAAATCTTTAAAAATTAAAGCAGCGCCTTGACAAATATGAGTATTCCTGTCTAACGCAATTATCGATAGATCTTACAAATCTTCATTTGTAACATTCCAGATAATGAATCTATCTGGTCACACAGCATCCGACACTATTGCAATCGTTCAAGACATAAAAATGAAGAGATTGGTTGTCTATAGTGGAGATTTGATAGAAGATTCTCAAGATCTTCCAAACTTTGAAATAAATCAATTGAAACTGATGGAAGATGAGGAGACAGAGCTCCTGTCATCTCAAGAATTTGTGTTTGGCTCTGGCGATTTCATTATTCCTGGACATGGCGCCCCTTTTGAGAATCCGGAGAGAATTCTTTTTTTATTTTTCTCGTTTTGGAGAAGATTTATGATAGTTTAGACGGGCCGACGTTTGGGGAGACCACTATTCGTTGAAATACTGTTGCAAAAAAAAAGTGTGACCAAGATTTTCAAAAAAAAAATTGCTGGCTGAAACGCAAGTGCGGCATAGAGGTGTGGACGGAGCTTAAACTGGAAGCAGCGCGTGTGGAATTCCAGCTAGTTTCTAACAAGTAACAATGAATTTCAAGATGAAATGGTGTTTTTTAATGGAAAAATTCACTGAAAAGTGAGGAGAAGTTGAAATAACGTAAAAACCTCGAAAATTCAGTATTTTTCTGTTAAAACCTCGAAATATTGGGATTTTTCGTTTTTAAAAGCATGTAAAATATATAAATACACAGCAAAAACGTTGAAAAATCGATTAAAATACGAGTTTCCTTATCTTCCATCATTTTCATGTTTTATCCGCCGCTTCCAGTTTAAGCCCCGCCCACAACGTCTTCCGCACTTGCGTTTTAGCACGCTATTTTTTTTTTTGAAAATCTTGGTCACGTTTTTTTTCTCTATTTTTATCGTTTGCCAGGAACCTTCATTTTCTTACTTCTTTTGTTGTTTACCGTAAACTATTTTTCTGTTTTTTCAACATCGCTTTATCTCCAATAAATTTGTTTTCCAGAATCATCGCAGATGCCGTCAGCATCTGACGGAACTTCAGATGCACCACCCGCTAGTCTGCAAGGATCGTGCTCAATTTGTTTTGAGGATCTTCGCCAATCTGACAAAATCTCAGCCATCGTATGTGGGCATATCTATCATCATGGATGTATCTCCCAATGGATTGCCGCAAAACGTCAATGTCCAAGTTGTCGGCGGACAGTGCCGAAAAATGGATTTGTGGAAAAGCTGTTTTTCGATGTACAGAGATTTGGAGGGGAACAGCAGAAACCACTGGAAATCGACTATCGGGAGGAGCACTACAAACTGTCGACAACACTGAAAGTGGAGAAAGAGAAATCGGAAAAACTTGAGGAAGAAAATAAGAATTTGAAGTCTGAAGTCAAATCACTAGAAAAGAAAGTGCACAAAGAGCAGAATAGATATCGGACAGAAGTACCAAAGTTGCAGGCGACAATCAATCATTTGACGATTTCATCCGAAGAAACAGAATATTTGAAACGAGAGTTGAGAGAATCGAAAGATAAACTGAAAGCTAGCGAATTGTAAGTATCCGTAGACATAGATTGGCTTGTAATCATCAAATTCCGTTTCAAAATCGGCAAATTTAAAAATTTCCGCGACTTCACAGCTATTTTTGTGATGATTTTTCGATATTTTCGACCGAAAATCCGTCCATTTTCTTGATTTTTACCCAATTTTTACAATGTTACAGCTACAAAATTCTCACAACTAACAGCGACCAAGCGGAGAAACAGCTCGGAGAGTATCTTCGCAAAAGTGGAAGTTTGGACACGGAGAAGTTTTTTCAGTTACAAAAAGCGTGAGTTTTAAATACACATATGTATACAAATTGATTATTTTTTCAGACAAATAAAAGATTTGACTGAAAAACGGCGAGAAGCCGCGAAGGAGATTGAGCAGCTGAAATCAGAGAATCACTCGTTGAAACGGAAAGTGCAAGAAGAGGCCGCAGCGAGAAAAGTGCGTATTTTCTACCTTATAACATTCGAATCAGGACTGTGCGAAAAATTTTTCAAATTGAAATTTCTGATGAAATTTTCAAAAATTAAGTAACAGAAATTGTGATTTTCCGATTTTTCTTGGAATGTTATCTAGTTTTGGACACAAAAACAGGTTTCTGGGAGTCTTTCCTTGAAAAAATACAATTTTCATACAAATTCATGATTTTTGCCTCCGAAAAACTATTTTTTTCAAATAGAGTTCTCGACTTTTTTTTTTCGAATTTTTCGGTTTTTTCGTTCGAAAATTTTTGAAAACAAAACGTTTTTCGGAACGAAGTTTTCGAAAAAAAGTTATTTAAAAAAATAAAAGCTTTTTTAGGTCGAAAATTTGGAAAAAATGAGAGTTTTGACAGAAAAATCATATATTTTTTGCACAACTCTGATCCCAATCACTCAATTTTCAGACACTAAAAACGGCGATACTTGAACTACAAGATCGTCCAAACGTGGCAACGCCTATCAACAATAAACGACTCAGGGAGGTGATGGAATCGGATACACCGCAGACACTAAAACGAAGATCATTGGGATTCGATGAATCGAGTCAATTGATCGAAGGAGAGCTCTCGTTTTTCGAGGTTTTAAAAGTTACCAATTTTTTTTCACTAAAAATTATTCTAACTGAGTTGTGATAATTTTCCAGCAGAAAGAGAACAAAACGACGCCAGCGGCACCCCATGCTGAAGATGACGATGACGCTGAGTATTTCAGAACACCAAAAGTAGTTGAGAAGAAAAAGAAATTGGTGGAGAAGCAGAAACCAGTGAATAACGATGAGTTAGTTATAATTGTATTTGAGCAGATTTAAAATATTCATCTGAAATTGCAGCTCATTCGAATTTCAAGACATGCCTCAAGTGCCTCAATCAATTATAAATAGGATACCAGCAAAGATTCCAGCAAAGATTCCAACAAAGATTCCAATAAAGAAAATGACTGAAAAAGCGAAAATTTCAATACCAAAACTATCAAGCAAGGAGTGAGTATTGACATTTTTCACACAATACATGAAGGATTTAGTAGTTTTTAGACTGAAAATCCTGTTTTTGACACATTTTTGACCTAAAAATTTTGATTTTTAGTTAAATTAACTGATTTCTGAGGGTTTTCCGGCTATTTTCAGCTGTTTTTTGTGATTTTTTGCCAAAAAATAAATAAAAGATTGAGTGATTAAATTTTTTTTCACTTTTGAGTTATGTGCCTTAAAAGATGCAACTGTGAAGGAAGGCGGCGCGCGCTCTTTCCTAGCTACCTATATTTAAAGACACATATCTCAAAAGTGGGCGGACCTATAAAAAAGTTGTCAACTACAAAAAAGAAACGCTAGGTTTGATCTACTTTGGTAACGCTTTGAACTTTCAGATCATTTGAATTCAACCTCCTTCAACCAACATCCCGGATAATTTCTAAACCAATTGGCGAGTCCTCATCCCAGAAGATCACTGAAAAGTCCTCAACACTCAAAAGATATCAAAGTGCTGACAATCCGAAGAATGGCGCCCCTCCCACAAAAAACCCTAGAATTTCCTGCTTTTTCAAGCGAACCACATCATCAACCACCACTTCAACCGATTGTGTCACTATTGACTGACTTTTATTGAATTTTATGTGTATTAAATTGATCTGAAACTGTATTTATTGATCTGTGAAAAGTATTTTCTGTTTTTTGAATTTTTTTTTGAAATTTCTTGAGTTATTTGCTCTGTTTTATTTGAATTTATTTGAATTTCAGTTTAAAGTTCACTTGAATATTATTCTAACAGATGATAGATGTACATTGTCATCTGGTTGATAATAAGTTCAAAGATGACCTCGAAGACGTCATAAACCACGCCCACTCTGCAGGCATTAAAAATATAATTAATGTGCCGGAGTTTGAGTCACAATTTGAGAAATCGATTGAAATTTCCCGAAAATGGAGAGGAATCGTGTATACTGGAATAGGAATTCATCCGATTCAGGTAGAATTTCTTGATGTTATATCTACTTTTGGTTTTATAGAAGCGCGGAAAATGTGCTCAAATGAAACACGTGGCAAAAATGGAGCAATTTTTCGTGGAGCACGAAAACGATATTATTTGTGTGGGAGAGTGTGGCCTTGATCACACAACTAGTCAATTCAAATTGACGGAGGCTGATTTAGAGGAGCAGGAAAGGGTTTTCAAGTGGCAAATCGATTTGGCCAAGCATTTTGATAAGCCATTGTGAGAAATTAAAGATATAAATGGAACTAGGATTCAAGATTACCGAGAAAAGCAATGATTTTCAGCTGTTTTAGGTCGAAAACTTGGAAAACTATAGAATTTCCGTCGAAAAGGTCGATCGGCAATGATCATCATTCCTATTAGCCCTGCATTTTATGACAACTGAGCTCCACCGAACTTCCCTTGAAAAATGTCTCTTTTTCTCTGAGTCTCCCAATTTCGCACACAATTTTCTCACGGTTTCGGTAGAGCGCGGTTCCCATTTTTGCCCTATTCCCGCTATTTTTCAAAAAAAGCGAGAATAGGTCAAAATCTGTGTCGGTGCAAAAAAAAAAACTCTGCGTCTCTCCCTTCGTTGCTGTGGGGCGCAGTTGTAACAAGGAGCAAAATTACAGAAATGTGCACTCTCGAAGCGCGGCTCGTCGAACCATTGAAATTCTTACAACCGCGCTCTACTGAAACCGAGAGAAAATTGTGTGCGAAATTGGGAGATTCAGAGAAAAAGAGATATTTTTCAAGGGAAGTTCGGTGGAGCGCAGTTGTACGAATCGTGTCGTGATTTTAAAAAACTGAAAATCATCGATTTTTTGAAGAACAATTCTCGTTTATTCCAATTTTTCGAGCTAAAAATCACTATTTTTCAGTAAAAATTCTCATTTTTCTAAGTTTTAGACCTGAAAAAGCAGAAATCATGATTTTTCAAAGGAAAATCTAAATTTTTTCCAAATTTTCGACCTAAAAAAGCTGATTTTTCAGTCAAAAATTCCCATTTTTGCCCTATTCCCGCTATTTTTCAAAAAAAAAGCGAGAATAGGTCAAAATCTGTGTCGGCGCAAAAAAAACTCTGCGTCTCTCCCTTCGTTGCTGTGGGGCGCAGTTGTAACAAGGAGCAAAATTACAGAAATGTGCACTCTCGAAGCGCGGCTCGTCGAACCATTGAAATTCTTCAAGAATGTCATGTAGCACCAGATCGGGCAGTTTTACACGCATTCGATGGAAATTTGGAAGATTTGAAATTGGGATTAGAAGCGGGATATCTGTTCAGTGTGCCCCCGTCGTTTGCAAGGAGTGAAAAGGTGAAATTCGTCTTTTTCAGCACGGAAAACCGAAAAAAGGAGATTTTCAGACCGCTGAAATCATCAAATCCATACCAATAACCAAGTTACTTCTAGAAACGGACTCCCCTGCATTAGGACCTGAGAAGGGAATCAAAAATGTGCCTTTGAATTTGAGGATCTCCGCAGAATTTCTATCGAGAATTCTGAAAGTTTCAGTAGATGAAGTGATCAGTACTACGACAGCTAATGCAAATATGGTTTTCCGGTTTTTGTAATGATAATAAATTTTTTTCGAAAATATGCTGAATTTTCTTCGGATTTTGATAACAAATGGTTACTTGTTCCGTTTTATGTATTTATTAAAATGTTTAGTCCTCTTCTTAAAGGAGGACTAAGGTCATATTTTTATTTTATTTTATGTTATGGTACTTCAGAATATTCTGAGCAACTTTCATCATTGGAACATATGCTGAAAATGGCTCTAAACGCTACAATTCCCGTTTTCCCGGCTCAAAATAAGCCTCCGTGGAAGAGTTTTCCCACGCGACAGTTTTTTCCTCCTTGTAGTCCTCTCGGACAAGATTTTCTCAATTCCTTATTTTCTCGCTTTTTTCAACAGACTTCCGTAGTTTTTCTTCTTATTTTGCGATATACATTGAAAAAATAACACGAAGATTTGTTGAAAAAACGAGGAAATGAGGAATTGAAAAATAATTTTGTCCGAGAGGACTACACGGGGGAAAACACTCTCGTGCGAAAACTCTTCCACGAAGGCTCATTTTGAGAATGACATACAACGCATATCCTCGTTTTTCTGTAGTACATCAAGTTACCTTTTGTAATGTAATACGGTTGTTTTCGTGGTAGGATACCTCCTTTTGCAACTACTGTCAATATTTACCATCTGGACGAGTTCTATAGTTTTCCAGTCTAGGGAGTTGTAGTGAATCTATCGATACACGGCTCGAATATGTATTCAGAAATATCAAATTCGATTATGTTTTTATAATAACTACAAAATGTATCAAAAAAGAACATCTCCTCTTCTTCTTCTTCATTTCCCCTTTGCCTAGTATTAGATGCTTTTATAATATTTGCTTTTTGACCATGTGTCAACAACACGGGTTGTCTATTCCCTCGCATACACACAACCGTCTTATCTTCCCTTTCTCCTTCTTTTATACTATGTTGTTGTTGTGTTATTCTAAAAATAGTAGGTGCACCATTTTTGGATATTAATTGGAAAACCGTTATCTCACTAAAAATCATCATTTTCAATTTCTAACAATAAGATAAATATTAGGTTGAACATGGAAAGACGGCTTTTTCCGATTTTCATCCTCTTTTTACTAGAAAAATGGAAACTGAATTCCCCCTAAGTATATCTTAACATCTGGAACATCACCTCAAATAAAACGACAGCCGTTGATTTCCTGTAAAATTATACTGGTAAAATGATAAATTGTTCAAATTTTCTTAAAAATTGACCGACAGCGTAGAAATAGAACGACAGCCTTCAGAATAAAGACAAAGTGAGAGAGAATGTTACATAGTTTATTTTATCATCCAGATTTAGGCTCTAGATTTTCAGAACGTTCACTTAGTCTAACGAAAAAATTTCGTGAATATAAAAGTAATTCATAAAAAAACAAATAAAGCACAAAATACTCATGAAATTCTGCAACACTGACTTTCAATATAAAGTAGCAAGTCAAGTTGAAATGATTCTTCTACATATTCTACACAAAAGGTTTCTCTTTCACCTTCTGCGTCTATCCAATTCTCATTTGATCTTATTCCATTTACGCAACCATATAATTGTTCAGAAAAGACGAGGAGGGATGTACACACATGTCCTTGAATAATCCGCCTTCTCACCATCTTTATTCCATTTAGTTTGACTTATCCTCGCTTTCTCTTCTGACTTCAAAGTTTGATATTGGTATTTTTATATTTAAATCCAAACCTTTTGATTTCTAGTAGTAGACCTCCTGTTATTGATCCAGGTGTTCTAGTGCGAATCAATTTTCTTCCCAAAACTACTAAGAAAGAAAGTAGATATCCATGTCACAGAGCTGTCCGCACTGTTTACCAAAATCCTCCACAAAAGATTATTGGCAGTAGAAGAGAGTCCTATGTGTTTATCCACTTGACTCTTCATCCTTAATTTCTAATTATCACTGTTCTTACTCTTATTCCTACAGTTTTGACACAGAGAAATAGATAATAAAGAAATTCTTGCTCTCTGTAAAAATCTTAGCTGTTAAATGTTTATATCCTGGCTAATTAGTTCCTTTTACACTATTACGCCGGCTCCGGGATATTTAGCAGCCGAGACATTTCGAAGCCATGAGTTTCACAGCCTTAATTTTCCCGTTTTTTTTGGTGATAACTTGACTTGTTCAAATAATTGTTTGAGAAGTCAAAAATAACATTTTTAGTAATTTTTATAAACGGGGCCACAATAAATTTTGTCCAAAAAACCAAAAAAATTGTTAAAAAGCTCAATACTGTTTTTTCTCGTAGAAATAGCGGTCTTTGTCATTTTCTGAATCTTTAATTTAAAGTTGTACCGGCACTTCAACAAGAAAAAAACAGTTATGAGTTTTTTCAGCAAAATTTTTCATTTTGTTTTTTTTGGACAACATTTCTTTTCTGGTTCCGTTTATCAAAACTACAAAATCATCACTGTAAAAACAAAAAATTGAGGCTGTGGAGCTCATCGCTGCGAAATGTCCCGGAGCCATTTGACTCTTTTAGTTTATTTTTTATTAATACCATGAACCAATTAAGTTTTATTCTTCAGATATCTCATCACTATCTACTCACCTTCTAACAAACGTAAATTTCATATGGCAAGTTATGGAACGGAGCAGTTTTCGGACATCACAACGATTTTCCAGAGACCGCCCGCCTTCAACGAATTTGAATGAGGTCTAAAAATTTCCAAAAATCTTTTTTTAAAATAAAAATAATAAATTTCAGGCCGATGCGATTTTCACCATCGCAACAACATCAGCGGCTCGCTATGTATCGGATAGCAGCTCAGACAATACATGCCGTCTAGACGAAGCATTGAATGGAATGATTCGACACGTGTCCGATGTGGAAAGAGTAACACGATTATCACTGAAGAATCGGCAACTTAAAGAGTTCTTGTCGTATTCACCAGTTATTTTAAGTTAGTTAATTTAAGAATCCCCATTTTTCATTATAATATTTTTCCATTTCTTCCAGATGCTTCAACTACAAACATTGTAACTCGCTCGAAATTCTACCGTCTCCTCTTCTCAATCGCTCATCACAATATTCCAATCCGCAGATTCATGGCTGGAGAGCTCCGCCTTCTTGGTGCAGTTTTCTCATGTTTGAAAGCGTCACTTCGTGAAGAATTAGGACCACAAAATATGATTGATATACTCCGATTACTACAAGTTTTAAGTTACGAAAAGAATGTGCCATTAGAGCACTGGGCGAATGATCTCATCTCGTTCTTGATGCAAGAGGTGGTACGAGAACCGGAGCCCGAATGGATGCCATACTGTATTGCGATACTGTGTAATCTAGCGTCCGCCTCGAAATCTGCGTGTAAACGAATTAAAATATCCACGTCATACAAGAAATTTAGCCGACAGTTGATGAAATTATTGCAGCATAATGCGAGAATAATTGGTAGGTTGTTTTTTCTAACTAGGGAAGGTCTTGAAATCAGTTTGGAGATATGGGCTCATATCATTTGAAAGCTGAGAAAACGCTGAATCCAAATATATATTCAGTTTTTGTCCTCAAGACCAGGTATTCGAAAAAGACAAGGTCAAAGTTTGGGAAAGTAGAGAATAATTTCATGTTTCGGCCTAAAGTTTGAAGCCTACGGCTCCAAAAACCTCGGAAGTTGTTTGTATGAAACCAAGTCTGTGCTCGATTGTATACTTTACACTCTCCCACTTTTCCCTCGCTTCCTCCAAACTGACTCCATGACCTTCTCTAGTTAGAACTAATTTTTTAATTGTTGATTTTTCAGTAGTTTCAAGTCTCGTACTAATAGGATATCTGGATGAAAAAGTGCGTGATATGGTTTACTGTACGGAAAACGTGCACGACACTTTTATGTGCACTTTTAATGTATTAACGATAGGAGATGATGACTGTATGATGACACGTCAGATTGCTGCGGATTTGTTGAGGTTTGAGTTTCCTGGAAATCAGAATCCTTGTTAAAACTAAATGGTTTTTCAGACGACTAGTAGTATCTGAAAGTCCCACAACACCGGGTGTACCAACTTTAGCATCTACTGGAAAACATGTGCTGGATTATGGATTTTTCATTGGAAGTATACAACAGACGGCACGATTATTAGTTGTTTTGGATCCGAGAACTGAGGAGAGCTCAAAAATCTATGATTTGCTATTAGCGTTCTGCTCACTACAGCAGCTAAGAGTACCGGTGTGCCAAGCGATCATACGTTGCCAACCGACAGAAACTCAACTGACAACTCCTTTAATGGCTATTGCTGAAACTGCATCGCTGCCACGTTCAAAGTTTGGGGAGTTGGCTGAAAATACGACATTGAAAGCGTTGAAACTTCTAACTCATTTATTGAAAGAGTGTATAGAGCCGCATGAACAAATGCCTGAAATCGGGATTCCACGGGAACAGCTACATGAGTTGATAGCAGTTTGCTTAGATGAAAAACTGGAATTTGGAGACGAACCTTCCGGATTTTCGGATAGAATTCAAAAAGTTCAGCTCGGACTTCGACTTGCCGAAGTGTTATCTCATGACGAGCAGTGTCGGCATCATCTTCTGACTATATGCTCCGCCCATTTTTGCCAACAAATCGCCACCTGGCAATTTTCGAAAAATCCTGTTGTCGGTCATTTGACGAAACCTGTGAAGGAACGAACGGAGGTTCTGGAACCGGTCTGGACGGTTCATGGGATAGGAGTCATTCTGGAGTTGTGCAGGTTGTTGGCAGTGTTGAAGGTACGAATACGTTTTGAAAATTGGTTAACTCCGAACGAACCCATTCCTGGACCTTCACGGACCTTGCCTGGATCCTGGTTACTGTATCTTATCTAACAATACAGGGTGGCTAATAAGTATACGACGCTCTTATTTCTTGGATATTCGGCGGAAAAAACGCTTGAATCAACAAAAAAACGTTATTAATAGTTGGAATGTTCAAAATAGATTTAGTATACATAAGGAATTCGAAGTTGGATACTTTGGCTTTGATGCAGGCCATCAGACGTCCACTGAAAAAATCGCCTGTGCGCCGGGTATCGGGCGAGATCTGGACTTATGATAATATTTTTACTATTGAACCTTTTTTCAACCGTCAAAAGCAGAACCTTTTGTTATGAAAAGGTGATAGTAGGTCCCCTTAACGTCACCAGACCCATGACCACCTTTTTTCTAAAACTGTGATGGCGTGGGCCGCGGTGACATCTTACGGTAGAACTTCGTTGGTTTTCATTTAAAAAAATGCAAAAATCAACTCGGGGTCCTCCAAAACTTGGTTTTGAAGGATGTTTTGTTCCTCTGTATAGCTCAAAACTCTGCTGGACTCTTTTTCATCTTTCAACAATATTGGGCTACGTCACACAGTTCCAAATCAACAAAATTCACCATCTTATTTATTTTCCTGGCTACTGGAACAACCACTTTAGGCCTTCCTCGTAGGCGGATCTCAATCCAATAGATTTTATCGTGTAGAAATATTTGAAGAGCAAGTTCTCAGGAATCTCTTACAACATGGCCGTTGTTCTCAAAACCGTCCTTCAGAAGATATAGGACGATGTAGACGTCAACTACCTGCGGCGCACAGGCGATTTTTGCAGTGGACGTCTGATGGCCTGCATCAAAGCCAAAGTATCCAACTTCAAATTCCTTTTGTATACTAAATCTATTTCGAACATTCCAACTATTAAAAAAGTTTTTTTGTCGATTCAAGCGTTTTCCCGCCGAATATCCAAGAAATAAGAGCGTCGTATACTTATTAGCCACCCTGTATTCATCTTGGTGCTGTAACCGACTTATCCTGGATCCGATGAGATACTGTACTTTATCCGGGATATAGCTACCGTAAAACCAGGATCTATATAGGATGCTGGACCAGGACCCAGAGACCTACAGCTACAGTAACATCTAGAAATTTAATTTTAATCCAGGATCCTGGGTCTAGCTACCGTTGCCCGATCCAGGATCTATATAGGATGCTAAATCCAGGATCCGTTGGTTACTGTACCTTGTTCCAGGATGAGATACAGTAACCTATGGGAGGATCCGCAAAGAGTTAGAAGCAGAGTTGCAACGGGCCGGGCCGGGCCGGGCCGAAATCAGAAATTCTCCGGCCCGGCCCGGATTTTCAGTACTAAAAAATTTCAAAATTTTTTTCGAATTTTTTTCGATTTTTTTCGGAAAATTGGAATTTTGGGGTCTCATATCTCAATTTAAACGCATTTTTTTAAGATATACTTGAGAAAAAAATTTGGAAAATTTTTGAAAAAAAATTATTGAAAAAAAAAATTCTAGTGAAAAAAAATTCAAAAATTCAAATCCGGGCCGGCGGTTAGAAGTGACACCGTTGACAAATACAAAAAGGTTCATTAACTTTATTATACAGGACCACTCGAAAGTACACAAAGATCAGTACTGGCAACTGCTGAAAGACGAGCGGATAATACCGTTTTTGGCGTACGGTATCTCGTATGGTGACCAGGAAACTGTACAACAAGCGTTTTTGACATATTCACATTGTGCACAAGTTCCTGCGTTTCCTAGTCATTTGTAGGTTAAAAATATTTTTTATATAAAGTTTTTCATATTTCATATTTAATATTTTTAGACTAGCCGAAATGGTCGCATCATGCAAGTCCTCTATTTCTACCGCTTCTTTATCTAACCTTGATCCACAAAAAGAGACTCCTGAATTACGAAGACGTCAAACTTCAGAAGATCGAATAAGTGCATCTGGCGAAGTAATGTTTTCAGATGAAAGATCATCACAGAAGGCGTTAGATGACCTTCTTCGGAGATTCACACTTGAAGGATTGCCACTGAAAGATGCAAAAACGACAGAGCTATTTGCCGCCTACGATAGAAAGATTCAAATGTTACAGCTGAAAGAGAAAGAATTAGAGCAACAATTGGAAAGTGCGCACAATCGACCAGTGCATGTTTCACATGATAACGACACTGCAAAAATCCGTGAACTAAAACTTGAGTGTGAGAACCTACGAGACCGAAATAATCAGTTAGCAGATCAGGTGACACGTGGCAATTTGGAAATGGAGAAATTAAAAGGGGAAATGAAAGAAGTGAAGATGAAGAGTGAAACCATGGAACAAAGTCTTGGAATGTGTATATCGGAGAAAAATGCACTAAAAACACAACTAAGTGGTGGGTCAAAAATTTTAAGTAATTTTAAGGTTTTGAACTTTTCCAGAAGCTCTCGGTACCACCGAACGGACAGCTCTAAATGCGCAAACAGAAATCTCAAAGTTGAATTCGGATTTAGCACAGAATGTGACGAGACTTGAGTTTTTCCTGAATGAAAACAAAGAATTAAAACGGGATTTTGAAGAAAAAATAGTTGAATGCGAAGTGCTGAAAGAACATGTTAGTTTTTGGAAACATGCACAACTTATTATCAGTCCCATAACATTTTATAGATCCTCCAAATCGACTCAGAATTGAAATCGAAGCGAACCGAACTGGAACGGGTTCATACTATGGTAAGATGCCCCCGAGATCTATTAGCCGAGCATTTTTATTACAACGGGCCCCCTATCGCAAACGAAAGAGTGCCCATACGTGTTTTTGTCTCTAATTACATTCTTTTTTAAGTCGAAAAACTAAAAAATAATTTTGTCGGTGTGTTTTCCGGTCAAACTTCCGTTTTTGACTCGATTTTAATCGTTCTCGCTGTTTTTCTAAAATCGAGAGCTTCAAAATGAGCTCCCATGTTGCCTAGGTTTGCTCAATTTTGAGTTTTCGCCTGCGCGCGAAAAAAGTTTCTTTCTGAAGTTGCAGACTTTTCAATCATGTGTGAGAGTATTTATTATCAAGAGACGCTGATTTTCACAGTTTTTGATCTATTCTCGCTATTTTCCATAAATATTTCGAAAATTATTATAAAAACAGTGAGAATATATCAAAAAACGTTGAAAATCTGTGTCGCCGCGTGAAAAATTCTGTTTACTGTAGGGCACAGTTGTAAGAGGTGGTGAGCAGGTAATATGGTGGCGAAGAAACGTGTCAAACTTCAAATGAGGACTATAAGAATTTAGGATTATATTTTTAAAAAAGCAAAGAAAAATTGGCGGATACGATAATATTCAAAAACAGTTATTACAACTGCGCTCCATAGAAATTATCTTGAGAAATGTCTCTTTTTTTCTGAGTTTCTCAATTTCACAAGAAATTCTCCATAGTTTCGGTAGAGCGCGGTTGTAAGACGCGTATCGTAAGCTCTATTTTTCATTCAAATCATTCAGGAAAAATGATTTAAATTAGTAAAAATTCTATTGAATTCCCGCATTTGAAAACTATGTCCCGGAAATATAAATCTGCATTCCGCACTACTCTGGTTTTTTTCGATTAACAATTTTTTTTCAGATTTCTGTGGCCGATCAAAAAATAGCCGCGAAAGAGATGGAATTGAATGAAGCAGATAATCATGTGAGTTAGAAGGAACTGTTTGAATCTGTTCTCTCTGCTAAAAATGAGAAATCGACTTGATTTTTCAGTTGAAACTCTACGAATCTCGTCTGTCTGATCGTGAAAGTGATTTGAAGTCGGCTCACTCTGAAATTGATCGCATTCGAAAAGATTTGGAGTCGACGAAAAGGAGTCTTCAAAAATTGGAACAAATGAGAGAAGCGATGCTTTCGTTGGCATCTGGTCCACCATCTTGATTGAGTCTTTCAAGTTGTATTGCTTTCTCTTCGCTAATCTTGTTTTATGATTGATTACTACTCACTGCCTATCTTATTATGTTTCCAAGTTGACGGACTATCGTTTTCATGTCTATAAATTTTAAATACATAAACTCATAATTTTTATCCAACCCCAGACAACTTTAAAACGAGAGGACGCCTAACTGAAAACACCGTATTTTTATGTTGATATATAGCCTTTATATAGTCTCTTTTAAAAGTTTCAAGAAATTATCAAATTTCACAACAAATCAATATGCTTTAGTTATTTTGGTGTACGATTACTTTGGCAAAAACTCATTCTCTATCGAAATGATCTAATTTAAAAAAATTTTGTGCGAGAATAAAATTGTAGTGACATTTCCGTCAATTTTTGAGATTTGATCCAAGTGGACTTTTCTGCCAATACATTTTTTATCAGAACTCAGTCAGTTTTGGACGGATCGGGAAGATTTTCATACCATTAGAAAGCTCTTGTTTTTCTCCATCGAAATGATCTAATTAAAAAAAATTTTGTGCGAGAATAAAATTGTAGTGACATTTCCGTCAATTTTTGAGATTTGGTCCAAGTGGACTTTTCTGCCAATACATTTTTCATCAGAACTCAGTCAGTTTTGGTCGTACGAATGAGATTTTTATACCATTAGAAAGCTCCTGTTTTTCTCTATCGAAATGATCTAATTTAAAAAAATTTTGTGCGAGAATAAAATTGTAGTGACATTTCCGTCAATTTTTGAGATTTGGTCCAAGTGGACTTTTCTGCCAATACATTTTTCATCAGAACTCAGTCAGTTTTGGACGGATCGGGAAGATTTTCATACCATTAGAAAGCTCTCGTTTTTCTCTATCGAAATGATCTAATTAAACAAAATTTTGTGCGAGAATAAAATTGTAGTGACATTTCCGTCAATTTTTGAGATTTGGTCCAAGTGGACTTTTCTGCCAATACATTTTTTATCAGAACTCAGTCAGTTTTGGTCGTACGAATGAGATTTTTATACCATTAGAAAGCTCCTGTTTTTCTCTATCGAAATGATCTAATTAAAAAAAATTTTGTGCGAGAATAAAATTGTAGTGACATTTCCGTCAATTTTTGAGATTTGGTCCAAGTGGACTTTTCTGCCAATACATTTTTCATCAGAACTCAGTCAGTTTTGGACGGATCGGGAAGATTTTTATACCATTAGAAAGCTCTCGTTTTTCTCTATCGAAATGATCTAATTAAACAAAATTTTGTGCGAGAATAAAATTGTAGTGACATTTCCGTCAATTTTTGAGATTTGGTCCAAGTGGACTTTTCTGCCAATACATTTTTTATCAGAACTCAGTCAGTTTTGGTCGTACGAATGAGATTTTTATACCATTAAAAAGCTCCTGTTTTTCTCTATCGAAATGATCTAATTAAAAAAAATTTTGTGCGAGAATAAAATTGTAGTGACATTTCCGTCAATTTTTGAGATTTGGTCCAAGTGGACTTTTCTGCCAATACATTTTTTATCAGAACTCAGTCAGTTTTGGTCGTACGAATGAGATTTTCATACCATTAGAAAGCTCCTGTTTTTCTCTATCGAAATGATCTAATTAAAAAAAATTTTGTGCGAGAATAAAATTGTAGTGACATTTCCGTCAATTTTTGAGATTTGGTCCAAGTGGACTTTTCTGCCAATACATTTTTCATCAGAACTCAGTCAGTTTTGGACGGATCGGGAAGATTTTTATACCATTAGAAAGCTCTCGTTTTTCTCTATCGAAATGATCTAATTAAACAAAATTTTGTGCGAGAATAAAATTGTAGTGACATTTCCGTCAATTTTTGAGATTTGGTCCAAGTGGACTTTTCTGCCAATACATTTTTCATCAGAACTCAGTCAGTTTTGGTCGTACGAATGAGATTTTTATACCATTAGAAAGCTCCTGTTTTTCTCTATCGAAATGATCTAATTTAAAAAAATTTTGTGCGAGAATAAAATTATAGTGACATTTCCGTCAATTTTTGAGATTTGGTCCAAGTGGACTTTTCTGCCAATACATTTTTCATCAGAACTCAGTCAGTTTTGGACGGATCGGGAAGATTTTCATACCATTAGAAAGCTCTCGTTTTTCTCTATCGAAATGATCTAATTAAACAAAATTTTGTGCGAGAATAAAATTGTAGTGACATTTCCGTCAATTTTTGAGATTTGGTCCAAGTGGACTTTTCTGCCAATACATTTTTTATCAGAACTCAGTCAGTTTTGGTCGTACGAATGAGATTTTTATACCATTAGAAAGCTCCTGTTTTTCTCTATCGAAATGATCTAATTAAAAAAAATTTTGTGCGAGAATAAAATTGTAGTGACATTTCCGTCAATTTTTGAGATTTGGTCCAAGTGGACTTTTCTGCCAATACATTTTTCATCAGAACTCAGTCAGTTTTGGACGGATCGGGAAGATTTTTATACCATTAGAAAGCTCTCGTTTTTCTCTATCGAAATGATCTAATTTAAAAAAATTTTGTGCGAGAATAAAATTGTAGTGACATTTCCGTCAATTTTTGAGATTTGGTCCAAGTGGACTTTTCTGCCAATACATTTTTTATCAGAACTCAGTCAGTTTTGGTCGTACGAATGAGATTTTCATACCATTAGAAAGCTCTTGTTTTTCTCCATCGAAATGATCTGATTAAAAAAAATTTTGTGCGAGAATAAAATTGTAGTGACATTTCCGTCAATTTTTGAGATTTGGTCCAAGTGGACTTTTCTGCCAATACATTTTTCATCAGAACTCAGTCAGTTTTGGACGGATCGGGAAGATTTTTATACCATTAGAAAGCTCTCGTTTTTCTCTATCGAAATGATCTAATTAAACAAAATTTTGTGCGAGAATAAAATTGTAGTGACATTTCCGTCAATTTTTGAGATTTGGTCCAAGTGGACTTTTCTGCCAATACATTTTTTATCAGAACTCAGTCAGTTTTGGTCGTACGAATGAGATTTTCATACCATTAGAAAGCTCCTGTTTTTCTCTATCGAAATGATCTAATTTAAAAAAATTTTGTGCGAGAATAAAATTGTAGTAACATTTCCGTCAATTTTTGAGATTTGGTCCAAGTGGACTTTTCTGCCAATACATTTTTTATCAGAACTCAGTCAGTTTTGGTCGTACGAATGAGATTTTCATACCATTAGAAAGCTCTTGTTTTTCTCCATCGAAATGATCTAATTAAACATAATTTTGTGCGAGAATAAAATTGTAGTGACATTTCCGTCAATTTTTGAGATTTGGTCCAAGTGGACTTTTCTGCCAATACATTTTTATCAGAACTCAGTCAGTTTTGGTCGTACGAATGAGATTTTTATACCATTAGAAAGCTCCTGTTTTTCTCTATCGAAATGATCTAATTTAAAAAAATTTTGTGCGAGAATAAAATTGTAGTGACATTTCCGTCAATTTTTGAGATTTGGTCCAAGTGGACTTTTCTGCCAATACATTTTTCATCAGAACTCAGTCAGTTTTGGACGGATCGGGAAGATTTTCATACCATTAGAAAGCTCTTGTTTTTCTCTATCGAAATGATCTAATTAAACAAAATTTTGTGCGAGAATAAAATTGTAGTGACATTTCCGTCAATTTTTGAGATTTGGTCCAAGTGGACTTTTCTGCCAATACATTTTTTATCAGAACTCAGTCAGTTTTGGTCGTACGAATGAGATTTTTATACCATTAGAAAGCTCCTGTTTTTCTCTATCGAAATGATCTAATTAAAAAAAATTTTGTGCGAGAATAAAATTGTAGTGACATTTCCGTCAATTTTTGAGATTTGGTCCAAGTGGACTTTTCTGCCAATACATTTTTCATCAGAACTCAGTCAAGTTTTGGACGGATCGGGAAGATTTTTATACCATTAGAAAGCTCTCGTTTTTCTCTATCGAAATAATCTAATTAAAAAAATTTTGTTCGAGAATAAAATTGTAGTGACATTTCCGTCAATTTTTGAGATTTGGTCCAAGTGGACTTTTCTGCCAATACATTTTTTATCAGAACTCAGTCAGTTTTGGTCGTACGAATGAGATTTTTATACCATTAGAAAGCTCCTGTTTTTCTCTATCGAAATGATCTAATTTGAAAAAAATTTTGTGCGAGAATAAAATTGTAGTGAACATTTCCGTCAATTTTTGAGATTTGGTCCAAGTGGACTTTTCTGCCAATACATTTTTTATCAGAACTCAGTCAGTTTTGGTCGTACGAATGAGATTTTTATACCATTAGAAAGCTCCTGTTTTTCTCTATCGAAATGATCTAATTTAAAAAAATTTTGTGCGAGAATAAAATTGTAGTGACATTTCCGTCAATTTTTGAGATTTGGTCCAAGTGGACTTTTCTGCCAATACATTTTTTATCAGAACTCAGTCAGTTTTGGTCGTACGAATGAGATTTTCATACCATTAGAAAGCTCTTGTTTTTCTCCATCGAAATGATCTAATTAAAAAAAATTTTGTGCGAGAATAAAATTGTAGTGACATTTCCGTCAATTTTTGAGATTTGGTCCAAGTGGACTTTTCTGCCAATACATTTTTTATCAGAACTCAGTCAGTTTTGGTCGTACGAATGAGATTTTTATACCATTAGAAAGCTCCTGTTTTTCTCTATCGAAATGATCTAATTTAAAAAAATTTTGTGCGAGAATAAAATTGTAGTGAACATTTCCGTCAATTTTTGAGATTTGGTCCAAGTGGACTTTTCTGCCAATACATTTTTTATCAGAACTCAGTCAGTTTTGGTCGTACGAATGAGATTTTCATACCATTAGAAAGCTCTTGTTTTTCTCCATCGAAATGATCTAATTAAAAAAAATTTTGTGCGAGAATAAAATTGTAGTGACATTTCCGTCAATTTTTGAGATTTGGTCCAAGTGGACTTTTCTGCCAATACATTTTTCATCAGAACTCAGTCAGTTTTGGACGGATCGGGAAGATTTTTATACCATTAGAAAGCTCTCGTTTTTCTCTATCGAAATGATCTAATTTAAAAAAATTTTGTGCGAGAATAAAATTGTAGTGACATTTCCGTCAATTTTTGAGATTTGGTCCAAGTGGACTTTTCTGCCAATACATTTTTTATCAGAACTCAGTCAGTTTTGGTCGTACGAATGAGATTTTCATACCATTAGAAAGCTCTTGTTTTTCTCCATCGAAATGATCTAATTAAAAATAATTTTGTGCGAGAATAAAATTGTAGTGACATTTCCGTCAATTTTTGAGATTTGGTCCAAGTGGACTTTTCTGCCAATACATTTTTCATCAGAACTCAGTCAGTTTTGGTCGTACGAATGAGATTTTATACCATTAGAAAGCTCCTGTTTTTCTCCATCGAAATGATCTAATTAAAAAAAATTTTGTGCGAGAATAAAATTGTAGTGACATTTCCGTCAATTTTTGAGATTTGGTCCAAGTGGACTTTTCTGCCAATACATTTTTATCAGAACTCAGTCAGTTTTGGACGGATCGGGAAGATTTTTATACCATTAGAAAGCTCTCGTTTTTCTCTATCGAAATGATCTAATTTAAAAAAATTTTGTGCGAGAATAAAATTGTAGTGACATTTCCGTCAATTTTTGAGATTTGGTCCAAGTGGACTTTTCTGCCAATACATTTTTTATCAGAACTCAGTCAGTTTTGGTCGTACGAATGAGATTTTCATACCATTAGAAAGCTCTTGTTTTTCTCCATCGAAATGATCTAATTAAAAAAATTTTGTGCGAGAATAAAATTGTAGTGACATTTCCGTCAATTTTTGAGATTTGGTCCAAGTGGACTTTTCTGCCAATACATTTTTATCAGAACTCAGTCAGTTTTGGTCGTACGAATGAGATTTTTATACCATTAGAAAGCTCCTGTTTTTCTCTATCGAAATGATCTAATTAAAAAAAATTTTGTGCGAGAATAAAATTGTAGTGACATTTCCGTCAATTTTTGAGATTTGGTCCAAGTGGACTTTTCTGCCAATACATTTTTATCAGAACTCAGTCAGTTTTGGACGGATCGGGAAGATTTTTATACCATTAGAAAGCTCTCGTTTTTCTCTATCGAAATGATCTAATTAAACAAAATTTTGTGCGAGAATAAAATTGTAGTGACATTTCCGTCAATTTTTGAGATTTGGTCCAAGTGGACTTTCTGCCAATACATTTTTTATCAGAACTCAGTCAGTTTTGGTCGTACGAATGAGATTTTTATACCATTAGAAAGCTCCTGTTTTTCTCTATCGAAATGATCTAATTTAAAAAAATTTTGTGCGAGAATAAAATTGTAGTGACATTTCCGTCAATTTTTGAGATTTGGTCCAAGTGGACTTTTCTGCCAATACATTTTTTATCAGAACTCAGTCAGTTTTGGTCGTACGAATGAGATTTTTATACCATTAGAAAGCTCTGTTTTTCTCTATCGAAATGATCTAATTAAAAAAATTTTGTGCGAGAATAAAATTGTAGTGACATTTCCGTCAATTTTTGAGATTTGGTCCAAGTGGACTTTTCTGCCAATACATTTTTATCAGAACTCAGTCAGTTTTGGTCGTACGAATGAGATTTTCATACCATTAGAAAGCTCTTGTTTTTCTCCATCGAAATGATCTAATTAAAAAAATTTTGTGCGAGAATAAAATTGTAGTGACATTTCCGTCAATTTTTGAGATTTGGTCCAAGTGGACTTTTCTGCCAATACATTTTTTATCAGAACTCAGTCAGTTTTGGTCGTACGAATGAGATTTTTATACCATTAGAAAGCTCCTGTTTTTCTCTATCGAAATGATCTAATTTAAAAAAATTTTGTGCGAGAATAAAATTGTAGTGACATTTCCGTCAATTTTTGAGATTTGGTCCAAGTGGACTTTTCTGCCAATACATTTTTTATCAGAACTCAGTCAGTTTTGGTCGTACGAATGAGATTTTCATACCATTAGAAAGCTCTTGTTTTTCTCCATCGAAATGATCTAATTAAAAAAAATTTTGTGCGAGAATAAAATTGTAGTGACATTTCCGTCAATTTTTGAGATTTGGTCCAAGTGGACTTTTCTGCCAATACATTTTTCATCAGAACTCAGTCAGTTTTGGACGGATCGGGAAGATTTTTATACCATTAGAAAGCTCTCGTTTTTCTCTATCGAAATGATCTAATTTAAAAAAATTTTGTGCGAGAATAAAATTGTAGTGACATTTCCGTCAATTTTTGAGATTTGGTCCAAGTGGACTTTTCTGCCAATACATTTTTTATCAGAACTCAGTCAGTTTTGGTCGTACGAATGAGATTTTCATACCATTAGAAAGCTCTTGTTTTTCTCCATCGAAATGATCTAATTAAAAAAATTTTGTGCGAGAATAAAATTGTAGTGACATTTCCGTCAATTTTTGAGATTTGGTCCAAGTGGACTTTTCTGCCAATACATTTTTATCAGAACTCAGTCAGTTTTGGTCGTACGAATGAGATTTTTATACCATTAGAAAGCTCTCTGTTTTTCTCTATCGAAATGATCTAATTAAAAAAATTTTGTGCGAGAATAAAATTGTAGTGACATTTCCGTCAATTTTTGAGATTTGGTCCAAGTGGACTTTTCTGCCAATACATTTTTATCAGAACTCAGTCAGTTTTGGACGGATCGAGGAAGATTTTTATACCATTAGAAAGCTCTCGTTTTTCTCTATCGAAATGATCTAATTTAAAAAAATTTTGTGCGAGAATAAAATTGTAGTGACATTTCCGTCAATTTTTGAGATTTGGTCCAAGTGGACTTTTCTGCCAATACATTTTTTATCAGAACTCAGTCAGTTTTGGTCGTACGAATGAGATTTTCATACCATTAGAAAGCTCTTGTTTTTCTCCATCGAAATGATCTAATTAAAAAAAATTTTGTGCGAGAATAAAATTGTAGTGACATTTCCGTCAATTTTTGAGATTTGGTCCAAGTGGACTTTTCTGCCAATACATTTTTTATCAGAACTCAGTCAGTTTTGGTCGTACGAATGAGATTTTTATACCATTAGAAAGCTCTCTGTTTTTCTCTATCGAAATGATCTAATTTAAAAAAATTTTGTGCGAGAATAAAATTGTAGTGACATTTCCGTCAATTTTTGAGATTTGGTCCAAGTGGACTTTTCTGCCAATACATTTTTTATCAGAACTCAGTCAGTTTTGGTCGTACGAATGAGATTTTATACCATTAGAAAGCTCTCTGTTTTTCTCCATCGAAATGATCTAATTAAAAAAATTTTGTGCGAGAATAAAATTGTAGTGACATTTCCGTCAATTTTTGAGATTTGGTCCAAGTGGACTTTTCTGCCAATACATTTTTTATCAGAACTCAGTCAGTTTTGGACGGATCGAGGAAGATTTTATACCATTAGAAAGCTCTCGTTTTTCTCTATCGAAATGATCTAATTAAAAAAATTTTGTGCGAGAATAAAATTGTAGTGACATTTCCGTCAATTTTTGAGATTTGGTCCAAGTGGACTTTTCTGCCAATACATTTTTTATCAGAACTCAGTCAGTTTTGGTCGTACGAATGAGATTTTCATACCATTAGAAAGCTCTTGTTTTTCTCCTATCGAAATGATCTAATTAAAAAAATTTTGTGCGAGAATAAAATTGTAGTGACATTTCCGTCAATTTTTGAGATTTGGTCCAAGTGGACTTTTCTGCCAATACATTTTTTATCAGAACTCAGTCAGTTTTGGTCGTACGAATGAGATTTTTATACCATTAGAAAGCTCTCGTTTTTCTCTATCGAAATGATCTAATTAAAAAAAATTTTGTGCGAGAATAAAATTGTAGTGACATTTCCGTCAATTTTTGAGATTTGGTCCAAGTGGACTTTTCTGCCAATACATTTTTTATCAGAACTCAGTCAGTTTTGGACGGATCGGGAAGATTTTATACCATTAGAAAGCTCTCGTTTTTCTCTATCGAAATGATCTAATTAAAAAAAATTTTGTGCGAGAATAAAATTGTAGTGACATTTCCGTCAATTTTTGAGATTTGGTCCAAGTGGACTTTTCTGCCAATACATTTTTTATCAGAACTCAGTCAGTTTTGGTCGTACGAATGAGATTTTTATACCATTAGAAAGCTCTGTTTTTCTCTATCGAAATGATCTAATTAAAAAAAATTTTGTGCGAGAATAAAATTGTAGTGACATTTCCGTCAATTTTTGAGATTTGGTCCAAGTGGACTTTTCTGCCAATACATTTTTATCAGAACTCAGTCAGTTTTGGACGGATCGGGAAGATTTTTATACCATTAGAAAGCTCTCGTTTTTCTCTATCGAAATGATCTAATTAAAAAAAATTTTGTGCGAGAATAAAATTGTAGTGACATTTCCGTCAATTTTTGAGATTTGGTCCAAGTGGACTTTTCTGCCAATACATTTTTTATCAGAACTCAGTCAGTTTTGGTCGTACGAATGAGATTTTCATACCATTAGAAAGCTCTTGTTTTTCTCCTATCGAAATGATCTAATTAAAAAAAATTTTGTGCGAGAATAAAATTGTAGTGACATTTCCGTCAATTTTTGAGATTTGGTCCAAGTGGACTTTTCTGCCAATACATTTTTATCAGAACTCAGTCAGTTTTGGACGGATCGGGAAGATTTTTATACCATTAGAAAGCTCTCGTTTTTCTCTATCGAAATGATCTAATTAAAAAAATTTTGTGCGAGAATAAAATTGTAGTGACATTTCCGTCAATTTTTGAGATTTGGTCCAAGTGGACTTTTCTGCCAATACATTTTTTATCAGAACTCAGTCAGTTTTGGTCGTACGAATGAGATTTTCATACCATTAGAAAGCTCTCTGTTTTTCTCTATCGAAATGATCTAATTAAAAAAAATTTTGTGCGAGAATAAAATTGTAGTGACATTTCCGTCAATTTTTGAGATTTGGTCCAAGTGGACTTTTCTGCCAATACATTTTTTATCAGAACTCAGTCAGTTTTGGTCGTACGAATGAGATTTTCATACCATTAGAAAGCTCTTGTTTTTCTCTATCGAAATGATCTAATTAAAAAAATTTTGTGCGAGAATAAAATTGTAGTGACATTTCCGTCAATTTTTGAGATTTGGTCCAAGTGGACTTTTCTGCCAATACATTTTTTATCAGAACTCAGTCAGTTTTGGTCGTACGAATGAGATTTTATACCATTAGAAAGCTCTGTTTTTCTCTATCGAAATGATCTAATTAAAAAAAATTTTGTGCGAGAATAAAATTGTAGTGACATTTCCGTCAATTTTTGAGATTTGGTCCAAGTGGACTTTTCTGCCAATACATTTTTTATCAGAACTCAGTCAGTTTTGGACGGATCGAATGAGATTTTCATACCATTAGAAAGCTCTCGTTTTTCTCTATCGAAATGATCTAATTAAAAAAAATTTTGTGCGAGAATAAAATTGTAGTGACATTTCCGTCAATTTTTGAGATTTGGTCCAAGTGGACTTTTCTGCCAATACATTTTTTATCAGAACTCAGTCAGTTTTGGTCGTACGAATGAGATTTTATACCATTAGAAAGCTCTGTTTTTCTCTATCGAAATGATCTAATTAAAAAAAATTTTGTGCGAGAATAAAATTGTAGTGACATTTCCGTCAATTTTTGAGATTTGGTCCAAGTGGACTTTTCTGCCAATACATTTTTATCAGAACTCAGTCAGTTTTGGACGGATCGGAAGATTTTTATACCATTAGAAAGCTCTCGTTTTTCTCTATCGAAATGATCTAATTAAAAAAATTTTGTGCGAGAATAAAATTGTAGTGACATTTCCGTCAATTTTTGAGATTTGGTCCAAGTGGACTTTTCTGCCAATACATTTTTTATCAGAACTCAGTCAGTTTTGGTCGTACGAATGAGATTTTATACCATTAGAAAGCTCTGTTTTTCTCTATCGAAATGATCTAATTAAAAAAATTTTGTGCGAGAATAAAATTGTAGTGACATTTCCGTCAATTTTTGAGATTTGGTCCAAGTGGACTTTTCTGCCAATACATTTTTTATCAGAACTCAGTCAGTTTTGGACGGATCGGGAAGATTTTTATACCATTAGAAAGCTCTCGTTTTTCTCTATCGAAATGATCTAATTAAAAAAAATTTTGTGCGAGAATAAAATTGTAGTGACATTTCCGTCAATTTTTGAGATTTGGTCCAAGTGGACTTTTCTGCCAATACATTTTTTATCAGAACTCAGTCAGTTTTGGTCGTACGAATGAGATTTTATACCATTAGAAAGCTCTGTTTTTCTCTATCGAAATGATCTAATTAAAAAAATTTTGTGCGAGAATAAAATTGTAGTGACATTTCCGTCAATTTTTGAGATTTGGTCCAAGTGGACTTTTCTGCCAATACATTTTTTATCAGAACTCAGTCAGTTTTGGTCGTACGAATGAGATTTTTATACCATTAGAAAGCTCTCTGTTTTTCTCTATCGAAATGATCTAATTAAAAAAATTTTGTGCGAGAATAAAATTGTAGTGACATTTCCGTCAATTTTTGAGATTTGGTCCAAGTGGACTTTTCTGCCAATACATTTTTTATCAGAACTCAGTCAGTTTTGGTCGTACGAATGAGATTTTCATACCATTAGAAAGCTCTTGTTTTTCTCCTATCGAAATGATCTAATTAAAAAAATTTTGTGCGAGAATAAAATTGTAGTGACATTTCCGTCAATTTTTGAGATTTGGTCCAAGTGGACTTTTCTGCCAATACATTTTTTATCAGAACTCAGTCAGTTTTGGTCGTACGAATGAGATTTTTATACCATTAGAAAGCTCTCTGTTTTTCTCTATCGAAATGATCTAATTAAAAAAATTTTGTGCGAGAATAAAATTGTAGTGACATTTCCGTCAATTTTTGAGATTTGGTCCAAGTGGACTTTTCTGCCAATACATTTTTTATCAGAACTCAGTCAGTTTTGGTCGTACGAATGAGATTTTATACCATTAGAAAGCTCTTGTTTTTCTCTATCGAAATGATCTAATTAAAAAAATTTTGTGCGAGAATAAAATTGTAGTGACATTTCCGTCAATTTTTGAGATTTGGTCCAAGTGGACTTTTCTGCCAATACATTTTTTATCAGAACTCAGTCAGTTTTGGTACGGATCGGGAAGATTTTTATACCATTAGAAAGCTCTCGTTTTTCTCTATCGAAATGATCTAATTAAAAAAATTTTGTGCGAGAATAAAATTGTAGTGACATTTCCGTCAATTTTTGAGATTTGGTCCAAGTGGACTTTTCTGCCAATACATTTTTTATCAGAACTCAGTCAGTTTTGGTCGTACGAATGAGATTTTTATACCATTAGAAAGCTCTCTGTTTTTCTCTATCGAAATGATCTAATTTAAAAAAATTTTGTGCGAGAATAAAATTGTAGTGACATTTCCGTCAATTTTTGAGATTTGGTCCAAGTGGACTTTTCTGCCAATACATTTTTTATCAGAACTCAGTCAGTTTTGGTCGTACGAATGAGATTTTCATACCATTAGAAAGCTCTTGTTTTTCTCCTATCGAAATGATCTAATTAAAAAAATTTTGTGCGAGAATAAAATTGTAGTGACATTTCCGTCAATTTTTGAGATTTGGTCCAAGTGGACTTTTCTGCCAATACATTTTTTATCAGAACTCAGTCAGTTTTGGTCGTACGAATGAGATTTTTATACCATTAGAAAGCTCTCGTTTTTCTCTATCGAAATGATCTAATTAAAAAAATTTTGTGCGAGAATAAAATTGTAGTGACATTTCCGTCAATTTTTGAGATTTGGTCCAAGTGGACTTTTCTGCCAATACATTTTTTATCAGAACTCAGTCAGTTTTGGTCGTACGAATGAGATTTTATACCATTAGAAAGCTCTCGTTTTTCTCTATCGAAATGATCTAATTAAAAAAATTTTGTGCGAGAATAAAATTGTAGTGACATTTCCGTCAATTTTTGAGATTTGGTCCAAGTGGACTTTTCTGCCAATACATTTTTTATCAGAACTCAGTCAGTTTTGGTACGTATCGAATGAGATTTTATACCATTAGAAAGCTCTCGTTTTTCTCTATCGAAATGATCTAATTAAAAAAATTTTGTGCGAGAATAAAATTGTAGTGACATTTCCGTCAATTTTTGAGATTTGGTCCAAGTGGACTTTTCTGCCAATACATTTTTTATCAGAACTCAGTCAGTTTTGGTCGTACGAATGAGATTTTTATACCATTAGAAAGCTCTCGTTTTTCTCTATCGAAATGATCTAATTAAAAAAATTTTGTGCGAGAATAAAATTGTAGTGACATTTCCGTCAATTTTTGAGATTTGGTCCAAGTGGACTTTTCTGCCAATACATTTTTTATCAGAACTCAGTCAGTTTTGGTCGTACGAATGAGATTTTCATACCATTAGAAAGCTCTTGTTTTTCTCCTATCGAAATGATCTAATTAAAAAAATTTTGTGCGAGAATAAAATTGTAGTGACATTTCCGTCAATTTTTGAGATTTGGTCCAAGTGGACTTTTCTGCCAATACATTTTTTATCAGAACTCAGTCAGTTTTGGTCGTACGAATGAAGATTTTTATACCATTAGAAAGCTCTCGTTTTTCTCTATCGAAATGATCTAATTTAAAAAAATTTTGTGCGAGAATAAAATTGTAGTGACATTTCCGTCAATTTTTGAGATTTGGTCCAAGTGGACTTTTCTGCCAATACATTTTTTATCAGAACTCAGTCAGTTTTGGTCGTACGAATGAGATTTTCATACCATTAGAAAGCTCTTGTTTTTCTCCATCGAAATGATCTAATTAAAAAAATTTTGTGCGAGAATAAAATTGTAGTGACATTTCCGTCAATTTTTGAGATTTGGTCCAAGTGGACTTTTCTGCCAATACATTTTTTATCAGAACTCAGTCAGTTTTGGTCGTACGAATGAGATTTTTATACCATTAGAAAGCTCTCGTTTTTCTCTATCGAAATGATCTAATTAAAAAAATTT